>NC_092861.1:139169630-139204782 GCF_032062135.1 Pyxicephalus adspersus
ACTTTGCAAATTGGTGTGTAAAAAAATGTGTTAAAAAAAGAGGCTTTAATGTTAAAGTAATTTATTGAATGTGTGTGATTTGTGTAACTAACTTTTATTTTTTTACAGGTTATCCCACAATGACAGGATGATTCCCATGGCTGCATTCATTCTGAGCACAGCCGTGGGAATCCTACTGTCAAAAACCCTGATGACAGCTCAAGCGTCATCAGGATTTTCCTTTTCTCAGCCAATCACAGAGCACTAGAGGTGAATGAATAGGGAGACTTGTCCCTTTTTAGCCTCTAGTGCCCAGGGATCCCTTGGGACTCCTGTGTTCTTGGATAGAGAACTTCTATCCAAGAACACATACTATAGTTACGCTAGGGTTGCAGGAGCAATCAGGGGAGCAGAGCTGTCAGCTCCGCTCCCCTGATTGCTCTTGCAGTTCTACACAGTCCCCCTGTTCTACACAGTTTTCTGACTTTATTGGTGTTCGAATTCGACGTCGATCACCCGAACAATATCGCCCTATTTGATCGAATAGCTGTCCAATTGAATAGTTAGATTTTTGATCAACACTACATGTCACCCAATCTTGCACCGGTGCAGTGCAAGTTTGGGTAAGGTGAAGAAGAACCTGGAAAACAGGACGGCTGTGCCCGCAGAAGCAAGGGTGACACAGGACTCACTGGACTTTTTTAAGCAACTTTTTTTATCAAATCTTTATATAAAACACAATCAACAACATATGTAAGAGCAAGCAAATAAAAGTCTTTAAAAAACAATTTCCCATCAGAAATGGGTGCACAATTAACCCATAAATGTACTCTCTACTGCAAATATTCTATAGTCACGTTTCATATGCATGCAGGATGGCAGCAGATGGTTAGTTTGTACAGTAATGAATAGGTCATATTAGAATATCTTGCCCAAGGAGTGGAAACAATCTTCTGCCGGAGAAACATATAAAAGCCTTTTCCCGGAGATTGAGACACACTTGGCATCTCTACAGCAGGGGGAAATGCTGGTACAAAACATACAGCACACTAATTGCCTGATGTGTTGCACAATGAAGGGACATGGCAGATATGATCAGAATGACGAGGCTGCAGGTGTTCAGGTATTCAGTACAGTATGATCTGTCTCTGTTACATCGCCCGTCACTTGGATCAGTCGCATTCGGTACCCCTGAGAGCAGCGCGTATCTGGATGGAATTAATAAAACAAGAGCAGCACAGAGGCCTCTATTCATTGATGTACAGGGATGCAATTTCCAAGCGGAAATGAAGGCTGGCTCTCAATAACTCATCTTTCCATTTTCATTCAGTAAATCCTACAGACTAAAGTGAGTGTGAAAATACATTCACCCTATGTCCGATGGCCTCTAGGGTACTGAGTACAATATCATCCAATGCCTGTTAACCCTTCCGTGACCCATACTGATATTACATAGAAATAAATGAAGTATTTGTGACAGTAAACCATCCATGTAAGTTGCCATTGGAGTTTTTTTTTTACAATCAGCAACAATGCCATCACAGATGTTAGAAGACCCTGGGGCTGGCAAGTCATATAGCTATATACTTCCAACATCTTTCAGGCTTTGATATGTCATGGGACTAAATGATTAGGGCCACATAGGAAAAAAATGTGAAAGGGTGTTTACCAACAAGCCATATTGTTCTCTACCACCCACCTTCCACCTAATCAATGCAGAACCAAGGTACCTTTTCTTTAGTCTACAGATTATTATTATTATTATCATTATTAAATGGGATTTATATAGTGTCTTCAATAAAATAGCCAGTTGGTTGTGTTTGGACAACAATTTTAACTTCTGCCCTGAGCTACATCTAGCATTTATTGGAACTTAGCCTAAACTCACCTTCTCTGTGCCCCCCACCATCCTAATGTATTACTATTCCAAAATATTACTATCCTGCAGCAAACTGATATGGAGTGTACTGGGTAGAGAGGTCTTAGATCTAGCATTGCAGGGTTTGCAGGTTTTCTTTACAAGGTCAGAGTAGGTTGCATATCTGTATAGATATGCAAAATGGCAAAACAAAGAAAACATGTTCAGATGGACCACTGTGTTCATGTTGGTACTCCACTTGGCCCACTCTGCAGGTATGTCCGTTGTGTAGCTTATGTGTTTCAGTGGCCTGGTGTGATTGCACATTTGCTTGGCTATTATTAACCAGTATTTATATATCGCTGACGTATTACACAGCACTTTACAAAGTCCAAAACATGGGGACAACATGCAAAACTCCTTGCAGATAGAGTCCTGGCTGGGATACAAACCTGTAACCTAATGCTAACCACTGAGCCAATTGAGTGGACAATAAATTCAATAATGTTCTAAAATATATTCAAATCTAATTATCTGACAATTTTTAAAGTGCCTGTGCACTTTAAAATGGTATAAGACCTGAATATGTACTTGGTTTCCAATGATAAAGGGTTTAGTATATTTTGACTTCAGAGCTGAAAATGGTCAGCAACAAAACTCAAGAATAAATTCTTCAACAGCTTCTCACAGCACCTATGTTGTAAGGTATCCCTTACACAAAAGCACTGCCTATACCAGGGGTGTCAAACTGTGGCCTGAGGGCCAAATCTGGTCCCCAAAAGGAATTTTTTTTGGCCCGAAAGGAATGCTAAATATAAATTGCAGATGGCTTACCGCTGCATTAAATAGCGCCGCTACTACAATTCCCAGTATCACTTGCGTCTATAGACCAGTGGCCTCTCTGCCTATGCATGGCCCCACATTGGACTGTTTTATTGATGCAGGGAATTGTAGTAGCGGTGCTATTTCTCTATTATATACTTGTTCCAGATTGAACATGAAAATGTTTTATATCTAATGAGAAGGAAAACTTACTCAATTTTTTCAATAAACTTCAAGGTTGGCCCGCGACTTTGTCTACGTTTTTAATTTTGGCCCACTATGTGTTTGAGTTTGACACCCCTGCCCTAAACCCTCCCTTATCTTAAAACTCAACTGAATCCCTTAACTCTGAAAGCCCATCTCCACCCAAACAAAATCCCTCCCCTATTCCTTCCCCACTTTACCCATTCATAACATTGTTTTACTCAACCCTGTTGACAACCACCTTATCCTCTAATGACCGGGATCTTTTGCTCCAGTCTGGGCCCACCACCCACTGGTCTTGTTGCCACCCCTCATCATGATTAGTGTTGATGTTCGAATTCGGGTTGTCCCTATATTCGACCCAAATATGGCTGTTCGGATTCGGGTAGACCCGACCCGAATTTTGCTGCATTCGACAGCAAAAATTCGGGAGGAAAAAAAAAAATTATTTTTTTTTTCTAAATTTTTGTTTTTGTATGTGTTTTTTATTTTAAACTTGTTCTTTTTTTATTTTTTACAGGTTATCCAACAATGACATTATGAATCATAATGTCATTGTGGGATTCCTGGACCATGGGAACTTTATCTGGGAGTCTCCTTAATAAAGGGGGCTTCGAATTCGAACATCAACACTATCGACCACCCGAATTTTTTTGCTATATTCGAGCGAATAGCTGCCGAATTGAATAGTGAGCTATTCGACCAACACTAATCATGATGTCATCATACTGCTTGAGTCTTTCTGACCCTATGAGCCCCATCCTAATGGACAACCAAGCTTCATTTTTTATGTTGATAGTTTATTGATATTTGTTTTAAATGAAAAGTCTATGAATGATGCTTTTCATGGGAATATATCTGGCATGTTTAGTTCCAAACTCCTATTTAGAATGTATCTTAATTAATGCTACGTCTCAGAAAAAAAGTTCAGAATGAAATGTTAAATATTTAGTTAAGAAAACACACATTCTTGTTTATAGTAGATACACTTTGGGATATGCCGGAGAGAGGATTTAGCACTGTGTACGGCCTTCATTTGGACAAGCGGCAAATGTTTACATTTTGTTTACTCTATGTACAGTAATTAAAGTTAAGAATGACGTCCTTTGGAATCTGATCATTTTTTTGACATTTAGAAAAAGAATCCAGATACACTGCAATGTAAACTTACACTGCAATGTAAACTGTAAAACACAGATGATAATCATTAACCCTGTCCAGATAAGAAAAAAAACAGTTCTAAAAGAAATCGACAGATATTAGCATTTATTACATACATTAAACATAGGATATTAATTTTTTAGGTACATTTGGATCAACTTATTTTACCCTGGTATTGCTCCAAGAATTGTTTTTTTGTGTATAATTTTTCATTTTTTGTGTGCATGGAGGCAGCCATACATGCTTATTACATTAGTGTGCTTAGCAGTGCTGCACAATGATTATGTTTTTGTTCCCTTGTCTGAGTCACAAATTAAAAAATATATATTCTGTATTGTAAACTTCTCTACTAGTTGTTTTGCAAGCATCCTAACTAACTGACTGATATACAAATAGCCACTAGAGGGAGTACGTTCTCATCTGAACACCAAAAAGTGAATCTAAGGGCAAATAAAAAATCATCGATCACAAGAAATCATTCTACACATAGTAAATGCAATTATTTATAATTTTTCTCTTCTTGCATTAAGCTCCTGCCAGTGATGGCTGTGACGCTTCTTAAACAGGATGACAACCTGTGCCTGCAATGTGCCATTGCAGGAGCAGAATGGTCACCTTGTGCTCTTATAAGAGCATTGCTATGGAATGTATTTTAGCCCAGGGGGTATAGATGATCTGGCATTATACCTAAAAAATGATAGGGAAAGCTTTTGGGAGAGAAATAATATGCAAGCATTTCTCGGGGAAGTGCTCTGATATCTTAAATAAGGAAATAAATATCTGCAAATGCAGCATACATATATCTGATGCTAGGTCTGTTTTTAAGCAAATCTGTGTTTAACATACTTGGTTATCTACTTGCTGACACTACAGTGATTTAATCATCTTTTTAACATGTGTATCTGTAAAAAATGCACTGCAAGTAAACTGAAATTAAGAAACAAAATGCAGACACCACGAGAAGCCTTGAAACAACTTTGGAGATTTGGAAACTCTACAGTTTAGGTTCTGCATTAGACAATTATTATTTTGAGTTTAGCACTCAACCTATACCCCTGCACCAGATTATAGTTAATATAGTAAAAGCACCCTAATTTTTGAAGGAGAACCAAATACTAACTTTGGTTTCAGTACAAAAACACCACCCTTGACCACCGATCCCTAAATACCTTTCAGTAAAAGCCTACATAGACCATTCCTACGTCACACTGATATAAATCATTGTAAATCAAATACCAACTTTATCTCCTAATTTGACACTCAGGCTCTTCTCGTACATATTATCAGTGTGCACCATTAAAACTGGGATGTCCTATGTTCTTGTAGCTCCTGTAGAGCTCTGTAAGCCATCTTTTGGTTATTGTGCTGGACCTAAGACTCACCTCTACCCACCTCCTATTTCTTACTATTGGTTCATTATTATGATCTGCAGTTTCACTGGTGAATAGGGAGGTGTGGAAATAAAGAAGGTCCAAGTGTAAATTTAAGCTCTGAAGTTGATGGTTGTCTAATATACGGTAACTAATGCTTGATGGTGGTTGCCTAATGGAGCATGTTGGATTTTGGGGCTCCTGAAGGTCCACGCATGAATCTAAGAGCTATAAGATTTGATGTTTTCTAATAGAACATGTTGAATTTGGGACTCCTGAAGGTCCGACCATTAATTTAAGAGCTAAGCTTGGTGGTTGCCTATTGGAGCATGTATGATTTTTTGGCTCCTGAAGGTCCAAGCATGAATCTAAGAGCTATAAGGTTGGCAGTTGCCTAAAAGAACATGTTGGATTTTGGGGCTACTGATGGTCCAAGCATGAATATAAGAACTATGGTTGCTGGTTGCCTAATGGAGCATTTTGGTTTTTGGGCTCCTGAAATATGCATTATAAATGTATGGATTTCTTTAAGGGATTGCATGTACTTCCTAAAAGCTTTTTATTTTATGCCCATCTCTATTTGCGAGCACCCTGTGCTTTAACTACATACCTGTGTAGTGGCGGGTTTGGTGATCTCTTCCCCTGTTGTAGGTGATTCTTACTGAATGACACATAATAAAGAGTGAGTTCCATGCAGTGCAATAGTACTGTGATGCCAAGCCTGTATGTTGATTCATACCTGTATTTATCCCAAAACAATAGCTCAATCTAGAGGAGCAGTACATTTTCCATAGAGCACAGTGCTGGATTAAAGCAATATTTTTTTATTTTTCACACAATTGATTTTTTTTTTTTAATCAATTCATGTAAAACTGCTTTATATAGAAAACAGTTACCGAAGGCGTAAACCTATCCCCCTTTTGCTAGTGTCCCAGACATACACTTAAACCACATTCATTCTGAATCATTTATGGTTTACAAATTTCATTCACAAAGATCCAAACCTAGAAGTGAATGACATATTTGCACTTCACATACTATGTCTTGCACCCCATGATGCAAGAAATCCCACTGAGAATGAACATAAGACCGAGCATTTATGATAAAAAATTGCCTTCCAACTCAGAAACTCTAACAAGCCGTTCTAACAAGTATAGGCAGGAAATGTCATAAAAACCAGAATATATTGTAGCCGTGTCAAAAGAAGTGTGACAGCTGAATTGAGCTGATACAGGCCCTTTCATTATTTGAACAATTACTCCGCCATGAACAGCGTGAGCTTTCATGAAGCTTCTTTTTTTTTTTTTGAACTCAGATTCCTGATAGAACATTACATAACTCCATCTTTGTAGGAGCTGGCAGACTTGGAAGCAGAAAAATCTTTATCCAGAATGCAAGCACTCAGCTTCTTTTTTCTTGCGAGCCAACTATTAAACAGAAAAAAAGACTATCTTATTTTTCCACTGCGTCAACACAAGCATGTTTTTCATCACAGATTAATAAGTGAAGCTCTTCGTCATTTTAGAGCTCCTTAAGGACTTCTTCCCACAGATTTTTCACATAGGAATCAACAAGTCGATGAGGCAGTGCTTGTGTCTGCAAGATGCCTGGCTGTTCCGTTGTTACAAAAAGGAAAATTGAGATTTGATCATGTTTTAGAAGAAACATTAAATCTAAATTGTTTTTAATCATTGATAATGATAATGATCGACCTTAAATGTTCTCTTCTGCTATTTTTCTTTTGCTTTTTTGCTTTATAGCATATCTAAACCTAAAAAACAACAATGTAATATATTGCAGCTTACTGGTCCTTAAAGCGTACCTAAACTCAGAAATTTCACTTCTAAAAATTCTGTTGTTTGTTTTTTTTTTTAAGTACAACACTTTTTAAAAAAAAAAGGTGATGAAGAATGAGCACAGAGCCTCCCGGGATACCTACGTCAAGCATCCCGGGAGGCTCTTGGGTGCTCCTTCTGTGCATGCCCGAGCATTTCAAGAATGCGCAGAAGGAGCCCTTTTGTCAAAATGAAAAAAATTGCCAATCTTACACATGATTGAGTGAGATCGGCAAGTTTTTTTTCCCATCTACGTCTCCTGATCTCAGGCCTGGGTTGGGTGACGTGGGAACAAAAATCCGGAAAAAGAGGAGAAGATGGTGCCGCCCAGAGCGCCATCCCGAAGACTAATGCAGGGACTATGCGGGACCACATGGAAGAGACGGCCCCATGGATCAGACTGTCCTGCGGGATTGAAAGTAAGTGTATTTTTGTTGTTAGGGGCGACTTTTGAGTTTAGCCCCTTTTTAATGAGGCGACTGCAAACTGTTTGATTTTTTAATGTTTTGCCAGGAACACTTTGCTACAACACTTGCCACAACTTACTGTCCTAGGGTAACAGAACTCACTCACCATGTTCATCTTATGGAGAAGGAGTCACCCTTATACAGGAAAGTTTAAGGGGGTTAAGACTACAGAACGGCCCCTCTCTTCTGTTTCCCATTACAAAGGTGAAGGCATTCTGTTTAGAGTTTAGAGAAGTAAACTGGTCAGGGTTATTAATACTGAAATAATGCAAGTCTTTATTTTACCTGGTGATCCTGAGGATGACACACTTATGCCACTTGTATCTATAGAGGGAGCCACACAGGTTGGTCTTCAAACATCTGTTCCTTTGTTCACTTCCATTACATGGTATTTGATGTAAATAGTAATTTACATTAGAAAGATTATATTTCGTGCTTTCTTTTCATCTCTCAGGAAGTGAAAAGTACATTCTTGGCAATAGTAGGTATAGTAGTAATGGAAGAGCAACAGGTATTTTCTGTGCTTGTTGAAAAAGCCTAAAAAAAGAGGGACAGTCCCTATAAATTACAGACTTCCAAAGCCTTAAAACACTAAACCTGTGGAGCCACCACATCTAAGGGTTAATATGCCACGATATGTTATAATGTTGTTTTTCAGTTTAGATACAAAATTGAAGATAAAAAAAGATTGTACATGATGGTAAAATAATGGTGAAATATAAAAAAAAAAAAACTAAAATAAAGAAATGTCAAATGAAACAGGAGTAGAGGTGAGTTATTAGGAACAGTTATTAAAAAAAAATGCAAATAGGTGGGTGGATGACACCCCACCAAGTGTCCTAGATTTTATCATAAAAGGTAAAATACCAGATCGGAGTCATTGAGGTCCATTGGTGGGTGAACTGTTATTCCCCTTGTGGACTTAAATGTAAATTCAACATTATTTACAATTTATTATACAGCAGGAGATAGGGAATTCTACCTCGGAATTTGGAAGACTATGTATTATCGAAAACCTTGATGTCATACAGTTTCTATGATCAATACCTACCACATTTGTATTCCCCATGATTTGCCTCACTTTACATGCTTTTGGGAAACTTCTTTTAAAAAACTATCTTTGATGATCAAGGGCAAGATACCTGTTTCTTAGAACATAAGTGTTCGATTTCAAAAGACTTAATATAGGATATTGACACATCGGTATTCAACACCTAAAAAGCTTCATAAATGATTTCCAGAGACCCCACATACATTTTGGAGATGTCATTAGGCTACTTGTTCTATGGCTCACATCTGGTGGGACATTCTGGTAATGTAATGATATGATAGGCAAGTAATCAAGATAATTCAACAGGTCTCTGGTTTTACAAGTCCTGATACCCTGATTGCTTGTTTACTTAATATAAGTAATTTCATGCTGCTCATACACAGATCTGACAAACTATATACCCTGCTAAACTTGGAAGATACCAGGAGAACCACGATCTTAGCGTAACTTGCTGGAGTACATAGGTCTGTGCCCCAAACTGCGCCCAATTCCCCATTTTCAATACACAAAGCAGGCTCACCTTGATAGTGCTTGCTATGCTTGCCTAAGATTTAATAAATTACCAATTCTTACATCTTCGCAATGATAAAGTGAAAGGCAAGTGTTAACAGCAATCTTTAGATCTTTGGGTGAATCACATGTTGAAGATTCTGGCATCCCAGATGGATGTTTTTTCATCCATTATTTTCTGGATGCACCTACCTTCTCTGGCTTCTATGAACTGTTAGGTACATAGTTGTGCTTGTCACAGTTGATGTCACATTGTCATACATCTTGGTCTTTTCTAGGTGCCTGCAGCTAAAAGTATCCTACAGCAACTTCTGGGCCTAAACATCTACCCCAGTTACCAGAGAGATGTTGGCTGCCCTTTTCCCACACTCTTTTCTATTATTTTCCTGGAGTTACTCTTTAATTTTGTCCAAGAATCCCTGAACTTTTTAGCAAAATTAAAAAACAATGTATACTTTCAGGATTAGCCAATGGGAGTGGCAGGCAAGAAGTCTAGTTTGTTAGGAAAGATTGGATGCAGCTCTTGTGAAATCCAGAATGTTTGATATAAGAGGGATTTGCTTATCCTCACTTCATTTCCTCTCACACAGGATGCAGCTATAGAAATAACAGACGGCTATTTATTACGTGCACTTAGAAATGCACACAGTCATGTTAAAAGATTTTCTGGATCTGTTTCAAGGTGGAATATTTGCTGTTTTGCATTTTTTTTAAACTGTGACCTTCCATTGCACCAACAGACAGACTTTACTGTACATGTATGAGAAAGTATGGTGAGTGATTTATTACACATTAGGCTAAGTTTGCCAAGCTTTATACCAAGCTTGTCATCTTGGGGAAAACATAACAAACAGCATACCTTTAAAGAGCAAAGGGAATACTTAATTCGCTTAGATCAGCAAAACTTCGATGAAGTCTGCTGAGAAACCAACACTTAATGGAGCTTCCTTGTTCTTACTGAATCCTTCTACTGACCGCTACATCACGCGTGTGTCTTGTATGGGAATTGAGTTAAACAGTATTGATGGGGAAACTCATTCCCGTTTAGCTTGCTTTGGGTTCTGCAAACATAATAGAATGTTTGCTGAGAACCCATGGGGAGAACACTCCCTACCATGTAGATAGCATTTGGTGGGAACAAAGTTGGTAATGGGCAGTGATCCCTCTAAATTGTACTTGTTAGAACAGGTGACAATCATCAACAACGATCATTCAAAAAGTGTTTGGAAATGTAACCTAACGCCTAGGGGAAAAGAGAGAGATGACCTCACCCGTCTTCTGTTGCTCCTCCATTTTTCAGTCACAGGTGGGGGGCAGATCAATGACCAAGCTATATGACTTTATTGCAGTAATACAACAGAAATCAGAGCTTGGAATTAGTGGTGGGCCAGTGTTAATTTGATCTCTTGGCCTGGTAGTCTCGAGTTGAGATATTTTGCTTTGAGTAGTTGGTAGTCTACTAGTAGTAGTGAGATATTTAGCATTATATAGCTATAAGCTACCTGATTCAATCCACAATTGCATTATCTAGCAGAAAAAGTCTTACAACAACAACTTCCCTTGCAATTCTGTCCCTAATTTCATCTCAGATAGTTTGGAGGTATGGAAATGGTCCAGTTGGTTGTGGTTGCTCCCTGGGCCAAAGGTTCTGAATGCTCCCCAAAGTAGCATATCACTTACCCATTCTTTGTAAAGGCTTGTTACTTGAAAAACACATGATTTGGTATGCAATGCAATTCCCATGCACGTATTTTAGTGTTTTTGCCTGGAGTTCAGCTACAAATACCTAGTTTGTCTATAAATTGTACTTTTAAAATTTCAAGATACTGCCTTTGATGGGAGCTGGGTACCATCTCAAGGTGAAAGTATGTACTCTTGTTGTAATTCAGTCCCATTACTTCCAAGAAACCCAGAAGTTTAGGCAACTGTACAATGGCCATGCCAATCAGAATGAGAACTATGACAAGTCAATGTACATACAGATAACCTCCAGTTCCACCTAAAGGCAATTCATAATTCATAGTTTAGTGACAGGTTCATTTAAATTTGTCTGAAAATAACCACACAAAAAATGACTGAAATGATATACAGTTAGCCAAGATGTTTCGCTTATCTTGACATATAATCCTGAACAATAATGAATTAAAAAAACTATTTAAACCATTTCAAATATTTTCTTTGCACTGCTTGCTGTGAAAATATTGCAAGGCTGCCAAAAGTGTTATAACTACTATGATCTCATAACATTAAGTATTTGAAGTTTCTCTTTCCTTATTTTTTTTTACTTTGAAAATAAATAGTATAAAAGAACCCAAAATGATAAAGGTTGCCAACAATACCAGCCAAACATACTATCAGTTATTTTTTCCATAGCGAGCATGTACAATACAAAACATAGATGTATGGCACAGCTTGTTGCTGCTTTTTGACAATTCGCATTAATCTCTAGAATCTAGACTGAACCTAGAAAATCAAAGTCTGTCTTCAGAATAAGCCCGCTTTCTGATGTAGCTGAAGGGTTAACCATCCCTACCAAAGGGCAAAAAGTCACACTGACTGTTCTTTGTTATTGTGACTCAACTGTTGTCCCAAAGCCACTGACTGTATATTAATAAAATTACATTGATGCTGATCCCCAAGATGTTTTTTCGGCAGGAAGCCAAGAGATTTCCGTGCAGAAGCAAACCCTTCAAAGACACAAAGCACAATGTAAAGAAGAAAAAAACATGTGAACGCATTACATCTTGTACACATGGATGCCTGTGAGTGTGAGAGAGGGTGTGTATGGTTTAAAGAGAGTTTAAAAGACAAGTTGACACACACTTCATAAAAAAAAATACAAAAATTGTGTAACCCAGACACGTATCATATTTTTATTGCTACATGCTTTATATTGTTCTTTCAGCTAAAAGATTGAGAGACATTCCACGCATATCTAAAAAAAAGATTCCCACATACTTACACGATGAATGAATGTATGGTGTATTTCATCTTCATTAGTCCTTACAGAGGTCAGCTCTAACATATTTGTCCAAAACCACATTATCATTTCTCTGATTGCTCTGTAATTGCAGCAGAAATGATTTTGGCTCAATTAGTTTAAATCAATTGAGGAAAATTAAGTGGATTGGAGAGTGAGATCTGGCTTCTACCAAAATAGTTAAGATACAGAGGATGGGGGCCTGTTAGTCTCAATTATCATCCATTGTGACTATGCAAGTATAGTATTCTGACATGGAAAATTGAAAAAAGATTTGTCAGTCAGTGATCTGGGAATTTTACAAACATTTGAGAACTTTTATTCTTTTAGTTAAAAATCCTGTTGTTTTAAATAAGATATATATTTTTTTTAAGCAAAAGATCTAATTTCATAAAATGGAAGTATAATTTAAAAAAGGAAAATTGCATCCATGCAGGTCCATACAGGTAATGTCCTTTTTGCAAAATATTAAACACACCTACCTGCCTGATCACAATTTGTTATTCACTCACCTGCCTTTGTTACGTAATGGCCATCTTTTTCTTCTTCTCTTTTGAGATACCAATCTTGATCATCTTGATTGGCAAGGATGGGATACAACTTTTGCTACAACATTCCAAGCCCAGACTAAAATGCATAATGAGCAGAAATTAGGAAATTGGAAGCCAATATTGGAAATGAAAAAAAGTTTATTGTAAATGGCTTCATGATGTATGGGAAGGGCAGGAGAATACCCCCAGTAGTTTGGCTTTAAAGGCTAATACCTTTTAGTCTCAATTAAAAGCCTATGTGACATAGCTAGCCTACTGCTGCTCACCTAGAATATAAGATTTATGAGTTCTATATTAAGTTGGAATGCAAAAAACAGGCAGTAATCCAATTGGTGGGTGGTTGTCAGAAGAAGTGCCAACACTAACCACAAGCCAACTGATAAGCTGCTCTCTGTGTAGTTGTTAATGTACAGAGCAGATACCATTCCCATTGGCTAGTGGTTGTCAAAGGTGGTACTGCCCCTGACAGCCAGCATTTGTAAAGCTGTTGGTAAGGTAAAAAGCCAATTGATACTTTAGTAACCACTTTGTCCATTAAAATGTCTGCATAAGTTTACCAAATATCAAATGAAGGACATCTGAGCTTTAAGTAGAACCCACTGAGATATCAAATTAGAACCTTATCTCAGTGGTATAAATTAAGTAAAGCTCACAGAGACAGATACCAATTCTGGTATCCATTTAGGTTTTCTGAATGACAAACACAATATTCAGGACTTGGAAAAAAATAACTTCACAAGTATACAGTAAGGTAATATGGGAAAGAATTCCTCCAGAGAACTATATTGGATATAGCCTATGAGGTCAGCTTCTGTCTCCCAGTTTCAAGTTGTATCTCGAACATATGTGTTTAATTCATGGTAAATCTTCTTAATGCAAACAAAATGTACGCAAATAAAATTCCCGGATATTGCATCTAATTTTAACTCCAATTCCCACCCCAACATAAATATACTGTACTGGAATGGATGGCAGACAGTGGAAACACTTTTAGAATCAATTCTTTTAGACAATTTTTTAGAAATTGAGATACCACACCATGGACTGTAAAGCAGGCAGGCAAAACATATTGTTGGGTTTTTTAGAATAGAAAAAAGTTAGAACATCTGTGAAGTTTTCATTCCTTTCAATACCCTTTTTGAAATCATTGATTCTAATGCACTCCAGCCATAAAGACTTTAACAAAATAGATGAAATAGCACACAATATTAGGTGGTGCTGTTACAAAAGTAAAACAAACAGAATGGTTCCATTAGCAGACCATAGATTAAAATAAGGGACATTTACCTTATATACTATAAACAAACAGGTATACTAGAAAACTGCATTGACTTTAGTATAAACCTAGGGAACATAATGCAGCCATCACTGCTAACATTGAAAACAGTAATCAACAAAAATCCTAAAAATGAACATAATTAACTGCATTCACTGTGTGTAATTTTTAAAACATGTATTTAAAAGGGGAAAAATTAAATCACATGAGTTAAGCCTGTTTATCTCTTTTTTCTTGTTTTGTAGGTTAATTTTTTTGTGTTACAAACTCATGTCTGGTATCTCCAATGGCAAGGGTGTGTTACACACTTTACATAAGGGCACAGCACCATCTACTGGTGTGATGTATAAACTGAGATTCTTTTTCTAATGGCATACTTGAGTATATATGGTAATTGTTACCATTTAAGTTTGACATTTAAGGGTCACTGATGTCTAAAGAAGGGGTCCATCGTGTCCATAAAGCTTCACACTTAAATTTGAATTGGAATAAATTTAAATTGAGACAAACAACCCATGATTCTCACTGTGTTCCACTTATATATTGATGCCTTTTGTAAAGATTTTTTCTCATTTGCTATCCTGGCGATCATATAAGAAATGAACTCTTCCCAGTGAGTATGCAATAATAAGAAAGTTTACAATCCCACAGTAAAACTACCCCATTTAAAACCAAATTTGAAAAAACACTTAATAAATGAAATAATAAACCAGACAACCTAACAGTAACAAAACATAGCCAATGCCTCATTATTGGGATTTTTTAAAAAAATATGATTTGTTACATCCTTAAAAAAACAGATAAACAAGTTAAAATTGAACTATGGAACTGGATCGGTACCCCACTTCATTACAGCTTACCTGAAGGTTAAGAAATTGCCAACAGGACCCAAGACCAGTGATCTGCTTGGCTGTTAATTTTTCTATTGAAACATCCAATTCCAATCTTTTTGACAGCTGTCATTGATTCTCCTCGATAGCAACTTCTAGAAACTCCTCTTTTCAACAACAGCTTCTAGAAACTCAGTCACAGGGGAGAGAGGTCATGGCCTGCAAAATATAAAAGTAACACCAGCAGAGAGCCCAGACAAAACCTTAACCTTTATTAATAGGGTTTTTATTAAAAGAAATTAATATACGTCACAGTAGAAAAGTTGGATGGATTGGTGGGGGGAGGGGTGGTAAGGAGACAAATCTCATGGGGACGTGTTATTAGCTTTGTATTCCTAAGAAACTGTGTCCTACTGCAGTCTGTGAAAAAAAGTTTTATTATGGCATGTGTTCCCTAAAGAGATATTTTTATATTTTTACTTTTTGTTGTGATCATACAGGAAGGATAATCTCCCCAAGGACTAGAGAAACAGTAATAAACAGATTTACAGTTCTAAAACATCACAACTTTGTCAAAATTCATTTATCCTGTTGTGAATATTTGACTATAGAATCCCACGGAACACAGTCACATAGGCGTAAGTGTTTATGGTTGTTGTGTTATTGGCTCAGATTTATTTCAATTATGAGTCTATACCATAAATGGAAGAATCCTCCTATGGTAGCAAACTTGCAAAGCATGCATAGGAAAGTATTGTTGCTGGAAATCTATTGTATTCGAAGTGTACTGATAAGTAAGGGTCAGAAATCAAGTGTATGCCCTTTTTGAAGTAAGGGTATGATATTTCAACTAAGTTACTGGCATATAATTGAGATTTTTTTGTACTTTTTTTATTGTTACAAGGAGTATGTTGTTTAGATATAATGCATGTGAATTTGTGTAAAAATATTATTAGAGTTGATCTTTCACTTTAACCTTAGTGGTCAAGTGTATGTATAAGATAAGATAAGTGAAAAACATGAAAAAATACTAAGGAATAGCAACATAACAAGTCACAAAAACACAATATATTATACCTCCTTAGACGTGCTGGCTTTTTTAAGCTTTTCTCCTTCCGTTCTTACCTAGTAACATTACAAATAACTTTTCCTGGCCCTCCTTCATTGTTCTGACCCATTGATTGTAGGCCTATTTTCATAGAGGATTGAAAAGGGCATTTGTCCTGGGCCCATTAAGGCAGGAGGTAAGCAGATAAATTGAAAAGACAGCCTGAGCTGGCTACGGAAATGAAATGGTTGTCAGATCACACATACACACAGTTCATTGAATGAAGTGCACATAAAACTGCCCATATGTATTTAATGATGGAGCAAGGTTGGAGAGGCTTGTTGAAGACTCTTCCTATGTAGGCTTATCAGAAGGAAACCAATTGAGATCTGTGTTTAATAGCATTGCATTTATTGGTAACCTCCTTTTATTTTTTGTCCATGCAATCCCTTTAAAAGAGCCGTCACTGTATTTTGCCATTTCCATATGTAAGACCTACAATAGGCTTTTCAGAGACACAATTAGCCAGTTGCATATACCTTTTAATTCTGTTCATTCATTTAGCAGAAGAGCAGGAATCCTCGATACCATTTCATGCTTTGTCTAATTGTAGTGTCAAAAGCCTGACCCTTGCTATCAAAGTAAAGCCTAACCCTTACCACCAGAAAGCCTAACCCTTACTAAAGGAGGTCAACCTAGAAGTGACACTCTAGTTGTTCTGCTAAAAGATATCTCCAATTGCAAGCTACCAAATAAAAGACAATGTATGACCAATAAAATACAATGAAACTGAATCAAATCAATTCATATTTAAAAGATGCTTGAGTTCAATGAATTTCAACAGGGAAATAGAAGCAGTTTGGATTTGGGGAAAAATTAAACCTTTGGGCTTAATCAACCCTAGCTTCTTTTGGTTTCAAAACTCCAAAAGCTGGATCTCCTTACCATAATTCCCAGTTCTGTTGGTTGCCAATTTTTTTATATTCCAGTTCCTCCTGTTACATTCTTCTTAACATAAAATAAATGAACAATACAAAGCGGTAGAAACACCTTGCAATTGCCACACTACGTGCGTAGCAGTAGAAACTCAAGATCTTATGTTAGAAATAAAAATTGCCAGGTGGTTATACTCTCTAGGACAGGGGTGTCAAACTCAAATACACAGAGGGCCAAAATTAAAAACGTGGACAAAGTCACGGGCCAACCTTGAAATTTATTGAAAAAAATTGAGGAAATGTTTCCTTCTCATTGAATATAAACTCTTTTCATATGGAAACAAAGAGGTTTTGCTTGACATTCAATCTAGAACAAGCCTATAACAATGAAAGAGGCATAAAATTGTTTTTTTTTTTTTTAATCCAATGCCTTTTTCTCTATTCGTAGCCTTCTGAGTTAAATTTCAATGGCTAATACTAATATTAACAATTTTCTTCTATGAGAATCCAACTATTCAAGTTCATGCCTTGGAGAAGCAAGGAAAAGTACAGCTAAGGGGGAGTTCTGGAAATGCCAGACGTGGCCAATGCAGAGCTAAATGTTATGAGTGGCCCGCTGCTGAAACTCCCTCTTTATTGAAAAAGCGATGCTGTTAAAAATCCCGGAATTATTTGCATCTATAAAACAGTCCAATGCGGGGGCATGCATAGGCAGAGAGCCCGCTGGTCTATAGACGCAAGTGATGCCAGGAATTGTAGTAGCGGCGCTGTTTGAATGCAGCGGCGGGCCAGCTGCAGTTCATATTTAGGATTCATTTGGGGCCAAAAAAAAAAGGACACTTGGAGCCAGATTTGGCCCCTTGGCCAGAGTTTGACACCCTTGCTCTACTAACACTTAAAATATTATTTTTTGGTAGACTGACCTAATACTAGTCATAATTTGCCCCTCTTATGTATAAATCTTCCTTGGATTGGCTAAAAACCCCAACTGTCTTGATTTATTAAAGCTCTCCAAGACTAGAGAAGATAGACTATCATAGAAGAACATGTGGGATCCAGCAAACCTAGAATTTATCTGATCCAGGATTGAAAACATTTGCCAACTAACGCCATATTTTCAATTCCAGATTTATTACATTACCCAGGTTCTCCCATGATAGTCTATCTTTCCTAGTTTAGGAGAGTTTTATTAAAAAAGGCCCAATATCTGTTGTGCAAATTGCACTTTTTTTATGCAGTCCATTGATGAGCTCTCAAAATTAGCTATAATAAGACATTTTATAAAGTAAAATTATAGATTTCAAGTGAAGTGATACACCTACAATGAACAAAATATATCCCGAAAGATCATTAAGAACATCATACAAGTGCTCAATGGGAACTTGTTGATCTCTGCATTGTCGGCTGCAGATTAGTGTGTGTAATTATATACAGCTGATAATGGTCACGTTTAATAATCATAAAAAGCCAAGTCCTGAAATCTGTTTGCATTCTCCTAGTTGGAATGCATTTCACAGGTTTAATTTGCCTGTTCTTTTTAAATCATGTATTGATTAGAGAATATATTTAGCAATTAGCTCTTATTTCTTCTCCCTGGGGTATAAGAGCGATGCTTGAATTAGTATTTCATAAGAGGAGTCAAAGACACAAGGCTGGCTCTAATTGTTTATTTATAATTCACTGAAGGACTCTGTTTTATTTCATATATGGCTTTCAAATAGTTTGCTACACAAATAAGGCGTAAAGATGGTTTTGTTTCCTAATGAGCAGTTTGGGGATTTCAAGCTGATATTTGCTTACGAATATTTTAAGTAAATTATAAGCAGAGAGACAGCAATGTGAATTAAGAGGTATGAAGTCACCTCTGGGGGAGCATTCAATGCTTCAATTATGGCCAACAAGTAAACACAGCTTTAGCCGCTAATAAATTCACCTTTTTTCCCTCATTATAATGTGAATGCATTAAAAAAATCTTGGTGTACCAGAAATAAGAAAAGATTGTTCTAAATTACAAGTATTGCAATTCTTTTGACCTGTGCTTACTTTTGCTTTGGGACTAGTTGGGAAGGAATGTAGAAAGGCTTGTTGTAGAACAGGACCCTTGTTCTCTTGTGCAAGCTGCAGGCTCTCTGTAGAGGTCCAACACTCCCTGCTAACAAGCAGGTGGGCAGCAAAAGGTAGCAAAGGTAATTTTCCCTGCTTATTGGAGAGCTCTATCAGTGACACGGCAGGGGTAATATCAGATTTCTGCTGAAGGCCAATGCTTCTGATCAGGAAGCAGGTTTTTACCTACAGCATGCAGTTTTTTACTCAGATTATGGCATACTTACGGTTATGGCTGCTTTGAAGAAAATTAACTGAAAGACTTTGCATACCTGGAATGCATTTACCTGATTTTTGCCAGAAATTCAACTGGTCCTTATTGGGATGGACAACCTTCTAAGGCTTCAAGGAAAGTTTAGATTTGCATACAATTTTAGCTGCCTACATCTATGGATCTACTGATCATCTTATTATGAGTATAGCATCACTGAAAATAGAATTTTTATCTTCAGTCTGAATTGTCTAGGTTTTTGACTGGTTTACTTTAGGTCGTTCCCCCCTACCCAATCCTTTGTATAGTTTTATTTTGGCATATCCTATTCTAGTCACCCTTTGAAATTTAAAACATGTCAACAATGCAGGTTTCAAATGTATTGGCTCTCCCCCCTCACCTCGCACTGTACTCCCTTATTGTCTCAGCAATCCACTCAACATGCCAACTCCTTTTTATTAATGGACCTCGGATTCCCAGGAGACCAGTTCTGGAGCTCAGTGATGTGTGCATGGCTTACACAGGAAAGCTTTAGGGTACTGAGTCATAGCAAAACAACAATACTAAAAGTCCCACAAAGGAATTCTGTAAGCTGTTCCAAAACAAAAGCAGCTCTTAGATTGCATGCTTGTAAGATAAATAGATTTTGTCTTAAAAAAACACCAGGATATTAATTTATTCTTCTGCAGAAATGCGACATGAACCCACATGTCTGCCACTGGTATGAATAAAACCTATTTTTAATACATTTTCCCTAACTATTCAGAGCCACCACCAATGGATAAAGGGTTACTAAATGACTACATGGGTAATCACTCCTCATACATTTCCTTATCTATAGACAGAGCTTCATAAGGTAGAAGGAAGATTTGGGGTGATGGATCATGTATTTCAGTCGATGTTGCCCATTGAGTATCTCATGATGTGGAGGGAATGATTTCCCAAACACAACATACCTAGGATTAACAGGCAAGGGATGCCCAAGAAGGCTCTGTCTAGGCAATTGGTGAGGTTAACTGAGATACAGGTGACTAGAGGACTGAAATCCAGGAAAAGAAAGCCAACTGGTGCTATGCCTGAACTCTGATCCCCCACTCCAAATTAGCAGCCTAAATAACAAGTTCATCTATTTTATGAAAACCTCCAGTACCCTCGTCCTAGCCCCCAGACATACACAGCCTTCCAATTCGTCCCTTTCCTTCCCCACAAGTGCTTACTTATCTCCCACTTTAGCCCTGAAGTTCTGTGTTGCCTGCAGCCCAACTTTAGAAAATCTAGTTTGGGGTGCCCAAACTTGGACATTATTATCTTAAGTTGTACCATTTAAAGGTCTATACGATGTTGGTGTGTGAGCACAGGAAGTCAGCTACTATATATTTACCTAATGGGCTGTACACAAAAGGGTAGAGTGCAGAAGGTTAGTCTGTGTATGTTTAGGGGACTTGGGAAAGGGCTGTGGAGGTTTTAAAAAAAATAAAAAACAAAACAAAAAATCTTACCAATGACTGTTATTCTTCATTTTTCAAATATTCTTCAAACTTGCAAAGTCAGTATTACTGTGTAATATATAATTACCAATGGAAGACCCACTGCTATATTACATTTGGTAAAAAACAACAGAAGAAGAAAATGAATATGTTCCCGTCTTCTTTAGTATAACATGTTTTGAATATTCTGCTTTTAGATGCCTATAGCTATGGGTGCTATGAGATAAGCCTGACATATTCTCAGTCATAGTACTTCTAAAGGAATAGGATGGGTCAAGACTTTATTGCTTGGAACAGTACTATCAGTCTAACAAAGAGAACATGCTACAATGAGCACAAAGAGATGACCTCATATGTATGATGATGCTTTTTCACTTTGCAATCAAAGGCTTGGACAGGTCCTGAACCAGGATGTATTGATGTAATGTTTACTCAGTAATTTAATCTTCCTCAATGCTATAAAGTTCATTAGAATTAAGAAAGTTATGTTCATGAGTAGCAAAATGCCTTTAATATTACAAAATAAATCCAATTAAACTAGGTCTATTATGACCTGGAAAGATGAGAACATATTTCTATATGTTGAATTGTATTGTGTTATATTGTACTGTTAAACTGCTTATGTAACAATTGTATGTGTATAATTTCCAGAAATTTTGGCACACAAATTCATCACACTCAAAAGAATTAGTCCCCTAGTAGGTAATAATCCGAATGTAATTCGGAACCTAACTCCTTAACCTAAACCTAGCAACATTATTCTTGTACTCGGGGTTTATCCTGTACCTTAAAATTTATTATAATGCAGTCATGGATACTATGTTCTCACAGCAAACTGGTGGAGAAAATACCATCAAAACAAAAATGATGAGTAAATTATTAAACTCTGTGTTCTATAATAATGTACCCAATGTGTGCCAATAGCATTGAGGCAATTAAGTATTCAAACAAAAAAAAAGTAAACAAGTCCTGGTTTAAGGGCACATGGCAGGCTTAATCCCTATTTCTACCTGCTGGTGTTAGTTGGCTTTGACAATGTAAATGACAGCCCATAGGTGGTATTTTTTCAATGTTACTTTATCAATGGATTTATCAATGACTAGCAAAGCCTCTTGGCTCAGATTTAGGAAGGTTGATTTAATCCCTAGCCAAGCCAAGCTGTGGCTACAGGTGCTGGGCTTTAGGACCATATATTGTACATTGCAATGCTTTTTTGGTTGTTTTAGACACCTATCATCATAATATGATTAGGACCGTTCAATTTGAACATTCCCAAAATAAATACCCCCAAATAAATCATTATTTTAATTCTTGTGATGGCTACTTATTCTTCTGGTTCTGTAATATCAGGTTCTATGGATGCTCGGTGCCAATTACTTTGAAAGAATACATGGGCATCAACTTTCAATACTAAAATGAGAAATTCTTTGTTTTCTGTAATTGAGGTAAAAGGGGTGACATTCTTTCTTTTAGAAAAAAAAATGCATATCATCATCTGTATAAATGTATAAAATAAATACATTTGATGACCAATTGAGCTACAGTAAACTTCCCAAGGTCATAAGAAGCTAAATACGGCACTGAAACCAGCCAGCTGGGATAGATTGTTTTATTCATTCAGAGCATTCAACCTGTAAGCCAGCAAATTCTCATGACGAACTCCATTTAAACTTGACTTTGTTAACCAAACATTTCATTGAATCTATTGACATTCTTCAGTAAACACGTTACCTAATATATGATGTGCTTATGATAGGCAACAGAGACCAAGGAACGTATTTCATCATCAAATGTCAGTGCACGCAGAGCCTCAGCAGAATATTCCAAAGGTGCCAAATTGCAAAAGTACCGTTCACTCTTGGCTGACTCTTGCTAGCTTTGGGCAGGATTTTCTCTGCAGACAATGACTCCAATGTTATTGTGGATGTGAATCTGATCAGTGTGACCTTTTCTTGGTTTACAGGCCTTTTAATTCCCTTTCCTGGACGACACTGTTGAAGCAAAGCCGCCATTGCACTATATCAGAAGTAGGCTGACTGTGGTTGCTGTTAATTTCAGGCACCAGCATGCTTTTGCTTAGTCTTTGCATACTAAACCTGAAGGATAATGTTTTCACAAGGCAGAGAGTATTAAAGTAGTGATGCCTAAAATGTAAATCCTTTTTTTAGAAGGTATGTTTTATTTTTTAATATACCTATAAGAGTAGTTGTGATTCAGTGAGGTTGTTTTATTAAAGAAGTTTAGGATGGTCACTTAGAAAAAAATCACTTAGGTTTAGTGAATGTGGTGAGCATTCAATTTGTAAAGAATACCAACTTGTGTGCAAAGAAAATCTATGGAAAGTGGAACCAAGGTAAGTAGAACAAAAAAACAACCTAAACAACTCTGGTTAAAGTAAAGCCAATTGAGCTTCAGGCAGCAAATATCTTCCAGTCAGTGCCTAGAGCTGCATAAACACGAGCAAATATTGTCGTTGGAAAGGATCTTTCATGATCCTTTCCAATGACTAAGGACTGCACAGTGCATGAATAAGTGCTGTACATACAGCACCATTCTGCTCTATGGAGAAGGGAGGGGAGAGAACGAAGGAGCGGCACCCTGCTGCATGCTCTTCCCCTACCTAGGATCGTTCGTCGTCCTTCGTCCGTGGATCCGCCAGAAGGTCGTTCAGACGATGGAGGACTGGTGCTGTACACATGCCAGATTCTTGTACGATATCGGCCCTAAACCGATTATCGGGCGAGAACCATTGGACGTGTGTACTACGTAGCTTAAACTTTAGCAGGGATCACAAGATCATTGCTTTGACATTTAATCACATTACTGCCACTGCTTTGTTTTCTAGAATACTTTTATACTATACATTCATATTTTGTTATGTAGAGAGGGAAAGCTATACATTTAAATACAACCATCAATCATTCAATAATGTCTACAGAAAAACTTGTCCATTTAAAAAAAAAAAAAAACATTCATGCTTGAGTACACTGGTTGATAGTGGGGTACTACTATAAGTACCCCTAAGATAGAGAAAGTACCCATGACCACACTTCCCTAACAAACAAAGCATAGACAAGTTGCCTCCTTCTAGAATTGTCCGACTATGGCCAATCACCAGATGGCTGATGGATACAACTGTAAACAATGTGGGGGTGATTCACTAAATTTCACAAGAAATTTAGGAAGTTCACTTACCAAGGCAAGGGATAATTCACCTAGCTTAGTGAACATGGTGAACAGAAGTGAATAAGCTAAAGATTATTATTGTCCCCCCCCACACACACAATCTTCCTCAACACACACATAGGTTAAAAGATATTGAAATAAAAAGGTTGGTTTCTATTGAAAATGAGACCTCATTTATGTCAATTATTTATGTCAATTTAAAAACTCTGCTGGCCTCTATAATACATAACCCTGCAACTAAATATCATTTAGGAAACTAGGTCATTGTCGGTGTGTAATATTCTGCACATAACATTTATGTAAAGCCATTTTCAGTGGGTCAAGTGTGAAGGAAGTTGAGTAACACAACAAATACCATCTGAAAAGTACCTTTCATAAAGAGCATGAATGCTATAATAAGAAACTCAGCATAAACTGACCACCAATGCAAGTTACAATGGAATTCCCCTTCTTCACTTTCCTGCTATGCATAGTACATTCGGTGCAAAAACCGCACTGCATCTCAGTGGAGGAACATCTACACGGTGGTCAGATATAGCAGCATCTTTGTTAGCTGGGCGAACAGCTCCAAATTTTTTTAAGATATTATTTATATATAAGTGAAAGGTTCAAAGTGAAACCAAAGTATAAAAATAACATTTGTTTATATTAGTGAAAACTGAACTTTGGGAAAAACGTTTCTTTATATTTGTCAATAGCTACAAATATAAATCCACTTTGGGGTCTTTTTATAAAGCAGAGAGGATGGTATTTGGTTAAATATTGCCCGGTGAAGAATCAGGTACTGAAATGGAAACACATGGACCTTGAGTGAACATCAAATTCACTGCATTATAAATAGACCATTTTGCCTGCATCTAATATATTTTGCAAATCAAAGTTATTACCATAAAAAATAGAAGCGGTGTCATTACTGTGCTGTACGTAAGCAATTTTGCATAAAACCTATGCAGAGAACAAAACTTTGGAGGGACCAAGCAAGTCCACTTACTACAGTCTGCCTGCATGAAACAGAAGAAGGGGGTGGATACCTGACCAGTCACCCTGCACTAGGTGAAAAAGTAGACAAGCCTGGTCTTCATCTCAGGAAGCTCCTGCATATAGGCATTTTGTTAATGTTTTCAACCCAACTTGTACACATTTTTTACTTTGGATTTATTTAGAAAGTGTGTGAATCATTTTTTACTACTTGTTCATACATTTTTCTTATTACATTTAATGATAAAATGTTGTGTAAAAATTGGGTTTAATAACGTGATTTATTTTATCCTATCAGAAATGAATCAGAAATGAGAATAAGTCATTGTACACAAGGCCGCTGGAAGGCTTTCAGGTGTCCATTGCTTTCTGGGGATAAATCATCGTCTTTCTTTGTCCTGGTGAACACTGTTATATGAACAAATTAAGAAAAACTAAATTTTTTTCAGATGTCACCTGTTTTTTAGAAAACTGCCTAAGATGGGATTTTTTTCTCATTCTTAAAGGATTTCTTCTAACTTTCTGTTGCATCTGAAAGACAGAAAGTAAAGGAAAATCCCTTCAATGGAACACAGATAAGGATGAGCAACACAACGGAGAATAAATTCCACGGTGAAAAGTACTTCAATATTACCGAAGCACAGGGGATCTATCATTTAAAGGTCTGGTTAAAATTTAGGGGAACCCCACACCTTAAGGATTAAATACACATGGCTATAACAAACTAAATGTCATCTATTGTAAATCCTTTGTAAATGTAAACACAAGTTGAATTGTTACACAAATCACACACAAGCCCTTGTAAACCATCTACGACTTAACTTATTTGTCCGAATTGTAAATCTATTTCATTTGGCTGTTCCTCCTTTTAAAATGGGCCACATGCTATTTCTGTTACTCTATAAAGTCGGATAGAAGATGGAAACTGGATATTGTGTTGGTCACACAAGAAGTAATTATGAGCAGTGATGTAATATACATTGGAGAGATAAGCCAGATGTGAGATGAAATGTCCCTGTGAAAGCGGCCAGATATGGTGACGTCATTTATAGCTAGTAGGGACAGTGCTCAGACAATAAGAAAAGAAGCCAACAGCCAGGTCAACAATATCATATGAAATACTGAAATACTATGTCACAGTTATGTGAAAGTTAAAAAAAAAGTGTGTTATGTGATTAGGGATGAGTGAGCCAAATGGAATTTGAAGAAGATTATAGAAGAACTCCAGTCTTTTTGTTTTAATGCTAAACTTCAACGCAAACAACAAAACAAAGAGAGCCACATGTACTGCTTAATTGACAAATAGTCATATATATATATATATATATATATATATATATATATATTTACTTTATACATATATATATATATCAAATGTGGAATGTGTCTGGCCTGTAGAATGTCCATGTTCACATAGGAAGAATAAAGTTTGATGGTTTGATGGATTTACACAGTGTGGTTTAGCATTTTCCTATTTTTGGTACAGTTTAAGGATCTGAAAGCTTGCTCCAGTTGCTGAGTTAGGAGTTAGCTGTGAAGGCTAGAAGTTGATGTTCTTTTATTCTGAAGTTGGGACTTTTCCCTGCCCCAGCCTGTTATTAGACAGTAAAAAAAGAAGCAACAGGTCTACATAGTACGAGATGTAAATTTCTGTCAACCTTCTCTCTCCTCCTATCAGCTCGTACCTTGTTAACACATGAGCACTGTGGCACACCTGATTGGTGGTTTGTGCTTCATTTCCTACTCTATAGTCTGCTGTACGGGGATTGCAAAAGACTGATATTCAGGTGCTCACACTAGTTGTTTTTATAAATAGACCATTATTACAACATTAAAAATAGACATTTTAATTATTTGCTGCAATTTATTAAAAAAGCTTGCACTACCTGGTGCTTGGGATTTGATTTTAAAGGTCATCTCCAGGCAAAATTTAAAATTTCCACACACCAAAATCCCACCTTTAATAACCCAGCCCACAGGACATGAATAGTAGTTAACTTGGCTAAATCGGCCATCCAGGTTTCATTGACAGTACCAAGGGGGATCAGTGATCCACAGTGGTGCCTATACTCACCAGCCTCTGGCCTTCCACTCTTACTGGCGTCATCATTGTTGGTCTTGTGGTCCATTTGGAAAAAAATCCTGCCATAGACAGACAGTCAAAAGCGTTCATATAATGAGAAAAACTCCTGGAAGTGTAAATCTGCCTTGCCCCTACCCCTCTAAACTCAGTGGGTCCTCCTGTTGATCTCCACATAAATACAAGGACATATAAGTAACATGGAAGTCAGAGGGAGGAACCATTCTTGGCATTGGGTGAAGTGGGCACAGCAGATTGATACTGCTGGAAATGTTGGCTTTAGAAGACACCTCAACAAAGGATTTCTACACAAAAGACAGGTACAAAGGCTACAGTTCCTTCATTTAAACTAATCAAAATCTTTCTGTTAGAAAATGCTCATCTGTCCGGCAACTCCGTGCTGTGCACTATCCTGGTAATAAACATTGTCGTTTCTGTCCAGCAATGTAAATTGCGGCAGCTAGGAGAACTGGGATACCAGCAGCCCCTGCTTCCCTTTAGATGTGCAGCCTGATTGATTTATGGCATCCCCAGCATCCATTGTTAGGCACAGCTGGAGGGGATTCTAGAGGCCGATCAGCTCCTGATTTAGTCCTGCACTGCTATTGGCTGGTGGGACTTTATAGCCCCTCTGCTCCCAGTCATCAGTGCCTGTTATAGCGTATAGCTGGGCTAATCTGTGCTGAAGATTTATCGTCTGAGTTACTGTTGCTGACCCTTGCCTGTCTCTGACTTTGCCAGTTTATGCTGCCTGGACCAACCTTTGCCTGTGACCATGACTCTACTTGTGTTTTGTCCTTGTGTACTTCATTTGGTGGACGGATATTCTGTGTATGACCTCTGCTCTGTATTCTGGTCTTGGCTCTGTTGGAATCTTGGTACTGCTATCTGTGGGCTCCTGGCTTGCTGCCAGCCCATTCCCAGACACTATCCCTTGCGCAGTAAGTCCTGGGGGCAACCGAGTGCTGGGAGACGCAATCAGTCTCCCAAGGCTGAGCGGGGGTGACTGCGGTGCTAGATTGGGGGACTGGTGCTGACCAGGGCCTTATACTTTCTTTTACAGAGAAAAAAAAAACATTCCAAATCTACAGTTTCGATATCTTAGATGGAAAAAAAAAATATACCAATCTCTGTGATGAATATAGAAGTCATTTTGATGTAACATATCCTGATACCGCACCTCCTTTAAATTAGTCTTGGTCTATGCTGTGTGCCAACTACTAATGACAGCTCCCTATTTCTTCGGAGAGGTGAGAAGTAAACACGGATTATTCAAGTCTCACACGGCAAGGGCCTAAAGTGTGTCTAGACCCCAAATACATAACTGGAATACTGCTGGATATGAGGAATGCCGTATAAATCTACAGGATAAATTTAACCGAGCATTAACATATAAAAATAAAGGGCCAAAGCCTTTCTCTAATCAGGAGCATCTGTCTTGTGTTTGATGTGTGAGTCTCAGAAACGTCCTAATACCTAGTGCTGCTATATTTAAGTAACCTTGCCTGTACACCGCTGATCACATGTCAGAAGGTTTATAGTGTTGATGTTGTTGCTAAGCCCTTGCCGTGTTTGAGGACTGCTTTCCAGTTTAGTAAGGTTAAACCATGTTTCTTCTACAATGCCTGGTGTCAGGTCTCTGCATTACTAGTTAAAAGGATACACCACATAAAAAGCACAGTAAAAAAATCTTCTTGTCAATAAAAATCTTTTTGTTGTTTTGTTAGTCTCAAGGTCCTTCAAAGTTGTGAACATTCATATTTTTAATTTATCATAAACTAACTCCTTCCTGCTGCTA
Source organism: Pyxicephalus adspersus (assembly GCF_032062135.1). Taxonomy (NCBI): domain Eukaryota; kingdom Metazoa; phylum Chordata; class Amphibia; order Anura; family Pyxicephalidae; genus Pyxicephalus; species Pyxicephalus adspersus. Next base: position 139,198,351 of record NC_092861.1, read on the forward strand.
TGCTATATTTTTGCCTAATTTTTGTGTGTTGTATAAACATCTGTTCGTGCAATGTTGGGGGGTTTATTATCACATACCCCAAGTGGCCATAGTCTAGGCTGCAAATTTGACTCCAGCACAGTTTACAAATAACTTGCAATTGTTCAATGAACTCTATATATAGGTTTGTGTAAATGCCTGGTTAAGCACCAGAACTCCATGACAAACTGTCAAAAGCATTAATGATAACATTAATAACCAAGAATGAATTCTTGCAACCAGTGTATTTTTTTAATGAATTGCGGTTATTCCCTTTGTGGCTAGTAATGGTCGTTCATAAAGTTGTTCTGTATTCATAAAGGAATGGTGCCACAAAGCAAAGAACTTGATTGGGGCTAAACAAAGAACAATGTGGTTCCATATTAGCACTTCAGTGCTTGGCCTATGTTTTTCTATATTTATTTGCACCACTTTTTTGTACTTTATGCTATATGGTGTGGAGCTTTTATTATTTTTTATTATCTTTTAATCTATTTTATCTATTTAATCTATTAATCTTTTTATTATTGGACCTTCAGTAAATATAACAGCTAAACATTTTGTGTGGACTCTCACAAACTTTTCTTCTATATTTTTTTTCGATCTGTTCCTATCGAAGTTTCTAAGTGATTCTTAATAGTGTAGAAAGCTATATTCACTGACAGCTTGGCTTTTATTAGTTTCCCTTAATGGAAGATCTGTATTTTAAGGGTTGTATTCCAGTTGTTTACTTTGTAAATTGCCTTTGGCTTTTCATTATGAGAGCAACATAGTATCTCCTGCAGTGTAATGTTGTCAAATAATGCTTCAGAGGTAACACTATTGTTCCAATACTGCTTTTCTGCAGATGGAGGGTTTTCAAGTATCTCCATGTTTCAAATCCCTCATTCTCCTGTCCTACCTACATTTTCAAGTTGTAAAAAAACACCATTCTCTGCCCCTCCAATAACCTACAATGACCATTACCATTACTATATATCCACAGTCCCATTACCATTACACTTTGTATACTTTGTTACGCAATCTCTTAGTTCATGAAGTCAACTGGCCCGGATCCTCTTCTCCGCTTGTGTCATGGGGCTGAAATGAATTTTTTAAAGCCATTTGCTAACAATTTTTTTTAAATCCTGGACCACTGATGAAAGTGTATCTTCTCCATTTTTTGGGAGCTTTAATAAATCAACCCCATAGTTTGTACTTATACATACAACATAACATAGTTACATACAGAGTTTTTATACATGCGTTTGTATATATGCATTTGCAGACCCTATGTATTATACAGATTTGTGTAATTATGGCACCTATAAACACATAAATTATATATATCATATAATCATATATATTAAACATTTATAAAACATGATTTAGAATAGTATTAAAACCTTAATTTACTTCTATATATACACATATACATGTATTGTAGATGCAGGATACTGATAAGTTATTTATTGGTAAATACAGTTTAGGGAGTAAAATGTTGCAAAGTATAGCCATAAAAGAATTTCATAAATAGATGATCCAAATGTTATTAAGTTAAATATAGAAGCAGATTAACTCAGAACTTATGTCTATGTTGGATGTATGAGGTAATACTCGTCCATCAATGTCCATCACTGTTATGCATTCCAATAGAGAACATTTTCAAACTAACGAATGATGAGAGTGCAATGTGTTTAATGACAGACAGGCCATCATAAAGAGAACATAAAAGAAGATGTTATTTATTAAAGGGAAAGCATAACCAGACAGAATATAGTATGGTAGGCTATAGGGAACCAAAACACCATTGAGTATAGAACACAGCAGACACATATGTACATGTTTTCTTTCATCTCAAATCCACACAATAGGGGGTATATTCCTGTTGGGATAGTGAGCACATCATTGCTAAGCATTCCTTTTTCTTGCTGTGCCAAATGTCCAATTTTAACTGGTGGTTTAGATATTAACCAATATTACAGACATTTTTATGGTCTACCCCCTCTTATTGATGGATTTCCTAAGTCACGCAAGGGCTTTTTGGCACATGTCCTGGTGTGGTGTAGTACCTCGGAGAGCTGGAGGGTGGAAAGTTGTACTCTTAGTGGAAGACAAAGTCCCATGTAACCTAGTTTCTCGCAACCTAGCGGAATACAGAATCACTGACGAGGCAACATTAAGCAGGCTTTTTTTGTTCTTTTGGATCTTGGTGTGAAACTAATTCTTAGACTCCGAAAGGAAGAGTTCAGGTTGTTTATTCTGTACAGAACAAAATTAGTGTAGAATTAAGTTAACTATATTTAAGTGGATGATACAAACTCTTAACTCACTATTAAAGAGCATCTGGTATGAAGTATTGCAGTTGGTTTAAAAAGGAAAGTGAAGTAGAAAGGTTCATGTAAGTGAAAGGTTGGGACCATTGGAAGAGCAGCTGGGGCTATGAAACGGATGTACTTAGAGGCCTTCATGTTGGAAAGCTGATGCCCCCAATGTATAAACCAAGAGAGAGAAAAGGTGATCTCCTGTTCATATGGAAATTAAATAAATAAAATACTAATAAACTCATAATGACATCCTGACCATGATAAGTAGCTCCGTCCATCCAATTGTAACCAATGGTCATCAGTAAACGATAGTGGAACAAATGATAGACAAAACACTAGCACGGTCTTTAAAACACCTTTGCCTTGAATTAATTCAAGGTATACTTACTGATAATAAAAAAATTGAAAAAAGACAGTATACATACATATGTATATGTGTCTGCTGAAAAAAGTAAGGTGAAGTAAATATCCAGTTATTAAAAACAATTGGATAAGACCTCGGTGAATCGGAATCTTATCTATCTATCTATCTATCTATCTATCTATCTATCTATCTATCTATCTATCCCTTCTCTCCCTTTTTTCTCTCGCTCTTTTCACTCTGCTCTCTCTACCCCTTTTCATTTCTTTGCCCCTCTTTTATTCTTCTTTCTTCTCTAACCCTCTCCTATCTCTCCACAAATCTCCTATTCATCCTTCTCCTCTACACATATTTCATGTTTTCTCCCTTTTTACCTCTCTCTTTAACTATCCCCCACCAGTTTTCCTCTTTTTCTGCCTACTACTCAGTAAACAAAACTTTGCAGAATGATAATTCACTTCACTAAGAAAACAGCACCAAACTATTTTATTAAATTGCCCCCAATATTTTATTATCGCTGAGTTCCTCCTGTGATTTCCCTTCTATTGCATCAATCTATGATTTTTATCTGAAGGTTTCCCCGGTTCCGCTAGTCCCCTGGCTTTCATGGTGATCCAATAGCTTTTAAGCACTGACCTGGAACAAGTATGGAAAAAATTAGCTCTGATTAATCCAACTTCTTATTTTGCATGCTTGTCCCATATCAGAGACTCAGCAGGTACTGGAGTCATTGGCAGCCAACCCACTAGGAGAAACATAGCTCAAAAATCAGCATCTCAATATTTTATTATTGAGCGCTACAATCTCTTTTTTTTTCCATGAAGTGCATTGTACAATCTACCGATTCTTTTTCATGGCCTAAATAAAGAATTGAAATCCGCACTATTGCCAAATCAGTCTTCACTCTGATGAACGGCATGTATGATTTTCTCAAAAGAATCTATTAGGAAGCATGAATGCTTCTCACAAACAGCATTTTCCTCTAAGAAGCAAATGAATAAAATACTGGAGTTATCACCTCCATCCTCTGTGTTCCTTCTGAAAAAAAAAAGTTATTCTTTGTGACATTTTTATTGTGAATTGCCAGATTCATCAAAGTCTCCCTGGCTATTGAATAGATCACAAGAGAACTGATTAAAATCTGATTAGTATTCAGGCTAGAAGCTAAGTGCTAGTGTTTGCTAGTGGCAATTTCTTTCTGTGCCAGGGCAGCAATCATTAAAGGAGATCATTTATAATAAAGTGAAATGTTTTATAGCTGTTTTCTTTGCATTAACTGCCCCATGTTCAGTGACAGAATATTTGGATAACATTTCCTTTCTATATGAATTATTTAAGTATAGTGGGCCTCAAAATTTTTTTTTTATTTGAATGACATACTTTATCGAAGAACTCATACAACTAGTAAAGGGCTGCAAGAGCGATCAGGGGAGAGGAGCTGACAGCTCCGCTCCCCTGATTGGTCCCAAAAATTTGTTCTCGATGGCCGAATTTACAAAGGCTGTTCTGGCCTACATGTTTGGTAACCGAGAATGGCCCAATTTGCTGCCAGACTGAATTTAATAAATTTGCTCACTTATCCCAAGTAATGAAGCTCTTCATTGGCCATCGAAGTATGGGACCCACCTCTATTGCTCAACAGACTAGGGGTGCATTTCCCCATTCAGCACCAGAGTAAAGGATCTTTTTTACTGATCAGCAACATAAGGTGGCTCTTTTCTACTGTCTTCTAGTGTAAAGAGGTCTTTTTCCACTGACCTACTACTACTATGTAAAAAGGGCCCTTCTCTGCTGACCATAAATGCAGCTGGCATTTCTCCACTAACTCCCAATGTAAAGGGGTTCTTTTTACTGACTATTAATATTACCAGAAACTTTTTACACTGACCTAAAGAAGATCTTCTAAAGAGGCTCTTCTCTACTGTGTAACAATGTAAGCTGGCCCTTTAAAACTAGCTCCAGTGAATGGGAGTCTTTTTCTACAGAACTATCACTGATTCCATATACCAAAATTCATCATCTAAAATCACAACACAGACTCTAGGTCAGGTTTTTAATCAGTGTACAGCATTGCAAGCTGTTGTGCTCCTACTGCAAGAAAGCAAGAAATAAATGGCTGTAATTTTGATGCCTCTGTTATGAGCTTTAAAGATGAATTTATTTAGAGTACATGCAGCTACAGGAGTTATTTACTCTTAAGTATATGTAAAGGTTTAATGTCAGTAGTCCAAACCATGTGTGCCTTAACAATGCATGTGAATGATATTGTGGTTTTTGAAACCCTGTTTAAAATAAAGCTAACAGGACTTACAACTCTTGCAGTACAAATATTCTAGAAGATGGGCATACTGGATAAGAAAAAATAGTTAGAGAATTAGGCAGTTATTTATTCTTTTTACCTATAATTGATTTTCACTTATTTCCCATTTGAACTGTTTCATAACAAGACCTTTTTCACAGTTGGATAGTAAGAGAAGGCAGGCAGGTGTGCTAATGGGACAGGACAAATTGTATTCCGCAAACATTGATGTTTCTCTAATTAGAGCCAGGCCAAAGCTGATTTATAGCCCTGTTTCTTCTTATGTCAATTAGCACTTTAATTAAATGCCAAACTTCAGCTTTTATTTTGCAAGTCTTCTTATTGGAATTTCAAATGCTTGCTTATCATTCATCAGCAGCTGCAGCAGAACACAAAGCAAGGAACATTAAGTAATCCACACATTTCAGAGTTTAAAACCTATTGCTGTAAAGTGGATCAAAACGACCAGAAAACAGACACAGTGCCTAGTTATGTACACATAAATGGGGGGAATGTCGCAAATCCCTTCACAGAAGCCAAAAGAATGTTTTCAAAGGTGACATGGTGGCTTAGTGGGTGCCACTGGGTCCTTCTAGTGTTGGGGTGTAGGTTTAATACCCATAAACATAACAATTGCATGGCGTTTGTATGTTCCCATCCTGTTTTTGTAAATTCTACCAAAATGTATTTTGTGTATGTCTATAAAAGACACAACAGTGTGTACACTCCTTCTGAAAGCATAAATTAATATTAGTTGTTTAGTGCAATGGTTTGTCAGCAAATGTATGTCATACACAATCTGAAACACGTTTCCTATAGTATATTATGTGTTCAAAATTATGGGTCCATGTGTTTAAAGTGAAGGGTACAGGTAATGCTACAGTAAACAAGGATATTTTAGAGAACCCTGCCCTTCTAACCTTGTGATAAATTTGATAATAGTTCGTGGTAATAGTAAAAGTTACCTTTTCAGTTCCAGCAAGACAGTACCCCTGTGTACAAAGCCATTTCCATAAAAAACATGGATGGAAGAAGTGGTGTAGAGGAACTTAAATAGCATTTAAAGAGCCCAATGACCCCAACCCTACTAAACACCTTTGAAATGCATTAGAACATTGATTGCGAGCCATTCTTCTTCTGTACATTGCCTATGAATTCACAAAGACACACTCTAAAATCTTGTGAAAGAATTTCCCAGAACACTGCAGGCTGATAGAGGGACAATTCCATAATATTGCTCATGGTTGTGGAACAGGATATCCAGTAAACTCCAGGTCTTATTATTATATTACAATTATTAATATTACACAGTATTTATATAGCACCGAAATATTATGCATTATCACTAACTGTCCCTCAAAAGGATCTCACAATCTAATGTCCCTACCATAGTCATATGTTGCTAACACAGTCTAAGTTCAATTTTGGGGGAAGCCAATAACCCCAAC
>NC_092861.1:139206466-139215934 GCF_032062135.1 Pyxicephalus adspersus
CTTTTCATGACTACTGCAAACTTCAACTGCTAATCACTTACTCCCCTTTACTCCTGGCACACTGGCCAATTACTGTACGAGCAAGGTTCCAGGGAGATGGCTACATAGTCATTACTGGGTCACAACTGAGCTGAGCTGGAGGAAACACCCAGTGACCTAGAAGAATATTATCTCTGGGCCATTTCCAGCAGGTGTCCAGGTATGGTTATGCTGGCCATTTTTCTTTCTTCTACATCTGCCACCCAGGGCTCCTATAATTGTAAAGCATATCAAAGCTTCCTTTTTGTCAGGCTAAGAACATTTTTGTCAGGTACAGTCAACACGTGTTTACTGCTTCAACACACAATATGGTCCACTGTTTCTATGCAGTCATCTCTGAAGTACAAGTAGACTGCAGATACCTGTAAAGATATTAAAAGAGATCAATTATAATTGCAACATGAAGGAAAAATGAAGAATTTTGTTTCTTTTCTCCAAAAAGGACAATTGCACAGCATTCCTGCAGCTCAGAGTCCTCCTTTAAATTTAGCTTGTTTTGTGTAGTTGTGTTGTTCTTAAGCCAAAAGTTTATTTCCTTATTTATTTTTTAACTAGGCAAAGTTAAAAAAAAAAATCAGCTGTAATATAAACTTAAAAAAAGCATGTGTATAAAGCTATTCTTCGCTGATTGTTCTACCTAATGTTTTCCAGGTCTGTTTTCTGGACAGCTGGAAGGGGGCTGGGAGACTGTTTACAATATTTTCACATGATCATTGTGGTCGGGGCCCTTGCAGTGTGTGAAAGACCTTCTGTTTTCAGATGGCATTGAAAGTTTACCGTCTCCACAGACAAAAGGAAGAGGGAGCTTTTTTTTGCCAGGGGATGAGTAATGGGCATGGCTGAGGCACAAAAAGTTCAATCCAGCCCTAAATTTACTTGGTGTTCCAAAAAAGCTTCCTTCTCTCTGCAAAGCAACCATTGTCTATCCTCAGAGCTCTCAGAGAGCCTCAGATGAAGCGGGGAGAATGCCAAGTGGGGGGCTATGGAACGACAGTTGTTTGCAGCTTATAACCCACTATCTGCTTTCCTACTTTTCCAGTAAGCACTGGAAAGGCATCAATAATTGGTTATCCCTCTGTCAGACAGAACTACGGGGCCATCTGCACAGCATTTAGTTCCAGAAGAATCCAGCAACTCGCTAAGTTTTAATATATCCCTCTGCATTCAATTAGCCTGATGAGTGGTATTATATGAGTAATTGATGGAAATCAAGATACTGTTTATTGTTGCAAGCTGTATTCATTTCTACCCCCACACAGCACAACGCTCAGACTTTGCTATTAAAATTTTTGGATTGGTGACTCCTTAGAAGTAGAAAAAAAAATGAAATAAGAAAAACCCATCTGCATCTGTTTTATTGCTTCGGGAACATTTTACTGCACAATCAAAGGAAAGTCTTTGTTGGTTAAAACAAGTTTTTTTAAGTGGTAGCAATAATTACTCCTTGATTAGCTTTTAAAAGGAAATAAAGATGATTGAACATTGAAATGGGTTTTAATATGGTTTGGGAAAATTTTTTTTTTTAATTTACAAAAAAAAAAAAAAAAAATTACTGAATTATTATTAGGAAATATTGAGGAAGAAATAAATCAAAATAAAAAAAATAAAAAATTGTGAGAATGCAAGTTTTTTTTTTTTATTGCAGAAGGGACAGAAGATGTCCTGTGCAATAAGATACATTTACCTGCTGTAATTTTTAAACTAAACTCACCTTTCCTGTCTCTGGCATCTTCACCTGGTCCTCCTCCAGGTTTGTGATCTTAAGCTATCTTGATTAGCCACTCCGGGATGATGCAACTTCTACGCATGTGCATAGGACTTCATTCATTCTCAGCAGCCAGGATCATACACTGAGCTGCATGTAGTTCAGTGTCCATTATACAGAAGATTGTGAACAGGCAGGTGAGCTTGTTTTATTACAAAAGAGACATCACCTGTCCCTTTTCCAATAAAAATCTGCCTTCTTGCAATTTCGTTTTATTTATACCTATAGTTTGCACTTTAAGACATGTCTGCATGGAGTTTGCAGGTTCTCCCCGTGTCTGCGTGGGTTTCCTCCGGGTACTCCGGTTTCCTCCCACATCCCAAAAACATGCAGATAGGTTAATTGGCTTCCTCCTACATTGACCTTAGACTACATTACCACATATGACTATAGTAGGGACATTAGATTGTGAGCTCCTTTGAGGGACAGTTGGTGACACAACTATGGACTTTGTACAGTGCTGCGTAATATGATGGCGCTATATAAATACTGTGTAATAATAATGTTGGGATCACAGTAAAAGACTACATAACTCCCTGGAAGGGGTATGGGGGTATCTTTCAGTTACCAATGCTACATACTGGTTCTCAGTTTGGATGAGCCTGTTAGCTTTGCTGCTGAGAGAAGCCTGGATTTATCTTTCCGATGATAGTGTTTGAATTTTATAAAGTGAAGTTGATTTCCCTTTAATTGTAATGAAGAGCTACCTGTTTGAGTATTCAAAGTATAGAGAAAAAGGACAAAAGAAAGAGGTTCAAGCTCAAAAGTATTTAAATAAAAATATTAATTATGTATTCATACATTTTTGGCTTCCTACATAATTATGATACATCAAATATTTAACATATATCCAGTCTAGTTATATTTTCACAAGACTGGAGTATATATGCTGGACACAACATTTCTAACCGAATTAGTTAATTAACCGTATTAGCCGATCGTTCCCGACGCGTTTCGCCACACTGCGCTTCTTCAGGGGAGTAATACCGTAAGGACTGTAATGTTTGAATTTTTAAATGAGCTTGTATTCCATTTTATATTTTACAAATAATATAATCCAACTCCTACCCCTGAATGAATTTTTGGCTATAAATATTCAGGCCAGGCTCAGACCTGCTTTAGGATCAAGCAGTCCCATGTAGCTCCCTGGGACTGGCACGTTGTCAGCTCCTCAGACACTCGCACCTATCGACCTTCAGCAAGAAGAAGCTAAATGTACTGTAGGGTCATTTTTTCATCCACTATGGTGCTTTGAGAACCCATTTGTAATTTAAGAGCTGCCCTTAGATAACACAAGTTAATGTGCAATTTAACCCAAATGATGTTATGTGCCACAATGGATCAGTAAAGTATGAAGTTATTTTTTTAGCCCCAAAAGCCTCATTTGTACCTCTCTCTAGTTTAGCTTCACCTTGTGACTGGGGCACACCTATCCTTGCCAGCATGGGCACTTTCATTGGACAGGGGGTGCTAGTTTATGGATCCAAAGCACTAAAAGTGAGGCTCTAAAAATAAAGCAAATCGGACGGCACAGAATGGTCTTTTCTGGCTGATAAGGATAATAGCAGGCATCGTGTGGAGTCTTTCCTAAGGCTTGTGTTATAGGAAAGTTTAAAAATGAGGACAGGTTCACTACTAAACAGCCAGGAAAAATTCCAGTGAAGTCCGTAATAGGAATTTAATTGTTGCAGTTTGGTGGGAAGTAGAGGCCGCACTGTCCCTGAGGACTTTTAAACAGTGCATGTGAGGAGCATTTGAGTGGTCTTCCCGGCCAGTGAATGGGAGCTTTCTGGCAATCCCTCTCTCCATGGGGAAGGAATGTCATTTCTGTCATGGTGGTATTAGTTAGTGGAGCTGGTCATCTATCTGCTAGCTAATTTAATGGAATATGACTTGGGAAAAACTCGTTCTTGTAGAGTTTTTTTCTTCAAAATTGGAACTTTGAAAAAAGTGTCAAATAAATTATAGTAATTAATTGCAATGCATTTTGCTGTTGATGCAGAAAATGTATGGCTACTTCAGGATTCATTTATTTTACTTGAAGTTTAACGTCTGGAAAAGGTTTAATGTGACATTATATTGGGGCTTCCTCCACTCCACAAGGGTTAAATGTCATATGTCTAGGGAAAACATAATATAATATTTTTTTGAAGCAATGTGGTGCACAGAATGCATGCTTTATAGACCATGGAAGCTCACACCTAGCACTATATTTTAATTTCTCTCCTCTCTAAAATTTGGCGAGGGTCTATCAGCTGGGTAGGAAGAACAATGGATGCCAAATTGTGTTTCCCAGCATTCCTGCATTACAATGGAAACCATTGGTCTTCACGAGGAGGCAAGACTAAAGCTGTGTATAGATGGTAAACTTTTATCTTTTGTGTGACAGTAGAATAAACAAGTGTTATTTAATTCTTGCTGTTTCTTGCTGTTTAATTCTTCAGAGGGGGAAGTATGAATAAGAGGCATCCCGCTGCATTTTCCTCCATAGGAAATTACATTGGTCTCCCACACTTAATCATTTAGTGATCTGCCAGGATAGCCCGCTAAACAACATTTGGAGACTGCTGTGCACATACTAAATTGTGTGTACTAAATTGTGGGCAATTGTCTGACCAATATTAAATCTATTGATTCTTTTGTGGAAATAATGAGTAAGACAGCAAATCGTCCTGTGTTTTAAAATTTCAATATATGTAGACAAATAACTTGGACTTAAAAGAAGGTTCTATTTTGGACTAACAAGGGCCATTTATTTATTTATTTTTTTGCTATGTCGCATTAGCAAACAGTTGTCACCAGAGCAAGTGTCCTCATTAAAAAACAACCCCCCTTCCGCATTCACGTTTAGGTGGCAACTTAACATTTTAGATTTTCCCTTTCTTTCAGCTCCAGTGACACCAAAACAAATACAGCAAGTGAATCTGTCCAGTGGAGATACATTAGCAAAATTAGAAACACATCCTAGCGGTCATTCTAACCCCAGCCCCCTTCCCCAGATAATCTAAAATACATTTTTGAAAGCAGAAGGGACAGGGCGATGTCCATGATCCTGTTTCTGCTGTCATGATAAAGAATGCCCCCCCCCAGAAAAAAATAATGCAACCACTACATCTAATTACCGCAAAATATCACATCCTAGTTTTTGGAGGTTGGATATACTTTAAACGTTTATATAGGCCTAACTCAAATTTTCTTAAAATAACCTAAAAATCAGTCTAAAAGAGAACAAAGCATTTTATTCACAGCAAGGACATCCATCAGAAATAAAGTCAAATGTGCAAAGATAAGCAAATCAAGAAAAATTCTGTTTTCTTGGGCAATGTTTATTCTATGCAAATCCACTCCAGGTGGAATGACCCTTTAAGCATATCTCTGCTTTATTCCAGATGTACAGTAGCAGCGCCATTCATTTCTCCCTCTTCAGCCCCAGGGGAACGATTCGCATACCAAAGAAATAAGATCCTCTGTGAGTTTTAGAAAATTAAAAAGAAAATGGTCAACCAAAAAAATGTTTTTCATCTTAGTATTTTCTTAGTGTTATCATGCTAATGCCCATCATTTTTTTTTTCCTTCTGTCTTTTTTAACTTGAAGCTGAATCGTTGAGTCAATGCAAATATCGCAGTTGTTATTTTTGCAGTTATTTTCAATTACGGCATATTTGTGGTTCCCTAAGGAAACATATGGGATTGGCTGTTATACCTTTCAACCTACTAAACCCCTTTCAGTCTTTCTGGGAATAGAATCAGATTTCACAGTGTCAAGTGGTGCATTATACTACAACAACACTGGCAAATGGTCGACCCAGAACCACTTAAAGGGCCATTTTCCAGCAGTCCCGCCTTCTTATATTTGCACACATCTAATGGTATCCCTGACCTCTGTACCTGCATTTTTTTTCTTTCTTTTTAAAGGAAAGCAGAAAACATACCCGTTGCTGTTTACGTGATACGAGATTTATAAAGTCATTTTTATACATAAGAATGCTTTCTTTATACTCGGTGGCTCAGGGAAAAGAATAGGCGCCCTTAGGGTGAAATAGTATCATTTACATTTAAATACGCTTGTTGGAGAAACGTCAAAGCTGGCATAAAACATTGGCATTCATCGCTAGCTTTAATTTTGGTCTTTAGTTTCCTATTTTAATGGGAAGGAAAAAAAAGTTACCAATCAAATAATGATTTTGTCATTTTAGAACTTAAGGCTCAACCTGAATGGTTAATGTAAGTTACAACAAATTTTTATTTTAGGCTTATGTAGTACATTGGGAACAATTTAGCAACCTAACAGAATCCTTCCTAATCCTTTAGTTGGGGTACATTCACACTTCTGCATTTTTCTTACCAGTATATTTGCCATTGAAATCTATAGCAATACAACAAAATACACAATATATATATATATATATATATATATATATATATATATATATATATATTTACAAAATTTGCAATGGAAAAGTCTAAGAGCACCAAAGCATCTCTTTGCATCTCTGTGCATTTTATCATGTATTGAAGTGTTTTCATTGATATCTATGAAAAAGTGATTCATGCAAAAAGCACAAAGATTTAAATCTAGCCCTAAAGAGGTCTATTTCATTGCCTCCTAGATTGTAAGCTCTTCGAGGCAGGGTCCTCTCCTCCTCCTGTGTCACTGTTTGTATCTGTCTGTCATTTGCAACCCCTATTTAATGTACAGCGCTGCGTAATATGTTGGCACTATATAAATCCTGTTTATTTATAACAATAATAACAATTGCCCGTTGGTTTTGCCCATGACGGATTCCCTTGGATTATTCCCTTCTCCTGCTCCCTCAATGCTCTGCTTGTTAGAGTGCTACATTCTATCCATGAAAGCTCTGTATTGGTCAGTCTGTAATAAAAAACAGGGTCAATGCTCATTCTCTCTCATCTACAATTTCATGTGCTTTGTGATTATTAACTCAGTCCTAACCATTGTATCTTAGAAGAGTAAAAGAACATCAATCTGTAAAAGTCTACAATATACCCAACCCATATTTTCATCATCACCATAACAAACTAATAATAATTATTAGGAGACATGACACCAAATGTGGTAAAACATGGCCCTATGTGTTTGTGTTGTTTTCCTTCAGAGGAGGAGAAGCAACTGCTTAGCCAAAAGCAACTTGTTGCTTTCCGGAACCACAACCAGAGCTGCAAAACATGGGCTTAAAAAGGTTCCCATCCATTTCCATGAGTCTGGATGGGACAGCAGTTGAGCTTTCTGCAGAACGCTGCAGTCAACTACATGTCTCAAATATCCAAATAGTTTTGTATGGTGATATGTGATTTGAAGAACAAAAGTTTTAAACTGATTGGCAACTGTGAGATAGAACAACCCATCTCCAATAAACTTTCTTCCCTACATAACCTCCATATCATTCAGTAAAGTTAATCCTAAAATATTTTAGGAGTTACATGTCTCTATGCTCCCCACACTAAACACATTTTTTCCAGAACTACAGAAAATACTGGGGGATTTTGACAGAAATTCTTTGTCCTTTTACATCTCAAGCTAAAATTTGCCCATAAGCTATCATTTATTACCTACCGGTACATATCAGTAGTTCCTTTCCCCAAAAAAGTGGAGAGAAAGTGAAAAGAAAGAGTTTGGAGTGGCAACACTGTTCCTTAATAGAGACAGTGGAGTGAGCGTTGCCACCCTAGGAAAGTAATTTCATTAAATCTAACCTCAGTGGTAAAATAATATGTGTCATTACAGTGTTTAAACCAGACTTTGTTTTAAGCCGGGTGAGAAGAAATTGTAGGCTGGTGGCAGCCCCTATAGTGTGATCCAACTCTTTAGTAACCTGCAACAACTGTGCATTGCTTCAAGCTAGAAACATTGGTAATCACCAAATATTTCCCATTGGGTGGGTTATTTAGCACTGGTATTCTGTGCTATTTCTGTGGGGCTTCTAATTTCTGTCTTGGATCCCTTGTATTGTTTCTTTAAGATCATTCACTAAGGTGTAATTAAAAACCCCCAAAAACTAAACTAATACAACCATTTAGTTATGGTAACTTATATTTGTATCTTTAAGTTCAAAAGAAAAGTTTTTTCTGCTTTACAAATGATGTGGATTTTCTCTAATTAGAGGATGTGGTACAGATCTCTAGGCCCCCCACGCACATATATAGTGAATTAATATGCTTTCAGTATACTAGAAATAAAGGGCATTTTTAGGTTAGTTCTAAGGTGCATGTAGACGTGGCAATAGAATCCTTTTTAGTCCTTAAGAGAATACAACTGAGGGATATGATACGGTTTAGTTTTAAGAGCGGCTAATTAAAATCTGCATGTGCTGTGTAACTGAGAATCACCATCACCCACTACTTTCTCACAGGCAAGAAAGAAAGAGCTTCAGTACAGCAAAGTCAGAGCATGCTTCCATCACCAAGAACAGAAGACGCAATTCATCTCCGCTTCTCCTTATCATCAGCTTCCACTTCTGTGTCTCTGCAGAATCATATTAGAATTACGTTGATCGAGTTGGAGTCTATTACAATGTGGCACGACTCTTATGGAAAGATGGAGTTTTTCCCATTCCCATGTTTAAGGGATAACTGACATGGCGAGCATGTTCCTGTAATAAAGCTGGAGGGGGGCTATTTGTTTCACTAATAAGTCTGAGGATGCCTTGTTTTATTTTAGCAGCTGTTTAACTGGTATTCATTTAAATTTTGTAAATAGGAACCACAGGGATAGCTTGCATGCCTCTTGCTGAATGACAATGTATTAAGCTATAAACAAAATAATAAAACAGAGAAGGACAAGCAGAACACGAGGATAAAGTTTACAGTTGGGACAAATGCCACAAGTTTGGTGTTAGTTAAACAGAGTTACAGTTATCCTAAATGTAATTTTATTACATTGAGCATTTGTCAAGGGCTATTAAATCAAATCCTGTGTTTAAAAATGCGTGTGTATATATATATATATATATATATATATATATGTATATATACCTAAAATTTAAAATATATACTTTTGTTTCCGTTTTCATTTCAGGCTGGCAGTTTATCATACAAATATAAAAATTTCATCACAATACTTCTCAGAATACAGTGTAAGGTCTTTCAATGTCCAGATTGAAGCAGTACCATTGTCACTATGGATAAAGTTGGATTTCGGTCCCATTATAGATTTGACTTCATCTTTTGCTGATCAATATTTATGTGAACTTTTTAAGAAATGCTAATAAATAAATGCTGTCTGATAAATATCTTAACAATGAACTTCATAGCCAACTGGGTGCAATGGTAAAGATTGGCTGTGGTTTTTAAGGCACACAGCAGGCAGCAATGGTGGCAACCAATGGAAGTACTGACTGCTGTGTACTTTATCATTCATTTTATGCTAAGTTTATTTGAGTTTCTCAAGCCAAACTTATTTTAGGTTTTGTAAGAGAAGTTCTTGGAATGCCCTCCAGTTTCTATTGCTGCCTGTATCCCTAATAGGGAGATTTACCCTCTCTATTTGTACTGATCGCCATTGTCAAAGGCAAATACCAATCATGCGCTCCATTGGTATCAGTGGTACTGCTCTTGGTTTGCTTCCTATCTGTCTGACCGCTACTTTCAAGTTTCTTTCAATGATAATTCCTATTCTCCCACACTTTTCCCTGTTGGTGTTCCCC
>NC_092861.1:139216519-139239030 GCF_032062135.1 Pyxicephalus adspersus
TCAAATTCAAGCTCCTGTGCTTTGCCTTCAAATACCCACACAGTTCTTGTCCCACTTACATTTCTGACCTGGTAAAAAAATACTTCCACTCTCTCGACTCCTCCTATGACCTACAGCTGATTTCTTCACTCATACCCTCATCTCACGCGCGTCTCCAAGACTTTTCTTGAGCAGTCCCAACTCTCTGGAATGGTCTTCCTCATCCTATTCGGCTTGCTTCTACTTTCTACTCATTAAAAAGAGCACTCAAAACCCATTTTTTCAAACTTTCCTACCCATACTTCCCACCAATACATATCTCCTCTACTATTGTGTGTTACTTCTCCCACCTCATAGATTGTATAGATCTCATGGAGTTGTTGCTATATAAATCCTGTTTCATAATAATAATAAATAAATCTAAAAGAATACATTTGTCATTGAAACCAGAGATGAATTAAAATCTCCTACTTGTGTTCTAATGTAGACTGGCTAAAAGGGTATGTGCTCTATACAATATTGTTTACCCTAAATGAGTGCTCATATGACCTCTCAATGCCCCCCCCCCCCCCCTATTTGGGCCAAATATGTAAGAAACATCAAGCTGTTGGTATTTCTTTTGAAAGAAATTAATACATTGCCTAAACACATTTAGATATCTAATTAAATCTGTGGTCAGCATACCTGGTTAGTGGATTTGTTGTCCTTCAGGTTTTTGCTCTGCCATCCCGCTAGGTAGATTTCCCTTCATTTCCTGTCTTTAATTAGGAATTTTAGAGTGGATGTTTGAAAGCCATTAATTGATTTTTTTCTATTTTGTAACCCAACCCTGTCGCTTCTCCAGAACTTCACCCTAGACTTGTTTTAATAGTTCCTTGTTTTTACGGATCCCGCATTAATGTTCTCTAATAAAGTGTAAGCATTTCCAGAGACGGGCATATTTATTCTGAGATCATGTAACAGGATAATTGCACACTGGTGGACTTCATTCAATGTTTTTGTAAAGTGGAACTAAACTCACCTCTCCTAGCTCCATCCTCATTGGATCTTCTTCAGGGTTCGGGTCTTCAGCCATCTTGATAGGCCAGGTCAGAATAATGTAACTCTCATGCATGCACATGGTAGTTCATTCATTCCAGGCTCCCAGGTATGCCAAATAGTACCCTAAACTGAGCATGCAACTTTTTATTCGCACCATTGCTTCTTCAGGGATTTTAGAGCAAAATGTGTGAATATTTATTTAACCAAGACTATTCACTAGTTTTTCTTTGGGGTTCAGGTCTTCAGCCATCTCGATAGGTCAGATCAAAATGACATAACTCCTGCGCATGCACATGGGAGTTTATTCATTCTATAGTCCCAGATGTGTCGGGATTGTACCTGAGCTGAGCATGCACATTTTTAAATTTTAGTTTGCACTATTGCTTGTTTAGGGATTTTAAAGCAAATTGTGTGAATACTTTTTAACCAGGACTATTCAGTTTTGTATTTGTACATATCATAGAAAAGTACTTACATTTTTTATATGTAGATATTTTGGACTATATCAGTGACATAAAATCCCAATGAAATCCATTTTAATGTTGGACTGTAACTCTACAAAAGTGGAAATGTTTAAGGAGATCAAATACAAATCTCTTACATAATATTGAGTTCATTATATTAGTCTATTGAGCTGTCTGGGTGAAATTTTGATTTTGTCTTGTAAACAGCTAAAAAAAAGAAAAAAAAAAGTTGCACAATTTGCCCTGTGACGCTGCATCCTGATTAGTAAGCTTCTAATGAATTGTTTACTGATTTAATGAAGGACCTCGTTAAAAAAACAAAACACTTCCATGTGTTTTATAATTACAACCATATTTTGTTTTCCCGTCAAATACAAAAACACAATATTGTCTATTAGGGAAAAAAGTCCAGTCTTTATTTCCTGTGTGCCCACAGTCTTTCTTGCCGTTATGCTGGAGCTACATGGTCATATGTTCACCATAGCTGTCTCCAAACTATAATTGATTTTCTTCCAGGTTTGCAGTTTCTATACACCACATGTTCCAGCTGTTGGCCTTATAACTTACATTAGAAAACTAAACATGATATTTGTTAGCCATTTGTATTCAACAATTTTGGATTAAGTCAGTTTTTCCATAACCAGAAGTGAATGTGGCGCAACATCTTAATTGTCAGCTGACACGTGACTTGTGAGCTTGGCGAAACTTGCTGAGACAACTTAACAAGTTTATTATTTCTATCAAACTATTTTTCAGAGTTTTATTTACCATCCATCGATCAGGGGCATGACAGCTAAGAACTCTCTATGACCTAGCAACATTGAAAGGATAGTAAATTGTAGTTTTAGTAAATACACATATGAGTTAATATTGTAGTATTTACTAGAATCCCATCTCTGTTAATTCAACCTTGTGATATTATCTTTGTTTAAAGCCCATTTTTGGCAAGTTTTTGCCTCTTCCCGTTTACTTTGGCCCATTCTTCTGCTTACGAAGTTACTTTTTTCTGAACAATGTTGCTTCTGGTAATAACAACCAGTGTATCTTAATTCTCTACCTGCACCATTCAGTTTTCTACCTGAGAATGCCACCATTGGACAACCAGAGGGAAGGGTCCATGCCACCCAGACAGACATTTTATTCTAGTGCTCCATGCAAGTGTATAGAAATTCCAACAAAAGACTTAAAGATATGGAAAAGGATGGGTGGTGGTTGTTGGTGTCACTGCAAAGCAAGGCTTTGTAGTACACTTACCATACGTTGCTGGCAGAGATTGTTGTGAATTTTTTTTAAGCTTTACAGGTTGACTTTCTATTGAACATCCTAAAGTATAATTTTAGGGTAATTTCACACATGTGGTGACTGTGTCTTTGTACCACAAACTCAAATGAGCTCCCAACTGCTTCCATTCAACCTAAAGGTAGAAGCTGGGAACCACTTGTGTATGTGTTTGCAACAAGTCACTTCTGGCTGAGTGGTTGCTTTTGCTCTTCTGGAGGAAAAAACCACACTGCCACCACAAATGCAAGGGCAATTCATGCAAACACATTCACTGGAGTGAGATTTACTGCTCCCGGGCACATAGAAGCAGATTTCTATGCATCTGGTAATGCGTAACTTTGCAGTTTTCATTACAAGTATAAAAGGAGTCTAGCTCTCCCTGTTGACTGGAGCTGGTGCACATTGAACTAGTTAAAGGAGCTTGATGTTGTATTGCGGTACCCTGATTGTGTGATTGTATAGGGATCATTTGTGTGTGGGGTAACTGCTTTTTTAATACATGCAGTGGTTCACTTTATGTTTTGTTATGTAACAATGCTCACAAATCTCAACTAATATGAGGGGCTTGCAGGGTGATAAAACAATATTAAAACATTTTATATATATATATATATATATATATATATATATATATTATATATGTATGTTTACATTGTAATTTAATTTCTTACATAATTATAAATTGTTATAAATATGCAACTTTTACTGAAATAATACCTGATCATCCTACATGGAAGGATCCTACATTTTTCATTTTGTCACACTTTGATGGTGGGTGGCTTACAGCATGGGATTGCACTGGATCAAATGTGAATATTGCAGACAAATTAGGTTTTTTTTTATTTCTTTTAGTTTTAATGCTGTTGGGCTGTTTTTTTAGTTGAAACTGAAGTTCTATTTTAAGTTACTTAGATTTCATTATTATGAAGGCAAATACATATCTTGTACCAGCTATTGTTTATAAAAAATGAATATAGGTCACGGGTGAGAAGCCCCATATTGAGGGAGGATGTACGAGTGGTATTAGTTATGACTATTCACACCACAGGCCCACACTCAGTGTACGTCTGCTTCAGTGACCTAACTTTATCAATGTGGCCAAGCTGTGGGTGAAACATATGTATGCTTAACGTTGGTTGTTGTCAGCACAGAACAAACATCACATACAAATTGTACATTTGGTATATGATATTAAAAATGTCAAAATAATAAGCGCTATTCTTGCAATAAAGACCCCCATGCATGTATTTCCTGCTACAGGAGACAAAACTAGAGACTGGAGAGAATGGACAGTCCTAAAAAAATGTTTTCCACCTGGAAGAAATTAACAGTGAAGAAGATTGCAAGTGTAAAAAACAAAGAGAGAGGAGATATTGACTTAGCTTAAGTTAGGTGGACTAGTTGTAGTTTTTAGTAAAAAAATATATCTGTCTATTCAGTTCTTAGAACTAAACACCCACTACAATTTTAAAGGCTTCTCCAAATGGGAGGTACTTCAATAACTGTATCATTCAACCACCACATAATCATAACTGAATTTATATCACCAATTTTTTACACGAAAAGCAACTGTGGATGACAAAGTTGAAGAATAATCTGCTTATACTCTATGCATCTCCCCATCCTTTGCCATCAACATGCTAAGGAAATGTTTAATGTCTGTTATCATTGCATT
This sequence comes from Pyxicephalus adspersus, assembly GCF_032062135.1. Taxonomy (NCBI): domain Eukaryota; kingdom Metazoa; phylum Chordata; class Amphibia; order Anura; family Pyxicephalidae; genus Pyxicephalus; species Pyxicephalus adspersus. The sequence continues at coordinate 139,220,960 of NC_092861.1, forward strand.
GCATCTCATTTGGATCTCATAATTGCGTCTCTGTGCTTTGTTGTGAAACAATACCAGCAGATCAAGGCTAATATGAAGGGCCTACAGGGTGTTGTATATGGCCCATTCAAAATATCACACTTTCAGTGCCCCTTAACCCTGATAAAAGCATTGGGCTTGCTCTTGGGGGTAGGTATACAAATATCATAAATGCCTAGGCAAGCTGTATTTGCATATATATACTGTATAGGGAAAGCCTATGTGCCATACTGGAATGCCATACATGGCTGAAATAACTGATATCCAATAAATGAGAGAAGTAGGTCAGGGACAGCCAGCCTGGGGGAAAAGGGGGTAAATGTATAAATGTACAAAATAAATCACCAAATCATATATAAAATCTAAATATATTACTAATATTATTAGTAAAATAAATTATCCTTTACCTTGATTCTTCCTAAAACAGGATAACAGGATGACATCTTTTTTGGTGATGTGCACCACACCCCCAAACTTTTGCTCAACTTTTTAGGTAAAGCTTTCCAAAACTTTTGGAGTGTACCTGTGGTGCAGCTGCTCATGTCAGATAAGAGCACCTATCACTCAATCAGTTTTCTTATCCCAAAATCAGATTAAGGTAGGATCTCTGTACGACACTTCTGCGATATATCACACCATATTTAGGAAACCATATCATTATGGAAGATGGTTTTATGCAAAATGGCACAGACTTGTTGGTCAAGGAAAGGATCTTCTACAAACTGTTGCCAGTGGGTATTTTGTAGCATATAAAGTAATTTTTATTGCACATGCCTAAACTTGATAATTTGAAGGAATGTTCACTATACAGTTTACATAATAATACATATATTTATATAACATAACAATACATATAATTATAAACTCTACATAAAAACAAGGTTTTAAAACTCTAAAAACACTCTGACAAAATTCTTTACAAACTGATACTATACCTAAAAAAACTATGCATAGAAGCCGCATAGCTGTAAAATGTAACATATGTTTCACTCTGTTTTATTAGCAGAGATAATTCTTCAATATTTATCTTTCTGAGAACAGTGAAAGGTCAATTTTAAAATATGAAGTCTCCCCTGTAGTTGGATATCCACAAGCTTATGAAAGGTCTCACTAAAAACCTGAGGATTTACTCCTAAGCTCTGGGGATTTGTGATGTATAGACATTATATATACATTGAGATGACTGTATGAAGAAGACTCATGGGAGGAACTTGAGAAGAGAGCATTTTAATATTTCATGTTAATAGTTCATGCAAGTTTTATTCTCTAGCATGAGTTGTAACTCGTTATTGTGCAATATTGAGTAAGATATTCTCCATCTATCCCCCAACCCCCTATATGAGGTCTCACAAGATTTAATTATTGCAATGTTTTCTTCCCCTCTGTCCTCTCTTTGACCTTCAATTTTATGCTTCTTGGTGACTGCAGGTCCTTAACTTTTAGAGCACTTTATGAAATGAGAACCATTCTCTTGAAGCAGTCATAAATTAATGTCCTGTGTTAAGACTTTCAATAAGACGATATTACACCCATTCCCTGAGCCCTAGGGGAAAGCACCACACTAAGCGTCTTTGTCCACGTTGAGTTCAAAGAGGGATCATCTATTTGTGATGTGGTGGTGGGCAGTCTATAAATGAAATGAAATCAATTCACCATCATATAGATCTTCTCATGTTCAACCAGATGTCATAGTGTCCATGCATTTTAGATGGCGGCTTAATTTACAGATTTTGATTTATAAGTACACTTAGTTTATGTTTAACAGAATCATGTTTATTTAAAGTAAACCAGTCATTCTGCAATTTATTGTGCTGTCATGCCGTTACTGGTACAATAAGGTATGGCACAGAACATAAAGGTACACCACAAATCCAAATGCAAACTTTAATCCATTATAGTGCTTAAAGAGAACCACTACTAGCTTTTAAAAAGAATCTCAATATACAGTATTTATTTATATTCTGCAGTATGTATGCAATATGTAAAAAATATGCATATTTGTCTTATTAATTTCAATATTATGAAGCTTCTTTTACTTTGGGCGTCTTAGGGTGTCTTGTGTGTTAGCACTGGACAATGATGAAGATTGTGTCTGTGGACTGAATCCTTATTTGGGTTTGGTTAAATGTTTCATTAGGACAGTGCTTTTGGTCCTGTAATGTTCAATGGTCCTGTTCATGTTCAACAAGAGACAAATTTGAGTAAAAGTGTTGACTTTTAGCAATTTTATCAATAAAAGTTTGGACCATAGCTATCAAACGGTATGACTTACTGGTTAGGAAACCCAATGCAAACCAAAGTTCCTTAAGTTTTATTGTCAGGGGTCAAAAAACACCTGAATTTTGACAGTTCATGCCTTGTCATTTGCCTTAACTTGCATTGATCTAACTCAGTACTCAAGAACCAGGGAAATAGTTTATGATGTAGCTCACCTAAATCAATAAATTCTGCAGCCTAGCACTACAGTAATAATTCCTGTCAGTAGCTCCCTAGGTGGGCCTTTGAGACTTTGAATAAAGTTTTAGGGATGCTTCTAAAGTATCCATGGGAAGCAATCATTGGTATGTTTGTACTGCAATACTCAATTGTCAATTACAAATGTAAACAAAAAATATTTTTTTTTCTAAATTTTTAAGTCAAAAAGAATTTTCCAAAGTACAAGGTATAAACTAAGTTCCCAACTTATACAATCAACTGCAATCCACTAGGACTGTGGAAGGTAAAGAATAGAAAAATAATATTATATATATATATATATATATATATAAATATTATATGAGTATTATTATTACAATATTTACAATATTTTGTAACAACTCCTAAAGGAGATCTGTTAGCTTGCATTACTTTTACCATTAATAAAAGATGCATTAAGGCAGCACGGTGGCTCAGAGGTCCCAGGCTCAAATCCCAGCCAGGTTGCCACAATGCACAACTGTGAATGAACCTTCAATTGGGCCTCGTGTGCAAAAATAATTCTCTAAATAAAAAAATAGTGTGAATAAATAAATATGTACATTTGCTATGCTATGATAATCTCCCAGGATTTATATATTACCATTGTTTTGCACCCCTGGTAGCTCTGAAGCAGTGATGTCAAGATGGCCAAATTTATTAGCTAGTGCTCATAAAATTGTTTTTTTTTTTACTTCATTTTTGGAAGAACATAACTACTGGTGGCTACTCAAAAGTGCCAGCTAGTCCTTAGATTGGACTGGTCAGCTCTTAAATTCTACATGAATTCATCTACTCCCTGTTTTAGCTGCAAACAGGCCAAGCAGCCTCTTTTCAAGGGTGATCACACCTAACTAGCATATAAATCTAACAAAAAAAAATAAAAAAAGCATAAAAAATAAATTTATAGCTTAATTGTTAATTCTGCTAATTCTCAGCAGAGAATTAGGGGTTTTGACGTAATCAGTTTTGTAAGCACATCAAAGTTTTGAATTGTGTGAACACATTTGGTCTTTCTTATTTGGTCTTGAGCCTTTTCTGGATCTAATAAAACCACAATAAGTTTTATTTGTGCGTATACCACATTGTAGGACATCCGAGCTGTGATTCTTACTGAAGGACTTGGTTTTTATTAGCGGTGACTGTCACTGCTATGCAATTTTGGGTTCGTGTTTTCTGAAACACATGGTGGAAAAGCTGTCATGTCAAAATTATGTTGCTCTGTTCTCAAGATCACAGGGAGGATGTTTTTAATAAATACAACTGGGAAACAGAGTGCATATTCAGCTTAACATAACTGTAATTATTGTTTTGTTTTTTCTCTTTCATGCAGATGTCACTCTTATTCTGTAAAGTGTTAAAGCAACATCATCACTTCTTTTTCTTTTTACTTGTATTAGCTTTTAATTGTTTTGCTCTTATTTTGAGAGTTTATGGAAAAGCATTTTTTTAGTGTTATGACTTTAGAAACTTAAGCTACGTACACACGTCAAATTTTTCTCGCCCGATAATCAGCTCAGGGCGGATATCGGACGAGAATCTGGCATGTGTACAGCCAGCGTCTTTCATCGTCCATGGATCCACGGTCGATGAACCACAAGTGATCCTAATGAAACTAGTGCAGCAGGGTACCGTTCCGTCGCTGTCCCCCTCCCCTCTCCATAGAGCAGAACGGTGCTGTATGTACAGAGTTTGTTCATGAAAGATCGTGAAAGATCCTTTCCAATGACAAGAATCGCACGTGTGTAGGCAGCTTTAAGCTGCCTACACACTTCCAATAATTATCGTTGGAAACGAATGACAAACAAAGGATCTGCCAAAAATCGCTCAGAAAAAAAGGTGACCAACAGCGCAGACGAATGAGGATTGTTGTGGAAATAAACGACCGTCACGGCGGATCTGATTGGCCCACGATCGTTCACTATCTATCGTGTGTACAGTCATTCAGTGATCGTGCATTACACTTTCTCCTTTACATGTCACTTCATGCATCATTCAAACGATTGTATCTAGCGTGTGTACACTATTGGTGGATTATATTTGAACGATCGTATCGTTACAGCATGTACAGAATTGTGCACAATACGATCGTTCAAATATAATTGTGCATAATCGTTGATCGGTCGTAATAGTTTGTTTTCTAACGATAATTATTGGAAGTGTGTACCTAGCTTTAAGCTGTATAGCAAGGGAAAGACAAACATACACTGTGGGTAAAACATTTGGGCTATTTTCTAAATTTTTAAAGCAGAACTTTCATCAAAATAAAAAACACTTTCCTTTACTTCTGCAGAGCCCTCAATCCCTCCACAACTGGCCTCCATTCGTCCTGTGCTGTCCATCTTCTTCCTTCTGCTGTCTACGTCACCCAATCTCCCACTGAGCAAGCGTAGGATTGGATGACATACCGTATTTTTTGCCGTATAAGACGCACTTTTTCTTCCCCAAAACTGGGGGGGAAAAGTTTGTGCGTCCTATACGACAAATGTGTTATAAAATAATTAAAATAAGATACACATCCGATACCCGATCCTGCGTGTGTCTCTTCTCCTCTCTGGCAGCAGCGTGTGTCTCCGCCTGGCTGTAGTGCAGAGCGAAAGAAGCCGGCACAGCGCCCCCTGCTGTTCCCTGTCCTAACTGCCGTACAGTGGAAAAAAAGCACAGAGTGATCAGAAGGGGAATTTGAATGACAGAGTGATCAGAAGGGGAATTTGAAAGGCACAGAGTGATCAGAAAGGGAATTTGAATGACAGAGTGATCAGAAGGGGAATTTGAATGACAGAGTGATCAGAAGGGGAATTTGAAAGGCACAGAGTGATCAGAAAGGGAATTTGAATGACAGAGTGATCAGAAGGGGAATTTGAAAGGCACAGAGTGATCAGAAAGGGAATTTGAATGGCACATAAGTGATCAGAAGGGGAATACCGGTATGAATGGCACATGAGTGATCAGAAGGGGAATAATCTTTCAGAATCTTTTTTTTCTAGCTTTTCCTCCTTTAAAATTGGGTGCGTCTTATATTCGGCAGCGTCTTATACGGCGAAAAATACGGTATTCTCCTGTAAATGAGCGGGATAAACATTTTTTCTTTTTATTGAGGGTAAAGGCCCTTGCCTCGCATGCTCAAAATTGCAGAGACTCCTGGGATATATAGGTGGCGTATCCCAGGAGGCTCTGCAATCCCTTCAGTCTTTACTGCTGCAATGGTAAACCACAAAAAGTTTTGTTTTAAAAAAAGAGTTATTTGCTATTTGTCCTGGTCAACATATTAAAAGTAAGGTGAAAGCTAATTTTTTGGGCTGTCATCACTTGCGACAGGTTACTGGAAATGTTCTCATTTAGACATCAGCTCAAATGACAGCTGATGTAGGTGAGAATTTAGTTTTTTGGGTGAGGATGTCTTATATGTTTTCTGTTGTGTCATCAGGACTGGAAGAGAAATCTTCCTTGTAGGACATTGGCAGACAAATCTAACCAGATTAGGATTTAAACCATTTCCTATTGTATCCAAATCAAAATAGGGCTTGGCATACTTTTTATCTGATTTACTATCAGAGTTTCAGTGCAATAGTGTAATTTAGCATGCTTCTGGTGAAACCTTTAAGCTAACATGCTGGCACACCAGCAGGTTAACACCAAGGCCTGGTGAATGCAAGCAGATTGGCTGCCAAACCTATGGACGGCCAACCAGACCAATCAATTTTCGAACTGTCAATCAATTAATCAATCAAAATATAGCACATGTGTGTATAATTTTCTCTTGGTGTCAGAATGGGGTAAACCACAGGACAGATATAATTGCTGGATTATTTATATGACCTGAATATATCATCTAATTGCATTTGGAAGTAAAAATCCACCTGTGTGTACTAGGCTTAAATCTGTTAAGAGCCACCAAAGCATACTTTGGGTTTCAGAAGCTCAGAGAAGTATCATCATTGTCAAATGGAAGAACACTCACAGTTATGAAAAGCTTAATAATTATATATGTGTGTGTGTTTTATATATATATATATATATATATATATATATTTATTTATATATCATCTACTTATTGGAGACTTGTTTTGGATTAGATGGCCATTAAAGGGATCAGTGTCCATGTGATATCTGAAAGAGAGACCCTGTGATTCATATTATAAACTTTCTTCTTTGAAAACTTTTTTTCTCTCTCTTTCACTGTCCCCTTTTGCTAAAGTCTTTGACAGAAATTAATTTATAGAGCTTTGAGTCATTTGCCATCTGTTGCTGGGCAAATTAGAATTGCTGATGTTGTTTTGGCCTAACCCTGAATCATTAAACGAGAAAAAAAATGTTGTTGGATGGTGTTTTCTCATCTTCCCATTAGGCCTGGCAGGAAAAAAGTTTCAATTGCCCTTGGAAGATAGTGAGAGATGTTTGCTGTGAATCTGTAAGTGGTTTCCATTTGAATAAATAAGTGGACAGTCTGAGTAACGAGGCATAGAAGCCAAAAGGATATCTGAGGTCAGTTTTGTCAGGGTATAAGAATCCTAAACAATGAGGGCATTGGATGGAGATTGGGGAAGAATGTGAAAAAAGAGCTCTCCGAGCAGAATGAAATGAAGCATGGGAGAGAATTAAAGGAGATTAGTGAGACTGTGAAGAAACCCAGAAAAGACTGCCAATCACCCATTAAAAACATGTGGCTTTCACATTGGACTGCAGATGGGAGTTATGAGCTGAGCTCCCATACTGCACAGAAAACTGTAACCCTGACATGACAGAGATCATTTGTACATCAACAGGTCTCATAATAAGTATAAAAAGTACATTGTTGGTTTTTGCTTTTCTTTCCAGGAGGACCAAGAAAGGCTTCACAGTAAAAAAGAAAAAGAATTAAAAAAATTGTATATTTCATGTTCACGTTTTCACATATATAATAATAAAAGAAGAAATTTAAATGTTTTGCCAGTGGTGGCCTGGTTAAAACATCCAAATAGGTAAATGCTGGGGGTAATATTATGTATATTCTGACAGGTAAGTATGTAAGCAGTGAGGTTAAAAAGGACCTCATTGGGGTAAGCTCCATCAATCTCACCATAAAGTACAAACACAGCTGTAGCACAGCCTTGTGGGAACTGTTGTATTTGTATGGTGGGTTCCAGGCATGCCGACACAGTCACCTATTTATCTATAAGGTTTTTTTTGCTACACTAGGAAAGAAATTTAGTGTGACAGGTTACCCAAAAATTAATGTTTAGTGGTGGACGACAAGTATTTTTGAGGGAGAGGGTTGGTGGTAAGGTGCATCTGTTGATGGTGCTTCTTTGTCAAAATGTTAGTGTGTTTTGGTGGATCTAAGTAGGTAAGGGGGCTTGGATTCGAACGGTAGGTAAATATCTGCCCGTATTTTAGCTTCCTAAAATTTGCTATACAGCTGGGGTCCCCAACTTTTTGCAGCTCGCAGACCACTGAATCTACGGACTCTGGACTGCACATGTCATAATGCCAGAACCCACCCACTCTCCCATCGCAGGTCTGGGCCTAAGATGGGAGAGTGGGCGGGTTGTGTCCACCGACCCGTCCACCGCCCTGAGCCTGTGATCTGTATAGGAAACATGGTCCGCAGCTCTGGCCATTGTGCCCTCCCAAGCGGGATCCTTCTCCTGACGCCACTGGGGGGGACCCAGCCAGAGCCATGGACCACCGCTGGTCTCCATGCTCTCGCAGCCCACCTGTCAGACCTCTGTTATACAGTACAACTTATTCCTCTAAAGTTTAACTCTACAAAAATGAAAATTTGTGATGAGTTTCCAAAGAATAAGGAGCTAACGCAAGCAAGCTGTCACAGCATACAAATATATAGCTACCTTTTTTGTATTAGAAGCTACCTGGGGCTAGAGTAGTGCTTATGCCTTTTAGGGCCCAGTATCTTACAACCCACTTACTGTGGGTCTAAGGCCTAATGAACCTACCCCCTGCGGATGCTTTATCATCTTACACTGGGCTTACAGTACTACTGCACTAAAAGTGGACCTAGGCCTTTGAGCCCATTCACATCACAGCAGATAAAAGTTAACATGCACTAATTATTAGTGCTTGTATGCAGTTTTGCATGTGCTGGGAGGATAGCACACATCATTTCTGGCTAATTAAAAATAAATCACCATGCCTTGTCTTTGCATTACGACTGAGTTGAACAATGCAGCTGGTGTGAGTTGCCCCTAAATTTGGCTACTGTACTAATCTTCAGTTTTGTGTGCTTAGTTTTCTTTGCTTTGAAAAAAATGCCTTTCCGACCTGGTTAAAAAATACTCCCCCAGCCGCCCTCTCCACTCCTCTGATGACCTACAACTGACTTCCTCACTCATAACCTCATCACACGCACAGCTCCAAGACTTTTCTAGAGCTGCCCCAACTTACTGGAATTGTCTTCCCCCTCCTATGAGGCTTGCTCCTACTTTCTGCTCATTTAAAAGAGCTCACAAAACCCATTTTTTCAAACTTGTCTAACTGTCTTCTTCTGTCTTTTGAAACCGTCACTACTTCCCACCACTACATATCCCCCCCCCCCCCTATTGTGTGATACCTCCCCTACCTCCTAGATGGTAAGCTCTTCAGAACAGGATCCTCTCCTCCTGTGTTACTGTCTGTATTTGTTGTCATTTGCAACCCCTATTTATTGTACAGCCCTGTGTAATATGTTGGCGCTTTATAAATCCTGTTTAATAATAATAAAATAATTAAAAAATTACATTACTAGACAGATTTTAGGATAATAATAATATTTTATCCTTTTATAGCCTTCTGCAAAAAGTACGTTAACTGCAAATCATAAGACGGTGGTGCAACATGTGTCAGAAAGCGGGTCTCCAGCAGGAGGTTGAGTGTGCTTGATTATTTATGGCACAGCTCATGCTAAACAAATATTTCATGAAACGTTTATCTAAAAACACAGCTGCAGCGGAAACCGTAGTGTGGCCGGTACTGAGGTCGCAGAGAATGGATTCATTGTAACAAAGGCCGCCTAAGAGTTCTTTAAAAATAGTTGGCATACATATAATCAGAGCAAGAATGCTGACTTCACACAGCAGGACCAATGGATTCACTAGAGGACTCTATAAAGATTTAACCTGGCAAAGACGTTCGTTTGCAAATAGTCTGTTACTGGAGATGAGCAAATCATGGAAAATCCAGCCAATCATCTGGTTTGTGACCCTGATCGGCTTCAGTAGCAGCACCTAGGTGGCCTCTCTTCACTAAAGTTAGAATTTATATATGTATAAATATATGAAGCCTAATTAATAAAAAAAAGGTCTCCACACTTAGAAACCTGAAGATCAAGTTTATGATGCTATACCTATAAAAGCAAAAACTTTTTTTCTTTTTTTCAGAATTTAAAAGTATATACTTGATGTACCATAAATGAGTGTTTGAAAAACACTACTGGTCCCCATTATGACCTAGGACGATTCCCACTATTGGCTATTAGAACCCACTATGACCTATGGTGTTCTTCGCTAATACCTACTGATCCCCACTTTGGCCTATGGTGTTCTTCACTTAGAGCTACTGATTCCCACTATGACTTATGGTGTTCTTCACAACTACGGGTCCCCAACATGACCTAGGACATTCTTCACCTTCAACTATTGGATCCCGCTATGGCCAAGACATTTTTCACTTTCAACTACTGGTCCCCATGCTATGGCCTATGACATGTTTCATTTTCACTTTCACATGGTGTTCTTCACTCATAACTACTGATCCCCACTATGGCCTATGGTGTTCTCCACTTTAGCTATGGGTCCCCACCACGTTCTATGATGTTCTCCACTTTGGAAAAGGCAAATGGCATCTAACAATCTTTTCGCATCATCATCTATTTGTCATTTGTCATATGTACCATTTATTTATAAATATAGTTAATGGCATTAATAAATGCAAAAGGGGCATTAATTATAACAATAGTAGAAGAATAGAGATCAAAAAGTCATCTTTTTAGGTGATTGTTACTTCAATAAATGAGGCCATATAGTCGGGTAGGAAAGTGTTGCAACAAACTAGCAGATGCAGAGAGTGGATAAAACATAACTAAGAGTATTAATGAAGAGACCCTGTAGTGAGTGGAAAAACAACATGCTAACCTGTCATTTTATTTTTTTTTTATTATTACACTTTCATATATTTTGTAGGAGTAATGTTAAAGAAGAGCTAAACCCAATCACTAAAATCTCACGCAAGATTCAACATGTTAAAGTTGTGTTCATAGTTTTTTATTAAAATATTATTTAACGACCTTGCCATGAAAATCCTTTTCAGAAAGCTGTCAGCAATGGCAACTATTGTGTTTCCCTCCATGGTGTTTAGCTTAAAGTGTACCTATATCTTTGGTCCCAACCTTCACTAGAGGGTGCTTGTTTGGAGGTGAGAGCCCTGCTATTCGCTGAGCTAGATGGCCTGCAGGTGAGTGGTCCGAGTGGTCCAAGCTGGTTGAAGCCAAGGAGCTGCAGGTGGCATTGATTGGGGCTTTAATAAAACTCTAGCCCCACTCCAACTATTTTATTTTTTATTTTGAAGGCTGAAGGGGTCAGAGCCACTGTCAGTTGCTGCATTCCATTTGTATCTTGGAAGAAGAAATTTTGCCATACTTGGAAAGGGGGGGGGGGGGGTAAACACTAAATTTGGCCCTGGCTTCCTGTTCCCTAGGGGTCACTTCCATCCAGTTTGGGTGAAATTTAAGTTTGATGCCGTAGACTTGAACCTCTGCTGTTCATAGTTTCAACAAACTTAAATCCAGCAGATGACCCCAAACTCTTGGCTATGAACAAAGTTGATTAACCTTAATGCTACCTATATTATAGAGCACAACACAATATAAAATAACTTAAATACTTGGAGGCTTACAGAAAAGCCTTGGCCATTTCCCTGAAAAATGTCTTGAACTTAATCACCCAGGGAGTTTCTTGAGTGTCTTAATTTGCCAGTCATGTGTTTTATTCCATTCTAAACACTTGAGCCCGATGCCAATTAGCGTAATTTCCTTAGAGAGGTTCTCTACAGTTATAATGGCTCTGAATTGTCATTTACCCCTTTAATAAAGTGTTCCCTTTGTTTCGATTCAAACAGTCCTGAGATCATTTTTTTGCATCCACATGTTGAATCTACACCAAACCATAAAAAAAGCATTTCAGGATGAATACTCGTACTGTGGATTCTGGGAATGCCTCACTAGTAACAATACCAACCTGTGTGAGATATTTGTTGCCTACGCTTGTGGCTGCCATCCATTGTCATAGCACAGAAAGGGCCTTTTCTTTTTCTCTTATATTAAAAAGCACCTGCCATTCACACATTGAGGAGCCAGCTTATTTTTTCTTGGCTGAACTTGCATTCATGAGAATGCAGGCTATCTGATTCACTCAAAATTAGGAGCATGATGTCATTTGTGTGTTAATGGATAGGCTAAAATTTTATAGAGTTCATTAATCAGTGATTTAATTGGTTGCTTGTGGATTAGGAACTTGTATTATTGTTTTATGATAAAGGGAATGAGGAAATTGGTGGAAGAGGGGAGTCATGACCTCACTCATCTTTACTTCTCATTCTTTTCTAAAGTCCCCTCCTATATATAAAATTGTATGTATGTATGTGTGTGTGTGTATGTCCCACCATCACTCCAAAACGCATGGAGACATTTCAACTAAACTTGCCATACATATGACTGAGACTCATGTGAGTGCACTAGTCATCTTTGTACAGCACTGTGCTTTATGTCAGAGCTATATTTGGATGTGTATATGTCATCACTAGGAAATGCATGGAGACATTTAAACTTGCTAGACATATGACACTGCAGATCTTTGTACAGTGCTGTGGTATATGTCAGAGGTATATAAATGTATAATAATGGTGTGTGACTGTGGGGGGGCATTGGAGAGTCAGCTCCTCTGTACAGAGACTGATGGGTCTAGCTCAGTGTTTCATTGTACAGCACTTTGGTATATGTCAGAGCTATATAAATCTCTATATATAGAGATTGATATACCTAATATATTTATTTTAAACCAAAATTTCTAGACATATGACTCAGACTCATGTAAGTGCACTGCTGATCTTTATGCAGCGCTGTGGTATATGACAGAGCTATATTTGGTGATCAATAGGAAACGCATGGAGACATTTCAACCAAACTTGCTAGACATATGACACCGCTGATCTTTGTACAGCACTGTGGTATATGTCAGAGGTATATAAATGTATAATAATAGTGTGTGACTGTCGGGGGGGACATTAGAGTGTCAGCTCTATTGTACAGAGACTTATCGGTCTAGCTCAGTGTTTCATTGTACAGCACTATGGTATATGTCAGAACTATATAAATCTATTTATATAAAATTGGATGTATGTGTGTATGTCATCACTAGGAAACGCATCGAGACATTTAAACCAAACTTGCTAGACATATGACTCAGACTCATTTGAGTGCACCGCTGATCTTTGTGCAGAATTGTGGTATATGTCAGAGGTATATTTGCATGTATGTGTGTATGTATTGCTCAGTGACAGTGTGCCTTTTGCTGTGTGTAATTAAAGGCAAAAAAATGAAACAACACCGTGGACAAGAAAATCACTATAGCTTTATTTCATTCCTTTTCCTGTATAATTTAAGATTGCAATAAATAAATATCCAGGGAACACTGGGTTATCAGGGTTATCACACAAACTTCCAGCAGCAAGCTTAAATAAAATTCCAAGCTGGCAAGAAGCACTCACAAAGCAAGTCCCAACCTTGGGTTTTGTAGCTTCCATTGCAGGGGTACTTTCTACCTTAGACCTCTCTCCCCGAGCCACACCTGGCCTCAAGCTCCAACTCCGTCAACAATTTCTTAAAGACACACTCCCTTTACTGGGACTTAGCAGGTGCTGCATAGCCATTTCCAAATCTTGGTCTAAGAGGTATAGAGTATCTGGCTCACCCATTCCTTCCAAGACACCCGAGCCTGGATCCCAAACATACAGCAGTAAATCTGCAACACCAGATTTATAATTAGCCTTTCCAAGCCTTTTAATATCTCTCCCAGGTAATATAAAGGAGATTGCAGCCAAATGCCCACTACATTTGACCTTGCATGTCGTTGGATGCTACAATATATATTTACAATTAGGGTTACATACACATCTAGTTTTAACAGAAGTAACAATGTAGAAGACAGGAAACCTAGAAATAGTACAAGCAGGTTCGTCCTACACTTCTATTTAACAAAGCAATCAGTAACATAGCTTAAAGCAGGATGGTTTTGTACAGCACGTTCATATAATAGAGCAGACTGATCCATAAACTAAACTTATATCATTTCATAACTAACATGATTTCCCCCAAATAGATGACCAAAAACAATCAGGCAGCACATGTACCTTTTTAATGCTCTGTCAGCACTCAGCCTTTTCACCCCGTAGCAGGTTGCCACAACTGAGATGGGGAGAAAGACCTCTGAACAATAGTTAGCTCACATATATTAAGCCCTGTGCACAACTACGTAAACAATGAGAATATGATCCTAATACCTAGGGCATAGCAAACTGTTTGGGGCCGAAACACAAGATGTGACCCAGGGGCAGCTCCTCAGCTGTCACCTCTTCTATTATTGCATCAACACTACTGCTGGTGAATCTGCACACTATTGTGTTCCGTGGTCAGTCACTAGTTTATGTTTCAAGCTGGTTCCGCGTTACCAATTTTAGCTCCCTTTGTTTGTACTCTAAGCTTTTAAAATGGGCAAACTTTCACTTCAAGATGGACCTCATCACTATAAAAACAACAACTGGATGACAGAAAAATCCCCTACAATTTAACTGGACATAGGACGGTCAACATATCCAATTAAAATCAGCGCATTTAAAGTTGTATATTTAGACAACCCAAACAAACTGCCAGGCACACATGCATTAGCTATGTTTGTGTTACCGCTGCTAACACCATTTTGCAAAGTTAAGGCTGTTAATGGATTTAAAACATCTTAGGTGTCTGAGAACATTTTATCACTGATAAAGCTTGTTATTGTTTTTTTCCAAAACAGGAACTAAGATTTTGAAAAGCTAAGACAGTCAGATGTTTCCTGTGCACTTAACAAACTCAATACTAGCAATCAACAGAATAATCAAGTATGTGAGTTGGTAAAAGTCTTTTGTATCATTGTCAGGAGATGCATCCAAAACTTGTGTAAACATTTAAATATGCTGATTCTTGTTAAAAGTGACTATACTTCATACGAAAGGAAGTAGGAAATGTGCAGATAATATTCTAGATAGATAGATAGATAGATAGATAGATAGATAGATAGATAATACTGACTTGGTAAAGTCTAAATGAAAACACAAAACAGTTTAAAATGAAAAAATAAAGGGTTTAAAGTTTATGTTTTGGCAAAACTTTTAGTTTTAAATAGAATACAGATGGGGAAAAACATTTTTTTGCTTTTGCATACCATTGAGGAAATTACACTTCACTGTCCACAACAGGAAGTTAGAGGAATTCTTGAGTGAGGGAAATTCCCTTCTTAGACAGTTGACTCTGGAACAGGTATCACCAGTGTAAGACTTCTCTTACCTATTGTTCTGAGACAATTCTAAATTTAGGGTTATAGTGCTATACAATGTTGGTGTAATACTTACTCTTGCCCCAACACACACACAAACACCACCTTGAAAGCACTATGCTCCCCTGTCCCTTACTTTCTTCAGCCATCTTGATTGACCAGAATAATGAAACTCTCACACGCAGGCACGCAAGTTCATCCAGTCCCGGCAAGTGCAGGGGAAGCCAGGACTGGCAAGTATCTGGACAACCAATGCTGAGCTGTGCATGTGCAAGGATTAGGCAAGTAACAATGCTTATTGCAGAAGGGACATTACATGCCCCTCTATGCAATAAAGCCCTGCCTGATTCAAAACTTTAATAGTGAAAATTTATTTCTGCTTAAGGGTTCCATAGCTCTATTTTGCTTTGACATGCATTTTTAATTGCGTTTAAATGCTTTTTTTCACACAACAGGAATCAAATCATTTTATACCTTAACATATTCAATTTTTGACCAGTGTGCATCAACATTGCACAATAAAGAAACAATTTGTCAAACCTTTCTGGTCTCACTGCTTCAAAGCTAAAGATTGCTGCAGTATTGCTTTTTTTTGTCAGAAACTGTGTCTGTTGCTGAAAATAACATTACAATCTGAAACCTCTTAGAGCAGTGGTCGCCAACCTTTTTGGTTCCTGCGGACCACTAAAATCACCGGCTTCTGACCACGCAAGCGCGGGGAGCCAGGTGTCAGTCAAAGAGGGAGAAATCTCCCCCATAGTGACGTCATGATGACATAACCCCGCCTACTCCCTCATCACAAATCTAAGCTTAAGATGGGAGAGTGGGCGGGTTATGTCCAGGGACACAGCCCGCCCACTTCTCTGCGCCTGGGACTTGTACGGGGACGTGTTCCATGTCTTTGGCCGATGCCCCCCGCCAGCGGGATCCTTCTCTTGATCCCGCTTGGGGGTGCACTAGCCAGAGCCATGGACCACCAAAGTTTTCTCGCGGATCACCAGTGGTTCGCAGACCACTGGTTGGCAACCGCTGTCTTAGATCATATATGTTGCGGAAAGCAAGAAACAAATTTTGCAGAAGCATGGCCAGCATCTCAAAGCATTGCTTAGCAGATCTGCTGGCACTACAACTTCGTCTATACAAACTGAATGTCTTCTCTGGAATAGGCAGGGATTCCATACCATCCAAATTGTTTCTGAAACTATTTTGCTTATCATACTGTTTACAGCTGCTCTCCGGAGCTATTGCTAATAGACAGGAAAGCATAGTTTTTTATTTCTTTTGCTTTGGTGTTACCATTTATACCAGAACATTAACCAAAAATTTACCCCCTGAGAATGCCAACAGAAAAATAATCTTGGTTTATACTGAGGTCACACGAGTAGATGGCACTAGGTCCTCATGTGTGCAACTCTTGACATGGGAGACATGAGTTTGTTACACACTTTACATGAGGACACAGCACCATCTAATGGTGGCCAATAATAATGCAAAAAAAGACAATTTAAAAGCAAATAATCCATTATAACCAACTCAAAGTACAAAATACTTTTTTCCTTTTAAAGAAATGTTTCTAAAATAAGATGCCTTAATTTTTTCATTTACATTTATTTTACTGACTTTTCTGTTGTTTTTACTGTTTTCAATGTTAGTAGTGATGGCCACATCAAGGAACCCTGAGTCAAAGCATTTTCATGTATTTTTAGGTAAAAATATTAACACTTTGGTATACATGGTAATATATCCACTTCTGCTCAGTAAAGTAATTTTTAGAAGAAAGTTTATAAACAAGCATTATTTTTAATGGAATACAGGGTTTTCCATGCAAGACCCCCATCAAAATTTTCCTTGTAATAGGTAAAGTTTCTGGGTCCCCCCCCTGCACGTCTAAAAGTTCCAGCTTTGCAAATGTCAAGCTCTTTTGACCCTGATTCCATGGCACTTGTGCAAAGCATGCAATACTTTTTTTTTTTTTTTTTTACAAAGGACAACACTGCCTGCATGTTTGTTCATGAATGAAGATCAACCATTAAAATGTCCATTATGGTTGGATTATCAGTGACCATAACTCTCCAGACAGATGGGCTCATTAGCTATTGTCATTATCCAGGCAATTACTAAGGGAATTCATTAACAGACCAAAACTAAACAGTCAGATATGCGCTAAGCAATGAGCACTCCAAAAAAATATTATGTGGGGGCTCATTAGATAATAATTAGTTGTGTCTGTTAAGGTGGTGCTGTTAGACTAATAATCTTGAAAACATACCCATACATTACATTTAGTGGGGTTGGGGGGGGGGTGAAGGCTAAAAGCTGTAAAAGCAAAAGAATACTACTGAAAAGCTCTCAGCTAGTATATTAGTTCTACACAAAAATCCCTCAGCATCCAGAGTGACTGTTATATTATGATATAGCACCAGCAGGAAGAACCACAGTACAACATCGCATGTGTTAGACTACAATAGTCTGTATTGTTCAGTGTAGTCCCAAAAAATGGACCAAACAAGTTGGCTTGATTCCCTATTTGCTACATTGGTGTGTGCAGATCAAAAATGTAATATGTTGCATGTTAAAAAAATTGAATCCTGCTGCAGTATTTTGGCAATGCAGTAAAAGTGTAAAATATAAGCAGCGTGAATCCATTATGAAACCATTATTAGCTCACACACCCCCTGCTATGTCAAATGCTATGAAGGTTCTTACCCTTATAGAAGCACAGAATTACCAGCCTATTACCTATTAATGACTTATTATGCCCTTTTCTCTGTGATGGCAGCCATGTAGACAGGGGAGGTGCTTTCCTTACTCACGTCAGAAGTCCCTGCTGCCCCCCAAGGGGGCAAGGAGAACACAAGAATAACCAAAATCGGAATCCAAATCACCAAAGACTAGCATTCAGAGACATACATTTTAATGTACACAGATGAGTGGCCAGTATTTCAACTTTTTCACCATGGGGGAGCCCCCTCCCTGGCGATTATGTTTGTATTTTTTTGTCAAAGTGGTACATTGTTTTGCGTGGAAACTTGTTGTTTA
>NC_092861.1:139239245-139250519 GCF_032062135.1 Pyxicephalus adspersus
TTTTTGTAACTTTTTTACTGTGATCAATGTTTTAAAAGCAGATTACAATGTAATTAATCTTTTGCTCTCAATCAATCTAATTGCTCTTTAATTTCCCGCCAAGTCAAGCCTCCCCAGTGTACCGATGCTTCACGCATCACATCGATCGAGCTGAGGATGTGATGCAAAAGCCGGCCGGCATTCGCTAGAGGATGCCGCTGGATCGAGGGGAGCAAGTAGGATTTTATTTGCTACTCGAGTATGGCTTGGGGTTAACGCTTTTGGCACATAAAATTCAACCTGAGCCACACATTTGGGATCACCGTCAAGGAAATAATATACCTTTCGGGTCCTCAGGGAACCCCTGCTATATATACTATACCCACAGCTCACAGTACATTAGTGTGGTTGTCAGTGGGAAGAATGCCTCTTACATCGTTGCCCAGTGGGAAGAATGCCAACCTTACAGAATGTCACAAACAGCTCATTTCTCAAGGAACCCCTAGCACTCTCTGGAGGAACCCTAGTATTCCACAGAACCCTTGTTGAGAAACATTGGTCTAGTCAGAGAATAAACAGGGCTATTAAAAGGAATTCAAAGATAAAGCTAAGAGAAAACCTCTTAGGTGACTGCTTAGGCACAATTGATGTCAACCTAAATAGGGATTGTAACATTTAGTATTTCTTTTACTGTCTTAGATGTATAATGATGCCTTTAAATTGTTGTGGGAAAATGAACACAAAATATCTATGACCCTAACAGTTCCCTTCATGTTGCAAAACTTGCAGAACTTGTCCCTCTTCTGATCATGCCAATCATGGAAGCATATTAAGATGCATTGTACAGATTGTTTGCATCCGCTGTTCTTTGCTGTAAGTCAAGTTGGCAACCTATAATGTCACAAGCTGACGCACCCCAACGCACAGCCTGATTGACAGCAGCTCATGGCTGAATTCCAGCTGGAGAGATACTTGGTATTGAGTAGCAGAAAATGTGAATTAAATAAATAAACTCAAATTTTCAAGGTGTTATGAGATTGTTTCCCTCTTTCCATAATAGCCTAATTGGATGCCAACCCCTAGAGTCATATACATGTATAAAGAACAGCAAAATAGAACACCAGAGGTTTTTTTGGCAAAAGTATATTGTTCACTTAATAATGTAGTAAATCAGCAACAGTTACAGTTAGAAAAGGAAAAAGAGTAACTGGTCTTGTGGCCCAACGCATTTCGCCATTTAGGCTTTCTTAGGTTGAGACGTATGGTACAGACTAATTTATAGAAAAAGTTACTTGTTTATATGTTAGCCTGTACCATACGTCTCAACATCCGCTGAGGAAGCCTAAATGATGAAACACGTCGGGACCAATTACTCTTCTTCCTATTCTAATATACCATACCCCTTTATGGGGTAACAAATACTCTTACTACAGGAGTAATGTGTATAGCACAGAGTCCAATACCACACTATGGGCAGTGGGTCATTGACTATTTACCTGTATGTTTCTAACTGTTTTTGTTGTGCTACAAATGTGAACAATATACTTTTGCCAACATATAGTATACAACAATATACTTTTTTAAACATATTTTTTCAAGGACAGACTTTAAAGAAATATTGTGCCCTTTTAGAACTGACAGTGTAGGTGATTTGCTGGCTTGCTTGTTCCTAGTATACTTAACATAAACTATACCATTTCTAGATGTTCCTGCTTTTTCAAGTAAAGTTCCCAAGAGGTCACTTCAAACAATACAGATATGTCACCACTGCCTATAGCTGACCTATGATAATTTGAAAAGTGCTAACTTAGAAGTCACTCACCCCTGATTTAGCACTTTTGAAACACAGGTGTCTATGTATGCAGGCCTGTAACGTTTCCAACATATACTGCGTTGGAGAGAAACAGGAAAAAGGGGACACATCTGCGCTGGAGGAATTAAGATATAAGTGAGCTAAAAAACATTATAAATGATGGGGAAACAGGATTGTGATAAGCACAAAACCTCTGAAGCAGGAAGCCAACCCACACCCAGCTAAAAGGTCCAAATTTATAACGTTTCTATTGTCTTCTGTGGAAGTTTATGTACAGGTTTCCTTCCCTTGGATTTCCTTTAAAAAGGAAATGATTTCACTTGTTAGAAAAGGTCATACATGAACATTTTCAGTACAGTTAAGCTTGTTTGCTAAAGGAAAAATGCAATCAATTCCAGCTCAGCATAACATGGAATAATTAACACTTAATAGAAAGGAATCTAAGTAACAATGGTCTGCTTATCTTGTGCTAGGAATCAATAATCCACAAGAGATCGGGAGACTGAAGTTATTAAAGTTGAATTTCAGGCAGGTACACAAGACACACATTACTGGAACTCTGTATTTATTAATAGGTCATTAAATGCAAGCAGTGTACATGAATAGTTGACTTGTTGTTGCTAGATGCAGTCTCTGCACAGCAAAGTCCAGCCTAGAGGAGGAAGAAACAGGACAAGCGGGCTAATCAGCTGTGTTGCAGGGAAAGGAACATGCAGAAAATAGGAGAAATCAGAATGACAGAGATATTAGTTTATAGCGGACCCAAACCCAGAGTTTTTACTTTGCATAAAAGGTAGACAACCCTTTTATTTTAAAGTAAACATTTTGTTTGTTAGTGTTTTTTTTAAGTGCAACACCCTTTTTTTTAAGTTTAAATTTAACTTAATTCACAATCGCCTGGGGGATAAATAATGAATGGGAGCTCAGAGCCTCCAGAGTCACGCATTCCAGGAGGCTCTCGGCAGCTCAGTGCATGCGCAGTGAGATCGCCAAGTTTTTTCCCCATTTACGTCACCCGATTTCGCACCTGCGCAATGCGAGATGGGGTGATGTAGGAAAAAAAAAAACGAAAGAAGAGAACATGGCCATGCCTGGCGCTCCCTCTGTGCCGGGCAAAGACAGATATCGGAACCCAATGGAAGAAAACTTCCGACAGAAAGATTGATCTGCAGGATTGAAGGTATGTGTGTTTTTTTTGTTTTGGGTTAGATTTGGGTTTACTTCCACCTTAACAATGTGTTTATTTTTCCTTTCTGAAACTAGAAAAGAAAATATGGTATTTAGCACAAAGAACACTAACCCACGCCCCTCTTGTCTTACCAGAAAACATTGAACAGGGTGGTCTGAAATACAAATCATTTGGTGGGTATACCAATTCCCTTTAAATGTATTTCATTTGTTTGCCTGGAGGTTACCTTTAAAGTACGCTTTTATCACTGTCACTGAATCAAGGAGCACATTTAAAGCAGAATTAAATCTTACCTGTTCCCATTCACATGCAGGGTGCCACCATCTTCTTTTTTCTTCTTTTCCTGTCAATGATCTTAAGCCATCTGGATTTGTCGAGCCCGGATGACATAACTCCCACACAAGCCCGCAGGAGTTAATTCAAGAAGATGCCAGGATTGCCAAGTATCCTGGCAAGCAAAGCTGACGCTGTGCATGCAGCTCAGCTTTTTGACAGATACCTGGAGCAATCCGGCAGATTAGGAGAAGTATTGCAAAGGGTACATTACTTGTCCCTTTCTGCAATAATTACCTCCCTGATTATGGATTCTTGAAAGTGGAACTCTAGTTCTGCTTTAATAAATTTATTAAACTTTATACACCTTTTGGCAAACTAACAGGTTTATCTCCTTACCATCAGACCAATGCCTCTCATCCTTTGACACTTTTTGCTCCACTGACTAGTCAGATGATAAGGGTCATGGGTCTGGTGATAAGGCTTTGTCTCTGTATGTTAGCTACCAACTAAAAAAGAGGTTTCAGTAGTAGTGCATGCCAGAGAAATGGACGAACCCACAGTGCACACCTGCATCTGATATTGGCTAGCTGTACTTCTGTTTGGAACATCGCTGGTTTGCAATTATTTTAAAATTGTTTTCCTTTCTTTCAACTGGAGTGTTTTTGAGTTTTTAGCTTTCTTTTTATCAAAAGCCAATGACGCAAACATAGTTATGTCTGTCTAATGCTTGTTTTCTGAACTCTTGAATGCAAAGGAATGTTATAAACGAGGCACCAGAATGGAAGACTGAAGCTCCATTAAATTGGAATGTGTTGAGTGTCATCACTATTCACTGCTAAGAGTGCCTCCCGGAATCATTCATTATTGAACAGCCTGTGGGCTCCTGTAAAGCAGTTCACTTCTATTTAGGAAAGGGGGGAGATAAGGTGCCCTATTTCCCTTGCAGATCCTCTAAAGAAGTGGACGCTCATGAAAAATGCATAATTCAGAACCTGAAAAGGATCAATGTAGTCAAGTCATGTACAGTTTTATAGGCATTCACTCTCCAAAGGGAAGGCCATGGGGGAATCTGTTTTTCAAGTCCTCGGTTCACACATTCAGATTTGCTGATAACATTTATAAAAGAGTTTGCAGTATAAAATGACCCTTTAATGCTGATATTACAAAGTTCCTGTCACTTATAAAAGTTTATAAGAAATAAAAACTATACATTAAACTAAATTGATTTTGTGACCTTTTTTATAGAATGGGTTAACAATTCTATTTATTCTGTAACTGTTTTATTTTATTAAAAACACAAAATGTACTATAGTCTCTAAAAACAAAGAATAAGTATTAACATAGCACAATTGTAAACGTATGTTTATTTTTATAACTGTTTAAAATAAAAATACAATAAAATACAAAAATATGATATCATACACAGTGGCGGACATAGCCAACAGTTGGCCCCTGTGCAGAACTTGCTTGGGGGGCCCCTCCCCTTTCCAAATTGCCTTGAGAGCCCTTTGGGGGCACCTGTTGGCTGAGGGAGGTCTGGGGCCCTTGTGCAGCACCATACTTCGCAGCTCCCTATGTCTGTCCTTGATCATACAACTTTTATCCAGAATTGACATTTACTCTAACAAATCAAATTATTAAAATGTGTGACTCTTGGGTGTTCCAAGTTTTAATAGAGCAAGGCAACATTATGACTGCTATTATGTTTTTTTGTTTGTTTCTGTTTGGTTGGGGTTTTTTGGCTTTCTATGTCTCTGCTGGAGAAATTCACCTTTTCTAATTGGTTTCTGCTGTCCCCAAAATAGAAACAGGTGGGTTATATATATTTTTTTTTATATATATACAATATTTAAGCTGTCTTTAGAACATGAGACGATGGGAAACTGGTCAATAAGGACACCTCTTGTGGTGACAACTGTTTTAGAGAGGAATTTTGCTCCTTCTGGGAAAATTTGCTTTCAATGTCAATTGAGACTGCCATACAGGAAATGAAGCAAAATCTCCCAAATAGGAAACATATAGTAAAAAATAAACTACCAGGGAATTTTGCTTTTTTCATACTGTATCTAAAAATTACTGTCAGTACTTGCCTTGCATGTTAACAATCCTCTCTAGCTAAATAGTAGAAATAACAAATGTGTATGTTTCCATTATCAAACAATATATATAAATTAATATTTCTAGTAAAATAATATTATTATAAATAATTATTTATATACACACTAAAAAATAATATTTAACTAGATGAAATTTACTGTCAGAATCAACAAAAAAATTCCGTAAGAAAACTGTAAGTGCAGATCCACTTTATTTACTACTTCCAGACATCTCCTGTATAAGGAAACTAGTTGCAAGCTATGGTCCAGTGTGATTTTTGCCCATTCTTAAACACATACTGTCTTTATATCTTGAAGGTGCAGTGGCCTCCTCTATGCACTGTGATCCCATTCTAGCAGCTTTATGTTCTTGTTTCTGCTGTATATAACTAAAGTATATAACTTGCAGATACCACTTTATAATACAAACCATGAAACAAAATCTATTCTCTATTGTATCTGAATATTTTCCCATGGGGATAAACAAATACCCCTTGTATGCTAGAAATACATTTTGGTTCCAGTTTGCAATTTATAAGAAATGTTTAACAAAACAATAGCCAAAAAAAAGGTTTTGTTTGTTAGTTTAAACCAATTATTGGGATCCAGGGTTATGGTGAATTAATAAACAAATTTAAAGCCCCATAATGTTTTCCCCCTTTGGAGGCAGGGCCCCCCACTGCTTTCCTTGCCATAAAGAAATTTAGGGACAATGGCATTTCAAAAGTATTTACATATCAGCATAATCATCTACTTAACTAGAGCACCACTATCCCATGCAGACTTTGTCCAAAAATATGTTTAAGTATATCATTTTTAATATCAGATGGATTTATTGTGTGTTTATGAAACCTTTACTTTATTTTTTTTAACATTTGGTAAAGTTTAAAACTGCCAGTTATTTTTGTTATATGTGTACCATGGTGAAAACTTTATTCTTATCTCAGGAGTCGAACAGTAAGATAGTGAAAAACTTCCTAAAAAAATTGTCCCAAGTACAAGATTGTCCCTTTCCGGGATGCTAATGTTTTGACAATGTTCAGTAGGACAGGGGACAGCAGGATAGATCCCCCACAATGGAAACACAAACAGCAAATAATTTCTAACAGACAGCAAAACTCTCTCATATTCTATCCAAATTTTGATTCCAATTGCCAATAAAAATATGCTGCAAAAACCTAAATTGGCTAAATTCAAGGCAGCCCAAATCATTTAATCAATCATAATCTTTGGTTACCAGGAATATTTTTTGTATTTCTCAGTATAGTTTTATATTTCTTCCTTTTTCTCCAATAACTACCGGTATACATAAATGGCATCCCTCAAGACAAAGTCTTCAGTATTTCAGGACATCTCAAAGAATAATAAAGCAACTGAAATGATAAGGAGCATGGAAATTCATGCTATAAGACATGAAATCTAACCCATCCTCAAAGTTGTCTTCTCACTTTTGTTTATCTTTTGCCCCCATGGAGTCAATCAGTTATGGTTGGGGTTAAATGGATAACTTTTGTCTTTCTACAAAGGCATAGATGAAAGAAAAGCTCCTTGATTTACTGCCTGATGTGCTTTGAGAAATTAAGCTAGGTGTCATGGCCTTTTAACAAAAAAAATTTGAATATTTTGCATTTTTATTAAATGTTTGTGCCATTTTGTGATGTTGTTCTGTTTGACTTATATTTGACTTATATGAGAAAAAAAGAAAGTGGAGACAAGAGGAGAAAAGATGATACAATTTGGTAGGCTACAATAAAGAAGACTTTTCTAAAGAAAAGTCTTAAAAAAAACTTTATGCACATTGGAACTTTACTGAACACTGAACTTTCAAGTCACTTTTTTTTTCATCAAAGTATTATTTATGGTGCTTTGTGAGCCTAGCATTATCATCTTTAATTCTTTAGGTATATATTCATATGGGCAGATAAATCGAAAACACAATGAAACTGCTCATAATATTGACTTTATCTTGTCAGACACAAATTCATTTGATACATTTTAATAAATTATTATTTTTTTAAATACTTAATAGATGCTCTTGTGTTTCATTGACTGCTTTGTGTGATATTGACTTTCAAATGATGTGAAAACTGAGGAATTCCTTCTAATTAGCCACTGGGTTTGTCATTTTGGCATCTCTATTGACAGCTTTAGTCAATGAGTTGCGCCTTTTTAGAAATTCTGCAAAAGAAAGATCACGGTATGGTGTTCTCACCATATACACAGTCTTCCAGCGACAATAAAGTTGTCCATATGCTGAGATGTTTGGAAGATTGATGGTTGGTTCCTCCTCCTTTTACTCTCTGTGTATATCTACTAATCAGTGTATGTTAAGCTACTGGGTTGACATTTAGGTTAACATATTTTAATGAGGGGGTAGAAATTTCATGCAGCTAAATATTCTGTACTAGTCTTAGGAGCCATGTCAGATGTAATCATTTGATGATAACATTGGTTATTCCACAATTAAAAAATGTGTGATTTATATTGTGAAAATCTATGGCCAGTTAAGAACACATAAGATCTCAATTAGAAGGGAAAATTTTCTTTCATTTAGAAATCCCAGGTCATTGGCCCATGTCACGGAAAAGAAGGTGAACATCCATAGACAAATGGACTGGAAGCAAAGCACAGGGTAACCCAAGTGAAGAGGAAGAATGTTTCCATGCATAATTCCTACATACAAATAATAATAGATTAGTAATTAGATACAATATTTTTGTGGGTTACCTTCCATCAACAATTTTTCATCTTCTACAACATTTTATTGGGATTCAAATCATGGCTTTAACTAGGCCAATCCATAACCTTCCATTTCTGTTTTTAAGCCATTGATTGGTGGATTTGCTAATAATCTATCAATTTAGATCATTATTGTCTTTAAAGATCCAGTTCTGCTTCACAATCTTATCAAGCACACTTTAGTAAATTGCAGAAACCATACCTAATTCAGCTGTAAGCTTCTCGGTAACATAACAACCCCAAAACACAATATTGTCATGCTTCAAAATTGGTATGGGATGTTTCTTCTTAAATACTGTTTTGGTTTGTGTCAGATATCATTACCATTACTGTGGACAATCAATTTCCTAAATTATCAGCCTATGACACATTATTTTAGAAGACATGGTCTTTGCCTATTTGTTACATTTCAAACTAAAGTCTTGCTCTAAATTTTCTTTTGAACAGCCAAAAATTTTACCTGTCGTACCTCCCATGCAGTTTTTTTGGAGCAATGTCCTTCTAATTGTAGATGTATATACTTCCACACAAAGTGTTGCAAGAGTTACCATTAGATGGTAAGCTTTTGGCCTGAATTTGCTGCTTCAGCCAGTCCTTATCTTATTATGGGAAGTTTAAAACCCACTCCACTCAAATCAAATGCCATCTCTGTATCAAGAGAGGCCACAATTCTCCCATCCATGTTACTGTGCATAACATGAATGTTGATTAAAAAAAAAATCTTAGATATATATACCTGTGGAGGAGTAAAGAGGGTTCCTTATTTGGTAGTGAAGCTATTTTTAAGGTGAATTTGACCAGGTCTAAGACAGTCCCAAAATCCTTGTGTTAAATAAAGAACTCTGGAGAGTTCCAAGGGTTTTTTTTTCCTTTATAAAACCCCTTGGGTTCTAGGATCAGACTCAATATAGGGGCTGCATTTATCACACAACACTAACCCCTATCCAATTATCAAATAAAAGAACCCTAAATATCCATTGAGTTTCTAGTATTTGAAATTTAAATGTCTGGGGTAGAGCATTACATGGAAAGGGGGTGGAATTGAACTTAAGAAGCAGTCAAGGAAGGATGTATCATATGGGCCATGTGCCAAGGAACCTCTGTTGATCTAGATCTATTCTCTAATCCATTCTTACTCAATCTTTTAAACTCTCGGGAACTCTTGAAATAACTTCCAGTTCTTCTGGGAACCACTGCTATACTTGTTATATCCATGGCTCACAGTATATTAGTGTGATGGTCAGTGGAAATAATGCCTCTTACATTGCTGGCCATTTGGAAGAATGTCACCCTTAAAGATAGCCAAAAAGATCATTGGAGTCACCTAAACTGACTTGAAGGGCACAAATTGCTCAGTGCTCAAGGAACCTCTAGCAACCTCTGGAGGAATTCTAGGGTTCCACAGAATCCTGGTGGAGAAACACAACACTAATCTAAATCTGGAGCTATTTGCAGGTACTCCAAGGTGCCCGCTCATTGGTGATTCTAGTCTTTGCACAATTGCTACCTTCTACATTTTTAGACCAGGTTAGGTTCATTTTAAAACTACATGCATCAATGGTATGCTGGGTCCTGCATCTTCTAACCTGCGTGCTAGGACAAAAACACTGGCATTTGTTCATATTTCTGCTGAAATTACAGTATAACTGCTATCATGATGAGCTATCAGCACCTTTGTTGGGTTTTCTGTATGAGATTGGTCTGGAGCCAGGGCGATTGGATCAGACAGGCAGGTGCAACACTGTGAATAGGCCATTGTGAATAACATAAATAATGCCTTTTGGATCTGGCTTGAGAAATACTATTTTGTTTCTTTACACTGATCAACTGAGCTGTTTTATACTAAATTGCTGTGACTCTCATGGGTATTTGTTAATTAGATTCGCTCAATCTTCGAAAACATTACTCTACAAGTAAACGTGTCATTTGCTGCTTGTGTTTTATTTTTGGAGTATATTTATGGCAATACTTATGAATTTCCAGTTTTAAACCATCATTCTAAAAACATCTCTTTGGAGTAAATCTCCAATTATTTTTAAAAAGACCCTATTTTTCATGTGGTGTACCTCAGGCCAAGATGTCTGTTTGGAATCGTTTAATGAATGCAATCAATGACAAAATTGGTTAACTGATTATACTGACAGAATTCTGTTGGATCTTTTACTGTAGGGATAAAGCTCATTCACTCAATTATTAAAATTTTGATGTCAATTTCAAAAAGTGTACAAAAACAAAACAAAAGTGTAACAGAAATGTTAGCCTAGCGGTTATATGGCTCATGGTATTATCGCTTCCCCAAACCATGTTTAACATTCACTGTGCAAAGTTTAGATTTAAAATTCACTTATCCTTCCATGCAGTCCAGCAATGCCTTTAAACTTTCTAAAGACCCCCTTTTTTTATACCCAAACTGCCATCTCAAGCCCTGGTATTTTCTTCACATATACCCACAGTGTACTACTTTTTCACCCCAAAGAAATTAATAAAACATCACCTAAATTTAAAGGTTAACTATGGTCATATTGAAAACTATTATGACATACTTGGCACTCCTTTAGGAGTTGTGCCTTTACACAGAAGAAGTATCCCTTGGTTCTTAGCATTGTGCCCGCTGTAACCATCTTTGGTCTCATTGCCAGTTTAATCTATCCACTCCTATGTACATTACCAGACATTGTACCTGACAGCAGGGCACCCAATACCATTTCATCCCATTATGGGGACTTGACTATAGCTCCTGTAAAGAAGGACCAGGGTCCTGGGGGAGAAAGCAAATAGGATGGGGCCAACATGACAAGGTGGTAAGACTGAACAAGCAGGATAGGGTTATACAGTCAGGGAGGGGAGGTCAGGGAAGGTTCAGGGGTTGGATTGGTGTGAAAGGAAAAGGGCGCCATGTCTGCTACTCTCTCTCACAATTTTGGTAAGGATTGCAGGTTGGGTACGGTGGTTTGAGGTCTTCAACGGCAGTATAGGGATTATGTGATGCAGTTGGTGGAAAGCCAGGTATGGGGTCTCCTAAGTGGTATGAATTTTAACAGCAAGTGAGAAGTTGAACAAGGAAAAAGTCTGTCAATAATGGATATTGTTCCTAATGTGGTAGGGTTGCTGCAGGGAACCAATACCATCAATGCAGTACGGAAGTTGATGGTGTTTAATGGGTAATGCCTTTGAGGACCTAA
>NC_092861.1:139253572-139256075 GCF_032062135.1 Pyxicephalus adspersus
AACCTGAATACCAAGTGGAAAAACTCTTAGCTTGGGTTATTATTCATTGTCATTTTGTTCAAAGTGAGCAACCATCTTTACAGCAAATTTGACATAACACTCTGGTACTCTGGACAAA
Organism: Pyxicephalus adspersus; assembly: GCF_032062135.1. Taxonomy (NCBI): domain Eukaryota; kingdom Metazoa; phylum Chordata; class Amphibia; order Anura; family Pyxicephalidae; genus Pyxicephalus; species Pyxicephalus adspersus. The sequence goes on from NC_092861.1 coordinate 139,253,691, forward strand.
ACACTCTGGAACTCCTATTCCAATTGCCAGCATCCATGGAAATTTATAACGTACATATTCACTTTAATCCTTGGGTACTGCTCTGTTTGTCTCTATCCAGAAGCAGTGCTGGCTACATTTATTTTATCATAGCACACGGTACTCAGATCACACTACTTTTTATATAGTGCCAATGTAGGGCAAAGCAAAAGGGTAATGTAACTACTCGACCATAGCTATTTATACAGCTTTTCTCATTGCTGATTAGAGCAAATAGGTTGAAATGGTCAAACAAGAACAATGTGACAGAACTTAGGTCTTGGGATGGGAGACTCAGGTACTCAAGAAGGGGAGAGGGTGCTACTTGAAAGTTCTGGATATGCCACTTTGCTTGGCAAGGTGCAAAGCACTGGAGTCATACAAACTCTAGTGTTATGCTTATTGAAAACCAAAAATTGGTTTATACCTGACCTGAGCTACTAAAGTTGTCCATAGTCCATAGTTGATGGGACAACTATGGACATCAGTGCATAGTGAATTATCAGAATCATTGGTTTGGTTCCAATAGATTTACCCAAACATGTTGTCCAAGCTAGTTGGGGGTTAGCTTGTTCAATAAACACTGATGGCAAACACTGACTGTGTAGAGTCACAATCAGAGGAATGCTGCCTGTGTGTGCAGCTCAACACTAATGTAAATATCAGGCCTGTAAGCCTTTTGTCAAAGTAAATAGTGATGTGTGCTTCTATTGGCTAATAGTTCTTAGGAGTTGCGGTTGTCCCACCCCCTAAGAGCTTAACTGTGTTTTGCTTGACAATGGGCTTGCTAGCCAGAAATCTACGTTAGATAATATATTACCTAATGTAAGTATTAGGCTGTGAGGCCAGGCAGCATTCGTGAGAACCTGTACACACTGGGTGCTTGCTACATACAGTTAAAGGACTCACAATCTAAATTTAGTATGGCCTTTTGAACAAAATTAGAGCAACACTATTATATTGTTCTTCTAATAAATATTATAGCTCATGATTGTTCATGCCATTCATATATATATATATATATATATATATATATATATAGATATGGTAAGTGCAGGCTAACTTATGTTTTATGCTACTTCTTTATTATTTTTTCATTTGGTCTAAATAGTATGGCAAAGTAAGAGAAATTTAAGAGAAAGAGAGAAATTTTGTGCTCATAAATACCAACGCATTATCTTCAGATAATTCAGAGCCATCAGAGCACTGGGAACAATGCCAATGTATACCCAAATGCATGGCTGCATTGTCTTTTCTGTGATGTTTGGGTAAAGCCTTTGCACAATGCAGCACTGTATCACACAAAATAAAACTGCCCTGTCACCAAAGCTTACTAAATAAATACAGCTGGCTGGGTGATATTTCTCACCAGTGTCCTGATGGCATGGAGTGCTTTTTCAAACAGTCCTGATTTGTTTTTCTAAAGAAAGAGCAGCTGCGGAATAGCAAAGAGAATGATGCTGACTATTACAAGCTCGGCATGAAATTGTTTCAGGAAATGCATCAATAGAGCTACCTTATCACTTTAATGAAAAACAAAAAACATGATGGAAGTAATTGCTTAAAGTGGAACTAAACCGTAAAAATTGCTAAAGAGTTTGAGAGTTTTGTAATAAGAGATTTTGTACGTTTCTTCTGCAATAAACTTTTTTTTTCTATTCTGTTTTGGTTCACTGACTACTCACTACTGGCATCTGTAAGATGCCAAGAATAGAAGAGGAGTAACATTATCAGTGGGCACCCGGTGGCAAAGGTGAAAAGTTGTGGGATCCAGAAGATACAGCAGAGAAGATAGCAGTGGAGTCAAGCAAGGGTTGATTTGTCAGAACAGAAGGGATACAGTCCAAGATGTAATCCTGCCACAACATGCAGATTTGCTGTGCTTGCACATTATGGCCAAATCAGTCTTCAGGTCAGATTAAGTTCTAATTTATACAATGTATATATATGTGGAGAGTACAATATTTTAAGAGTTCTCTTGCCCTTTTGGTAAAGGGTACAATATGTCACATTAAAGTACATTGCCTGGTCAAATAAAAAAGTCTGCAAGTGTTATGATCTGGAGTTGCTTTAGTTGGCCAGGTCTAGGTTAAGCAACATTAGGAACCAAAATAAGGTCAGCTGACTACATGAATATACTCAATGACTTGGTTTTTCTTTTATAAAATGTTTACTTTTCTGGTGTCTTTTACCAACATGATAATTCCAAAGTCTTCTTGGCACAATTGTTTAAGAGCTAGAAACATATTTTTCACATATGGATTGGCCAACACAGAGTCCAGACCTTAACAACATTGACAATTTTTGGGATGTGCCGAAAAGACGTTATGCAGTGGTCTAGCTCTCCCATGATCAATACAAGACCTT
>NC_092861.1:139256777-139265310 GCF_032062135.1 Pyxicephalus adspersus
TTTAATGATGACTTTAAACATAGTAGTTTTTTACCAAGTTGCAAAAATATTGTTTTCTTCAAATAAATTCATATTAAACTTTTGGATTTTTAGATGTCCACAACATGAGTGTCCTAAATTCATAATTAATACTTGGTTTCCAAGCCTTGTTGTATATTTTAAACAGTGAAACTGATATCAAAAGGAATAATTTATAAAAGTAAACAACCATATTGATTGCAGGAAAGTAATTCTGTCACTGTTCCCCTTGAATAAACTTTGCCATTGTAAATATTATGGATGAGTTTTAAGTTCGAGGCTGACATGGGCTTGAAGAGAAATATACTCCGTCAAAATTTTGCAGTTATACCTAATTTTGCCTGCCTATTGAAGTTAGGTCAGCTGACTTAAAAAGGACCAATAATGGGATAAAGTCTCTTCAAATGCATTCGTTTTTTTTGTTTTTTCTAATTCATATTTAGACATATACTTTCTGTTGCTTGATCATGTGCAGTAGATAGTCAAACCTCAAAGTTTGAGGCCTAGTTCTAGCACTAAAAATTAAGCTCTAGCTCTGGTTCTGGCACTAAAAAATAAATTGAGACTACTATCCTTCAGATAAAAAACTTTATTTAAAATAATTATTTCAAACTTGCTTTGTCCTTCTTATATTACAGTCTTGCCAGGCAACTTAACTGATGTCTAGTCAATGATCACTATTTGTGGCTATTGTCTCTCTGATAATATTCTCTTCCTTTTTATTGCAAGATCACACATGGTTATTCTTTGCTTCCTATACTGTGGTCAAAACAAGCTATTGTTTCTCAAGTAATACAATTTATCTTTAATTGCAAAATAAAACTTGTAGAATCTCTCCCGTTTTTTTCAATTTAGCGGGCTAAACAAGTTGCTTATATACTGTCACAGAACAGCCAATGAACAAAACTTGTTGCTAATATCAGATAATATTTAATGCCCGCTAAAACTTGCTTGAAATATCCCTCCTAATATTTGATCGAACCTGGCCACTTAAATACTGTCCAGCCACTGGACAATATTTGTGGCTATTGTCTCTCAGACAATTTACAACATTTTTTTATTGAAAGGTAAAACCTGGCTTATTTCTTCTCTTTATAATGAAGCCTTAAAAAGCTACTTACAGACTGTTCAACTAATAAAAATTAACTGTTGCTTTTCTCAATTAGATTTGCAGGATAAAACTTCCATTGTAATATATTGCTGTTTCTTTTCTTTGCTACCCTCAAAGTCATATAAAAAGGATGCATTGGTACCTGTCCCCAAAACACCTAATATAATTTTTTACAATAGATTGCCTATTAGCATCACATGGCCATAAATTATTATCAAAGATTTGACTCCCGGATACTTTAATGAGGATTGTTTCCAAGTTTCCTCTAAATTCTGACGTGTTTCAAAGAATGTCCCATAGACTGAACCCAGGCATATTTACTATTAACCTAATACAGATAATATGAGGTGGAAAAATTTGTTTTAACTGACCATACTTTTACTGTGAAGACCTATATCGAGTGTTAAAGAATCCCTGGTGCATTATGAATTAGTGAGTAAATTATGCAGGCAATCCAATTGCTGTATCGGGGTTTTGAATGCCTACTTGTATGGCTGAAAGTAATAAAAAAGAAAAGAATAGTGTTTCCATAATTTTTCTTTATAAATAATTGTTTGAATGTATTTTTTTTCAAGAGTAAACTTTTTTTAAGAAATCTTTTTATTGTTGTTGCAATATGAGCAATAAAAACTGTATACTTGGTAATACATAAAAAAGAACAAAAAAAAATATAAACAGCACGTAGTTACTTTTGTTTTGTCTTATATCCAGGGTATAAAATGAGAAATAACAACAATGAATAAGTATAAGAAAAAGAAAAAGGAGGGGGAACAAACAATCCTATTTTGTGGAGCAGAGTGGGGGTTAGTGGTGGGGATGATGAAACGTAATGGGGATAGGCCTATTATGTATATATTAGGTAGGGAGAACTTTAGCATTTATCTTTTGTCAATGAATTTTGAAAAATTGAATATTAGCCCACATTTTCTCTTCCTCTTCAATGAGGTGTTGTAATGATCTATAGTCTAAAGAGTACAAGTACAAAGCTAGTGCTGGGCTTTTCTATTTTGCAGTTCAGCCTGTACTGCAGACTCTGAAACTTAAAGGCACCTTATAATAAATGTTTGTTTGTAACATAAAGATTGTATCTAAATAATACATTTATTAACTGCTAAACAGAAAAAAACACGGAATAAAACCAATGTAGCCTTTTTATTTGGGAAGAACAAAACACAGAGAGGTGCATATTATATCCCAGCAGCAACCAATAAAATTTTATTCTTTATTAGTTTTTAGCAGTCAGTAAAATGAGCGATGATTTCTGATGATCTGCTATAAGATAGCGCACAATGCTCTTCCCTAAATCTAATAAAAGGACATTGTTTTACAAATACACAATGCTGAATGTATTTATGCTTTCCAGACATGAGAACAAATATTGAGAAAAGGAGTGGCTGCCCAACAGATCTAGAGCACAATAGAAAATGTCACACTTGTTAATTATATAAAATTTTTTTCCCTTTCCGAAGTGATATAGTTTACAAAGTCAGCCAGTGAGATCATCTTTATATTACTATAAATTGCATACTAGTGTTAGAAACTTTATACTGGGAGCAGCTGAAGGATGGTACCAGCAATATGTATAGCTAATAAAGCTTACTTGCATTATCTGTTGAGTGAGACTGGACTGTCGATTAGTTCTCTTACATCATATATTTTACATGCATGTCAGGTTACGAATAGTTTTATATATTAATAAAAGTAAGTTAAACCACCCACATCAACAGCTGCTGCCCAGGATCCTATTCCTTTATCCTGTCTGGAATATATCTATGCCTGGTCTACCAAAGGTGTAAATTCTAGAATGCATTGGGCTCACTTTCAATTGCTTTCATGTTTTGAAAACTGATCTGATTTTGCTGAGAAACCAATGACATCTTTCTAGAATGGTTGGCGATAACATTTAGGTTTATGTATTCTTTGTGTCTTTATTTAGACAAGACAGGAGTCATGACTGATGAGAGGCATGGAACCATAAAATAGGTTCTTAAAATACCTATACACAGAATCAAACTGATGCTAACTGATATGTTAACACGATCATATAGAAAGGTGGCGGATATCAAAGCTAGATGAAGACCCAACTTGCTTTAAGAAGGTTATTAGCTTTGAGCCACCACAACATTGAATATACCACAACACAATTGCCCTAAAATTATAAGATGTAGATTGTACAAGAGTTGGACAAATAAAGCTCTCGAAGACTGGAGAAGATAGACTATCATGGGAGAACCTGGGTGATCCAGGCTTTATTGGATCTAGTCCAGGATTGAAAATATTTTCCAAATAGTAGGAATTGATTTTAAGAAATTCATTCTAGGTTTTCTGATCTCACAGGCTTACCCAAGAAAACCTATATTAGATTTCTTAACATAATTTCCTACCTTTTGGCAAATGTTTTCGATCCTAGACTAGATTCATTCTGGGTTTCACCAGATTCACCTATGAAAGTCGATCTTTTCGAGCCTTGGAGAGCTTTAATAAATCATTTCAATGTATAAGGGGGTATCTACTATTCTTGCACAGCATGGTCCTTGAATGGGTCATGATTGCCAATTAAAAACTGCACACACCCTGTACTCTGGTGCTTTATTGTTCTCCAGCAAAGAGTGAGGGACTGAGATCCACTATGAGGGAGTATTTTCAGAAGGTTGGACAATCTTCCCATGTGGCAACAAGTCTAACAAAATCCCCCTTTGTCAGTGTCTATGATTAATCTAATCGAATCCCTTCACCCTACAGCATAAACAGCTATAATACTACAAATCCACAACAAACTGATTTCTTAATAATATAATTTTTATTTACTTTGGCAAAATTATTACATGCAACATTATTACTGGTGAAAAACATGGAACAATGGCAGGTTTGTGAAGTGTGGTCAGGCAGAGAACACAATACTATTATGACTAGCAATAGATTATATTTTAAAATGGAATTTGCTCTCCCATCCAGTGAAAACAAGTGTGAATTACCATAATTAATGTGGTTTCCATAATTGATACAAATATTTTTTTCTTTTCCAGCCTTTGGCCAAATCAAATATTTGTAGTGGATGGCGTGTATCCTACCATCCTACCAAAGGGACATTTTGTGTGTATGGTTTTAGTGAAAACAGCACTTCAATAAATCAGACAATTAGTTTTAGATGTAATTGATACTTGGCAGAGTGAATAAATATTATTATTCTTTCTTTACTGAGCAGAAGAGGTCAGATTTGTCTAGACGCCTTAGTCCATGTCGACTGATTTATGTCACAAGTGAAATGCTCAGGTTGATAGTTCCGAGCCACAATATGTAGTTTTTATGCAAATTTGTGAGAAACATCTGTGGAAAGAAGTATATTTTGGTGTTTGCGCATATAATTAATATTAATAATATTATTAATAATAATAATAAAAGGTGCCTAGATATGCTGTACATGCTGTAAATTAAACAGGGGTTGCAAATGACAGACATACAAACACTGACACATGAGGAGCTTCCAAAAGAGCTTGCAATCTAGGTATGATACCTAGTAGAACAATGCATGGTGTTGCTGCGATAAAGACAGTATGGGATCGCTGAGCTCTCTGGGATTCTCATATCACACATCCCAGAAGGCTTCTGGCTGCTTTTACAAAAAAACTCAAAGAAAATCTAGGGTTTTTCCTTCGCAGGGGATTAATGTAATTCAGAACATGATAAAAAAGCAAAATTTTCCTCCTGGCTCTGGTCTCCCTAATTATGTCTATGCTGGGAAAAGGTCTGAAATTCAGGCCCTAAATTGAAATGGATCTAGAATCTCCCACCATATATTTATTTATATGGCAAATTTACCAATATTTATTTATACCAGAAAATACTATCAGTAAAGAAATCTCAGTTTGTACCAATAGATGGCATAGTGTCCAAATGTGAAGCCTATAACCAAGTCTTGCTGTCTGAAACATTATTAGCATTTGTTACACTTTACAGTAAAGAGACCCAATGACATCTACTGGTGGCCCACAATAATGCCCAAAAGATCTTTTAGGTGCACGTGATCCATTTCCCCAACTCAAAAGTACAAAATACTTTAACCTCCTAAAAAGGGAGAGAAAAAATAAACAGGCTGAGCTCATGTAATTTTACATTTCTCTCTCCTTTAAATAAATGTTTTAAAAATTATTCATCATGGTTGTATTTATTCATATTAATTGTATTGGGTTTTCTGTTGATAACTGTTTTGAATGTTAGTAGTGATGGATGCAGTTTGTGGCCTACATTTATTATTGGATGAGTGTAGCTTTACTGTTTTTTAAGGTAAAAGTAGGTATCACGGTTTATACATGGATTGATTTATATTTGAGTATGTATGTATGTATTATTATTATTATTATTATTATTATTAATAATAATAATATTATTATTATTATTACTAATAATAAACTAAATAGTGTTGCAAATGACAGACAGAGAGTGACACAGGAGGAGGAGAGGACCCTGCCCCAAAGAGTATACAATCTAGGAGATGTATGTAAAGTTAAATTTATGTACGTACATAGATTTAACTATTGTGGGTTTCTTAAAATAAACATCAATGTAAATAATAAAAAATAAATAAAAACATTTTTCAAAAAGTAGTTATGTAGACAATAAAGAAATTACGGTGTCAACATAAAAGTTTGACCTCAAGTCTCAAAATAATAATTACGATAATTGCTAGGGACCAAATATAAAAATATACTTTGTTAAATGTGTATTTTATGTAGAATATTACCAATATCTGGTGCTAAATATATTAGCTATGTAATCAGGTGCTTCAAACCTAAAAACACTTAATGGGATTTTTTTCCTACTGTTTTGTTTTTTAATCTGTAGTTACGGGATTAGCGGCTGGTCTAAGTTGGGTGCATGTTATTTATAAGATTCTATGTTTAGCACCCATTGAACTGGAGAATGACATTCCAAACGGAGAATCAAAATATCATGTCTTAAAAATAGAACCAATTGCATTCAAGCTCTTCCAATAAGGAAGAAGTATAAGTTACATAGTTGAAGTATGAAACTTAAGACCGCGTGCTGATTTATACTCTGTAATCTGGTTCATGATTCTTTCCACTGTACTGAAAGAGCACTCTAAATATAAACACAGATAAACAGTTTAGGTGACCAGTGCCGTTTGCATAATCTTTTATCAGTAACTCTTAGGGAGAACTCGCCGAGTATTTGCCCTCAACAGCCGTTTGTGAGGGTGGTAGCCAACTCGGCCCTAGAGTTGGATAGCAGCACTACATCATACAACTACTTAGGCAGTTGTCACTCCTTGGACTCTGAAATCCCTTCAAATGTCAAAAGATGTCTTGTGACACAGCTCTTCACTGCTGGCAGACCACAATGTCTATATTGATCTTTCCCTTCTATTGGTTTTATGCTACTTGTAGAATAATGCACACACTAAATTACATAGTGTGATGCACTTGTTGAACTGTATGAGTGGTATATTCATGTAAAAACAAATGTTAAGGGTTGTGACCCATGCACATAAATAAAATTATGAAAATACTTTTGATAATTAGAGAATATGTCCTAATGTGATAGAACTGATGTGTTTTAACCTTCTCTAGCAGATGGAATGCCAATATAAACCCTGACCCATAAAAAACTAAACATAACTTACTATTACTAATTAACAAAAGTTTTTTTTGTTTTTTTTTTGCTTTTGCAAGAGGTTAGTGCTCCGGCCTTTGCAGCGCTAGGTCCCAGGTTCGAATCTCAGCAAGAACGCTATCTGCATAAAGTTCTCACCATATTCGCGTGGGTTTCCTCCAGGTACTCCAGTTTCCTCCCACATTTCAAAAACATGCTATTAGATTAATTGGCTCCAAAATGGACCTTAGACTGTATTACAGATTAAGACTAAGAAATAGAAGATAGGATCAAAATAGGTTGATGGAAGATGTCCAGTATTTTGCTTTCCAATAGATCTGTATTTCCTAAGGAGTGGAAGCCCTTAGGGCCAAAGAATGAAGCTTGTAAGGGTTAAAAGTCCTCAGTGCTATGTGCTGTGGCTGAGAGCTGCGGATACTGGAGCAGGCCCATTTCAAACTTGTAGTTGCTCCTATCAATTGAAGGGCAGCAGTTGCAAAACATTTGCAAATTATTTTAAATTGCCTTATGTAGAGATTTAGCATCAAATGAACATGAGAGGTAATTAAAACTTGAGACTTTACATCCAATTTAAGAGCGACAAAAATTAGCAAATTCGAGGGTTATACCCTCACATGGGGATCAGTGTGATCACAATCTGATAGCAAAACACAAAATTTAGCCTTCCAGCTCTCTCGCTGACACTCTTCAGACCTGTTGGTCCCACTGACCTAAACATTGAGAGACCTCCCGAGTCCCTTCGGCATAAAGGCTTCATTCAGCCTGTCTACCCAAGCCATCTGGCCTCAGCCTGCAACTCCCTCAGTCTCAAAGACAGGTGACTTTTTGGTCAGGTGTTTCAGATCCATCTTCAATTTATGGCCTGGAAAAAAGGTAGTAGTGCTGGCCCACCCATTCTTTCCATTATATTTCAGGCCTGGATCCTAAATAAAGAGCTGAAAATCTGCAGCAACACAATTACTCATGGCCTTATCCAGACCTTTGAAACCAATTTTTCCAGGGGAAAGTGAGGTAGATGATGCCAAATACCCTTCAAATTTTGCATCATATATTGAATTCTACCACACCAGGGAAAGTGGATAGATCACTGAGAATTTATGAAGGATGCTATTTCTGATTTATTTTTTATAAAGAATAAAATAATGCTATTTGCCTGGATGTAAAGCTGATCAAGCATGCATGTGTGACTATTAGATGAAAACCTGAGCTGCATAATCATTTAGGGTCAATGGGACTGATTTATTAAATCTTTCCAAGGCTGGGGAGGGTACACTTTCATCAGTGGAGCTGGGTGATTCAGCAAACCTGGAATGGATCTGGTCCAGGATTAAAAACATTTGCTAGCAAATAGCAAATCACTTTAAAGAAATCTATTGCAGGTTTGCTAGATAACCCAGCTTCACTGATGAAAGTGTATCCTCTCCAGCCTTTGAGAGCTTTAATAAATCAGGTCCAATGATTCAGAAGAACCCAAAGGCAGAGGATCAGAACACCAACTAGGGAAGTTATATATTCTAAAACTAGGAGAGCAATGTCATCTTAGCATAATATCTAAGTGAAATGACTGCTTTAAATGACTGCTTTTTACCCGTGCTGGAAGCACAACATTGGTTATAAAGGAATGATATTCATGGTTCTGCCTGCTATCCTTAAATAAACCCCTTGCTGTAAGGGACTTACCCGTCCTGCGAGCCCGCGGTGTCCCTGGGGATCCCAGCCACAGAGGGAGATGCCGCTGTAGCAGGCAGCATGGCCGAGGCTGCTGCTCTACTC
>NC_092861.1:139266437-139286139 GCF_032062135.1 Pyxicephalus adspersus
AAATGAAGGCTTTTCTGTCCCTTGTGATAAGTATTAGTAATAGTAGAATGGCATTTGCAGTACATTGGACATTGAGTATAGAACATGCAGTGGATAAGTAAAACAAGGCAATAGAATGTTAAATACTTGCATCGGCATCCTGATAATAATCCTAATGATACAGAATGTTTAGTCATAGCTAAAGCCCTATTAATCTTGTAAGTAATACAATGAAGTCTACAAAAAGTAGCATTCTTGTCATAAATTAAAGGTTAATTAAAAGGAACTAAGTACTCTAGAAAAATGCAAACTCTAAAGCCAGTACTAATTGTTTCCTATTATGGTATCTTAATTATCCCTTCTTTTATGTTGGGGGTTTAGTAATAGCTGTAATGGCTTATCAGTGATAAGGACTTTAACTTTTAAGCTGCGTACACACGTCCAATTTTTATCGTTGGAAATGAACGGCGAACGAACGACGAACGACCGATTGGCCAAAAATCGTTTGTAAAAAAAGTAACCAACGACGCCGACGAACGAGGATAGTCGTTGGAAATGAACGACCGGACCGGCGGATCGGATTGGACGACGATCGTTGACCATCTATCGTGTGTACGGTCGTTCAGTGATCGTGCATGTTCTGAGCATGCGTGATGAACGAACGTTCGTTCACTTCCTGTCGTGCACGTCACTCCCTGTATCGCTCAAGCGATCGCATCTATTGTGTGTACAATATCTACGAACGATCGTGTCGTTATCTGTATGTACAGGATCGGTGCTATACGATCGTTCGCAGATATCGTGCAGGATCGTTCGTCGTTCGTTTAACAACGATAATAATTGGAAGTGTGTACGTAGCTTTAGTTTATATTAGTTAAATACATTCCATGTGCTTCAAAACAAAAGGTGAGCAAAGTCTTCCTGTGCTCAATCAAACATTATAAAGGGAATGGAGGTGGTATGCTTATTTACCGAGCAAATTATGTCAGTTCGTACAATGTATTTATATAATCATGCAATTTTGTTTTCAGTTTGCTTTACATTTATAATTTGTTTTAATTATATGAAACAAAAAGAAAAACAGTGTGTTTTATGGATTTAAAAAATGGCTCTCTTTAAATTACAGCTGTTTAATTAAAGTTGTTAATTTATGTCTTTAAAAAGACATGGAAAAAAGTTGGTTAGCCCAAAATGTAATGAGATCAATAAATCAAGTTGTGATTGTGCTGAAGGAAATACCTCAACTAAGTTCACAAGTAAAACACAAAGGATAGGGAAGTTCTCTATGGGAAGTACAAAGTGCCTGCATTGCAAAATAAGTACCGGAATAAACAAGTTTTAAATATAAATGTGATTACATTTCTATAACATGTTAAAAAGTTTTTTTTTGCTTTTATTCAGAATTTCAAGAAAACAGCTAAATGCAGTTGAAATACACATACATGAACAAGTTTGCATAGCAAACCATTAGTAATTCTTTTCACCATATCTTTGAGTCTGTGGCACTTTGCCCACACAGCACAGGCAGCTTCAAGTCTAATGTTGAGCAAAATTGAAAAGTTTTTATGAAAATAGATGCCAAATTATTGCACTTTTTACTGTTTTAAGGTTTGCAGAATAATTTCAGACTGTTGAGTAAACTTTATTTACTCAGCATGTACATCTGATTAAATCATACCTAAGGTGGGGAAAAGCTTATGTGTTTTTTGGGTTACATTCTATAAAATAAAGGAAGAGAAGATTCTCTACTTCACAATGCCCACATTAAATCATATTTCCTGCAGATTATCAATACAGATATTTATATAAAAATACATTTTTCACATAACTGCAATAGTTTTATTCTGCATGGAATTTAGCCTACGCCAACTGCCCTTCGCTCTGTATCAATCTTGATGCTGGCTAGTTGTTTTAAAGGAGAAAGAATAACAATAATGACATGAACCTAAATAAAATAATCAGATACTTATCCCACTTTGTACTTAAAGTATGGTGGCACTATAAATCTTTGGTGGTAGGATCATGTCATTAAAAAAATGGTTCACTGGTACCCTATAGAATAATAAATTTCATCTCTGCTTTTCTTGCTGCCTGTTAAAGAAAGATTTGCCCTTTTAAAAAGCTAAGCTTCTTAAAAATTTTTATTATGGGATTGTAAAATGCATCTCTATCATTTCGTGCTGTGGTTCTACGCGTTCATTGATGGTAAGCAAACTGCTCTTTTCCCATCTAGGGCAAAATACATTTTATCACTGGAGCACTGGTAGGCCCAGCATATGACCCCAATAAGCCTGGAGCCATGGCTCTTATATCAAATGCACTAACTGGGTCCCACAGCAGAACCCGTCAGCTATATTTTAGTTTCATTTAGTATCCTATGGGTCCCAGTGCAATTTCTGTTCCTGTCTTTTTTTATGCTGCCCATCCCTCTTACAGTGCAAACTGGATATCTTATTCTTGATAATGGGCAAGGATTCACAGTTTCCATTGTGGCTCCCTGTTAATATTATTTGGACCCAGGCAATTACATATTTACACGTACCAATCAGGGTAAATGACATTACCTTAAGTAACATGCCCAGCAATAAAAAGTTTTCCAGCTGCATGAGTCTCTCACCTTTTCTTTGTTCTAACAGTGCCAACTAAGAAAGAATCAACACTCAACAAGTTTGGGAAGGTTGGATCCCTGTGTTCCCTGCCTTGTTTGTGCTTCTTTATACTGCAGTGCACTTTCTTGCTTAGGACTCCTACCCCTGTAGTTGCATTGCTTTGTACTTACCTATCTAGATTTAAAGTTAAGATTTCGTGGGGTCAGAACTGTGCTTCACCTAGCTAGAAAAGTCCAGTGTAAGGATTCCTCTTTTTCTGTTTTCAATGGTTCTGTGCTACCTGCACCTCTTGTACTACTTCTGATATACCCCCACTCCAACAGGCATCACAAATCATTAGGAAGCCAACTGTGATATGTGGAAGCAAACCCTTGTGTCTACCAATATGGATACCTCCACACAGAGCATAACAAGCCATTGTAAGACACAAATATGATAAAGATCAACTGCAGGGAGCTTATGGGTAATACAGGTGAATAGTCCTTTACCTCCTGCTTACCTCTTTTTTTTGGAGCATTTACAGTTTTGCCTATTGGAGTACAGTATAAATTAAAATGTTGCCTGTCATACACCTTTATAAAACAGCTGGTAATAAATTATAAGGTAATGCAGAGAGCTTAGTAATTTACAGGATATTTTATATGAGCTCTTATTTCTACAAATGACCTGTTATGGCACAAACTTGTCACCATAAGCCCTGTAGGTTTGTGACAGCTGCTTTTTTTTTTGACGTCATTCAGTTTATGATACCTCTGTAATGTGGTCAGATAAGCTTGTCAGGGTATATTTTTTTCGCCATTCCAGCATGCCTTGCAGTGACAAGGACATTTCTTTGATGTTTGATTATAATAGATATCTTGCTGGTTACAAGGTCATTTATACAAAGTGGCTGATTTATGGTTTTCTGCTCTAGATCTCTATAGTATTGGTCAACAAAAGCTCAACAAAGATATTTTCAATGTTTCTTCAATTTTTAGTACTAGAGCCATCCTAGCATGTTATCACTAACTGTAAGCAGTTTAATATATATATTTAGGTAAGCATAGCATAGCCTTCAAGTAAGTGCCTAATCTGCTAATACAATCCACTTTCAGACCCTACATTTTGTAAGTTTTGCTTTTTTTATCCACAGATGCTTTCTCTGCTCCAGTGTGATATAACAGGACCTAGTAGATGGCCATCTGGGCAATAATTGCTCCATTGTGGTGAAACAGAGTCTCCCCATTGCCAGAAGTACCACATATTTATGTCATTATCTAGCAGCAGAATGGTATGGTAGGGCAAGGAAGTAAGCACATATTCCATACACCGAACAGGCTAATACTAAAGATTACAATTAACCTCCCTGGCGGTATGCATATTAACTATTTTTAAATGTAAAAGTGGTACATTTAAAATTACTTAGCATTTTAAATTACCCGCCTGGTCCCACCTCCCAGCTGCATGGTCCCGCACTCCAGCCACACGCTCGCACGCAAATGCCCGGTCAGCATTTGCTTCCCCTAGCCTCACATCCTCAATGTTCAAATGCCATGGACACAGATGTTGGCCGAGCATCACCAGGATACACACATGCCCGGCCGGCTTCGCCAGAGGAAGAAGATGCTGGAGGATACCGCGGGCACCGCTTACCAGGTAAGCTTTTCAAACTCCCTGGCAATTCCACCCAGGGTGTGGCTCGAGGTTATCAATTTTGGTATGGCTAATTCACCCCGAGCCACACTCGGGATTACTGATAAGGAGGTTAAAGCACAGTCTCAGACAATGTTCCAAAATGTTCTAGTTGTCTCCTGTGAGCTACATAACACCTTCTACTTAGGATCTTCCACCCTAAAGTAAAGTAGAACTAGACTCACCTCTCCTTGCTCCATTGCCGGTGCCAATATCTTTATGCCAGAATGACGTTACCCCCACACATGCAAACAAGAATTCAATAATTTATTCAAGAACCTGCCTGTTTGAATATTTCTGTGGTTCAAGTTTAGTTCACGTTATGAAAATATAGAAAAATAGAGGTGTTCTGTGGTCCTTGGATGACCATGCTGCCCCTCCATAGATTTTCTATTGTGCATTTATATGTGAATACGCTACAGTAATAAAAAAATTATTTAGATGATTTTTTAATTTTTAACATCCCCTGCCCCCACCTTATTCTCTGATACTCCTAACACATTCTTGCACCTTGTCCTGGGCATAGGTACATCAGATCCTAGGTCCCTTCAATTAGCTTTTACGGTAAAAAACATTTTTTTGGTCTCTTCCTTTTGAAACCCTGCCTTGCTGTTGATAGGTATGATAGCTGCCAGGACAAGTCTTATACTTTTTAATGCAATATAGAGTTACATAAAACAAAGTTAAAAAAAAAAAAAGATTGGCTCAGATCTAGCGGATCAGCTGACATTAATGGCTAACATTTAGAGAGAGAAGGAGCAGTAAAACATAACTACCCCAAAACACCTCCAAAACCAATATGTGTAATGAGCAAATATAGCTGAAATATACATAGAAGTTAAAGTTTTCTAAAACACTGAGGAGTTTATTTATAAAGCACTGATTCTGACATTGACCAAACAGCCTTTGGTGGGGAAATGTCCAGGTCCATGTGTTTTCAATGGCAGTGATTGATTCAGAGAATGTTTGTTGAATGTCAAATCCACTGCTTTATATATATAGACTCTAGCACACATCTGTGAAATTATTTAAAAAAAAAAGAGTGAGATGTTCTGTTTAGATTAAAGGCTATAGAAAGTGCTAAACTGCAGCAACTAACCAACATAAAGTAAACTGAACAGGATGGAGACGGTGTAAGTACGACAAGAAGCTTTGCTGACTCTGTCTCTAGATGGCTCTTCCATCTAGAGAAACCTCATGGTAGGAAGTTCCCAAAAAAACCCAAATATTACATATATATTTATTCAAAAAAAAAAAGAAAAAACCTGGAGAACTTGGCTCTAGACGTGTTTAATCATGTTTTTATGCAAGATTGTTTTCATAAGTTCTGTTTCCCGCTGTACACGGCCTTCTCGGTTGCAAATTCCACTTGATTGGCCGCCCCTCCTTCTACAAACCAAAACTTGTATTTTTAAACCTTCCTCTTTCATAAAGGTTCACGGTGGTGATCAAAGCAAAGAAAAAGGACATTGAATTTTTACACAGAGAACTTCCACACAAGTATGCAGAAATGCCGTATAATTTATAGGATTAAAACTCATGCCAAGAGCTGAGAAGCCAGCATATGAATGATGCTTGCATGCATGGACATTTTCCATTCTCCAAAATGATATGTTATGAATTACCACCTTATGTAACATGTGCCAGCTTGCCAAGCATTATTCCTTCTCCTGACAGACCAGGAATTGTGAAGCTGGCTGCTAGTGCGCAAATAGATTGGACGACAGCTACACAGTCACAGCAATGTCAATTCTCTGCCAAGTGTAAATAAAAAGCAAGCAAAAAAGATTTTGGAAATAAACTAATTGGCATACATTTACATGATGATAACCATACGCTATATATTTCATTTTAAATTGTAAATCAGTATATATATATATATATATATATATATATATATATATAACTTTATTTAAGTTATGTAATTCAAGTCACAGCACTTCAGAAATTAGTTACAGTAATTCATAAAGGTTAAAGCTGAACTCTAAGCAGAAAAACTAACCGCACACAGGGTAAATCGTTATGATGAAAGCCATATATGTAAAATTTTTATTGATTAAACATTGTTTTTCAATCAAGGTTCATTCAGAGGTTGCAGGTCCTTGAGCAATGGGCAATTTTAGCCCCTCCGGTCAGTTTAAGTGACAACTTTTTTTAATTATTATTTTATTAATATTATTATTACTAATATTATTATTAATAATAATAATTATTATTATTATTATTAATAATAATAATAATAATAAACAGTATGTATATTGAGCCAACATATTACGCAGTGCTGTACAATAAATAGGGGTTACAAATGACAGACAGATACACACAATGACACAGGAGGAAGAGAGTTCCCTGCCCTGAAGAGCTTACAATCTAGGAGGTAGGGGAAGTATTTTACATAAGGATGGGGATATGGAATGGTGGGTGAGTAGTGAGGGTTTTAAATGACAGAAGAAGACAGGGAGGTGAGTATGAAAAGATGGGTTTTAAGGGCCCTTTTAAATGAGCAGAAAGTAGGAGTGAGCCATTAGGATGAGGAAGATCATTCCAGAGAGACAGGGCAGGTCTAGAAAAGTGTTGGAGCCGTGAAAGTGGTTATGAGAATTTCAATTAGATATAATGGTGAAAAGGTTAACATAAAATTGATCAAATACCAAACTAGTTTTTGTTGCTGGTATATTTATTTTTGTGATATCGATCCAAACAGCATAGAGGAACAAAACTGCACAGTGTATAGTTAGTAACGCAACTGGCAGCTAACTATGGACAGCTAGTTATGCTTAAAATGAAGGTATTAGTTTAATAGTATTCTAAATACCCTTTTTTTTATTCTTGAACAGTGGTTCTCCTAATACCTTTGTGCACCAGCTGCTTGTAAAATTGATACAGTGAAGGAGTGAATTGCTGATTTAATACTCTCTATTGGCCGTGTGATTGTTCTCAAACCATAACCCCCAGTATGCATTACACCAGTGCTTGTTATGGACACTGCAGAAGATGTACTTAAAACATATCTAAACACAAAAGCAATAAATAAATATATAGCAGTATACCAACATGGTGCATGCATGGTGTTTAAACTAGTCCACCTAACTCAGAATTTTTATTTTTATTTTTTTTTTCACCTGCCGACAACACACTGTCTAGCTCCAGGATGACACATCTAGCTTATTTTATATTATTAGGACCACAGAAATTCTTTCCTCCACCATCTTTATATGAAGCTGAAGGTTGGTCATCACATAGCTGCACAACCACATCAACTACTTCAGTGTTATCTAAACACCTTTAGACATGGGCACCGGCATGCCTAATGCAGGGGCATACCACACCCCAAAGTCTTCCCATGACACCTTTAGGTCGTCAGATTAGCTCCCTTTTTGCTTCTTGGCCTCACCGCAACCCCTTTAAGTGCAAGTTATTTGCGAAAAATGCAAGCAGGCGGGTTCTTTATTGCATAAGAGAGATGCAATAAAACAAACTTTCCTGCCCTTGTTTAATCTTCTATTTAGTTTACAGCGAGCTGTGCATCCTGGCATACTCAAGAATAAATGAGCTCCCATGTGCAAGCAAGGACGTTATGTCATTTCAGAGTGGCCAATCAAGATGGCCTAAGACATAAACACAGAAGAAGATGTCAGCACCAACATGGGGCAAGGAGAGGTGAGCTGAGTTCTGCTTCCAGACTTTTGACAGGTGTGGAACAACAGAACATAGCAAGGAAGCCCATCTCAGAATTCACTTGTGGTTCACCTAAGTAACCTGAGAGAGCCTATGGTCTTCCTGTAGCTCATCATTTTCCATTACTAACTTACCATGTTTTGGTCTGTACTACATATATTTCTAGAGGTGGATATTTGCTAAACAAGGTAGATACTTGCTTCTTCATATCAGAGCCTCCAGCAAGGAGAAAATTGAGCAGCTTAGTAATGATATCACTATATCTCACTCCAAATCTCCTGAGACTAGCAATCAGAGGCAGTAGCGCCTTAGATCTTTCACCACAGATATACGACTGTAAGGCAGCCAACACTGGATGATATAGACACCCTCACATACCAGCAGGTGCACTGCTTTTGTCCAGGAGGAATTGAAGAAAATGTTGTCTGGTGTTTTGGAACAAATAAACCTTTTATTTTTTCCATAACATAGGAAATCTTCACCCTTTTAGTTCAGGTCTATTTTAAGCCTTACCCTACTTTACGTAAATTATGCCCTCACTTTGGGGATCCAAAGTCAATGCAACTTCTAACAAAAAAGGATCAGAAAATTAGAAGAAGTCTGACCAAACTGGGCATGTTGGGTAGTATTTGAAAAGGCAATCTTTATTTTAAACATTTTACTAAAATTGATCCAAAAAAATTACAACAAAATAAATTAGGAAATGATATTCAGTACAGCAGGTAGTTACATAATAATTAGAGCACATGTGTGCTCCTGTGAAAAGGAAGCCTGGAGGTTTTGGTGGTAGATTCTGTTTAATATCGATCATCGCACAGAGCCAAGTTTCAGTTACAAATGACCCTTTGAGGAACATCTTGTGGCTTTTATTGGTTAAGCTGTTGAAATAGGCTTCGGATGCCAGCAGGAAACTGCTGTTTAAAACGCCTGATATCAAAGAAAAAGTTACCTTGGCAGTTGAACAGTCTGCTTTGTTGGTAAGAGAATATTTATGTTGTGTTTGGTTTGGTTATATAACATTTCTTAAGGTTACACAAATTAGAATGCAGCTGATGGCTTCTAATGTCAGTAGCACATTCATAACGAGAAAGCAACAGTTTTACGAAAATGAAGACACAGGTTGCCTTTGTGTTTAAAGGAAATTTTAGTTTATGTAATTGATATAATATAATAAAACTAAATCCAAATAGAAACCCCATATAAGCTTTAACATGTTAAATTTATACCAAGAGAAAACAGATGGAGGGTCTATGTGTAGACCATCAAGAGAGGGTTACCAAACTCATTGGTGGGTGGTGAGATTATATTATGATCAGCGAGTGCACAGCATACTTTTCCATTATGGCACATACTTAAAGTTGTGCAGTCTCACTGCAACATCGCTGCATCCTCAGATACAGCCATCTTTGCCACTGGCTCCATGCTGAACATCTATGAAGTTGTCAATGCTCTTTAGCCATTCGATGGTCGCTAATGATGTGACTGCTGACCGCGCCTACTTGCTGTAAAAAATAACTCTACACTATGTGTTGCATGTACTGTACAGTGTAGCACTTTTACAAAAAGCCACCAGGAGCTGGGAATTCATTGCATGTCTCATTTTCAATAATTATTACCCCCTGATAACTTTTTGTTTTCTGAGTTTAGGTCCCCTTTAAAGCAGGCCTAAACTAAAATTTTTACCTACATAAACAACGCTTTTATACCAGGTAAAATAAAGACAGAATGGAAGGCCAGAGCCTCCTGGGATACATACGTCATAAAGATGGAACTTTTTTGTGAATGGTGGAAAAGAAAATGCTGATTGCATGAGAGGGATGAGAGGTACAATGAGAGGGACACTTTTTTTCTCTATCTACATCACCCGATCTCATTCCTGTGCAGTGCAAGATCAGGTGATGCAGGCAGAAGAGCAAATAAGATGGCGCCAGGATGAAGGTGGATTTCAGGACGATGAGGGACTTGATCCAGAAAACCTCCAGAGGAATTAACGAATCTGCAAAGGTAAAGGTTAGTGATTTTTTTTTTTTAGTTTAACTCCATTTTAATAAGTCTGGGGTAAATGGTCCTAGCTGAATTGCTGGGAAAGGCCCGATTGACAGGGAGAAACCACAAGGATAGACCTGTGGGGAATGCTGTGTCTGCATTCCAGAAGTTTTAGTCGAAGATAGTTTTTCCTATCCCTCAACCCTCATTTCAGATAGGAGTGAAGACTCAAAGAAGGATTTCACAATGGCTTGATGGATTAGGGGGTCTTTGTCAGTCAGTAGAATAGTTGAAAAGAATTGTTCAAAAAGGGCCCATCTGGGGGTATGGTGCTCCCCTTAGTTGGTTGTAGGTGGTTCTACTAGAAAATAGGTCCCATGTGGAAAAGTGAGCATGTGCAGCAGCTGCAAGGGCGCATGCATGTAGATAGGAATAGGGCTGGTGAGCCTGAAAAATGGTAGGTGGCAGGGGATTTAGGTATCTGCCATTCCTGGAAGGGTTGGCTCTGGATAATTTCTTTGAGGTTGTAGATCGTCAGCAAAGTGATTACCCAAGTCACTGAAGTCACTAGAAAGGTAGCAACGAACAGTCTTCTCTTGCACAGGGCCTTTTTAAGAAATACGTTTTACAGTTTCTAAAAAGGAAGTCATGCACATTTCTGACTGTTGATCACTCTCCAGCATCAAGTGTACATTTATTGTGTTTAACTAAAAAACTAAATAAATAAGAATGGTTTTTGCAGCAAATGACCAATCACTGCTGTCTTGGCTTACCTTGTTTTTACCTCGCAGACTTCTCTTTTGTTTTTACTTTGTGAAACTCCTTCCCCCATAAAGGACACCACTTTTTGCATTTATTTATGGTACCCTGAGAATATAATGCAAAGGTGTGCTATCAACACACATTTTATGTATACATAATTATTAGTGACAGAGAACTCATTTTTACATTTCTTTTTTGCAGTTATTCCATTTGATGTGGTTAATGCACTCTTGATGTAGTTATCCCAAAAGTTCTCATTTCATATAAACTGTTTAAACTGTTCTAAATTACATTGAGGGCTATTGTCTGTGCTAATTCTTTTGGAATTCCCCGCTGACAAATTTCCTTTTCAACGTGCCAATTAAACCAGAAACCAATTTTTTTTTCTACATCTTTTAAAAGTTCAAAGAAGCAGTTATACTTTAATTCCCCAATGGGAGCTTTCATTATATCAGGAGAAAAGGCTCATACAATTGCTGCTAGCATACATGGTATGCTCCTGTGTGAGGTCTAATTGGTCCTAAGTTCCGTCAACAAAGCTTGGTTTGGTTGTTTACTGCAATTTCCTATTTTATAACATTATTGTCAAGCTTCATAAGAATATAAATGTTTTTTTCAAGATTTTTAACAACCAGGTGTTAATAGTGAATTGACCTCCTCAAAGTGGTTCCTATATGCTGTGGAAGTTTCAACTCTTCGCACAGGTTCAATTAAAATAAATCCTAATTTTAAGTTAACTGTGAAAATGTAACTGTTTCAAACGAGTAAATGTATTTTATTCTCCCATACTTTAGACATTAACAATAGCCAACCCTCTGTCAAAAAATAAATGGCCATAAATGCTGTACTTATGAAATATGTATATACATTGTACTTAACTCTCCTGCAGCCTGAGCTGCTGAACAATTCTCTAATCTAAAGAAATACTCAACTACGAGAAAGATATTTTTGGTAGTATTAATGTTCTGGTAGTCCAGAGCATTTAGGCGGTGTTCAGACTGGCAATGAGGTTGTGATGCAGTTACCGCTTCCTCATACCAATGAATCGCTGCCTTGGGGAAGGCACTACATGTCGCTTTTTCCTGCAGCAGCCCTATAGAGAATGAATAGGGACAGAAATGAGTGGCACAGTACCACTCACTACAAACCAATGTGAAATCCGCAGATGCTGGTTTTTAGGAACCATGACTGTGGGCAAATGACTGAGCAGCTGGCAAAGTCCCAGGTGTCAGAAGCTGTGCAGGATCGCTTGATGCTAAAGCAGGTCTGATCCTAGCCTTGCTGATTCCCCTTGCCACCCACCTGATCACTACTAGTCAACACTGCTAGAAGTGTCAGGTGCTGCAAAAAACTTCAGTTGAAAATTCCTGGCATGTGGTGGTAAAGGCTACATGAACACCTGGGATTTCTTTTTCATTTACATGCAACTGTTAAGAAAA
The DNA here is from genome assembly GCF_032062135.1 of Pyxicephalus adspersus. Classification (NCBI taxonomy): domain Eukaryota; kingdom Metazoa; phylum Chordata; class Amphibia; order Anura; family Pyxicephalidae; genus Pyxicephalus; species Pyxicephalus adspersus. Next base: position 139,278,562 of record NC_092861.1, read on the forward strand.
CACCGGACTGTGTTTAGCACGTAATTATATCCAAATGCCTGGTCTGTATGTGGAGCATGTAAGTGAATTCTACACATTTTCAAATACAATAAATAAAGGGATCCATAAAAGGTAGTGTGCTCCTATTTTGTGGCTTACCTTATCACGTGAGCAGATACTGGTCATCCATGCCAATCTTTGGCTAAGTGCAGGGTCTCTACAATGGGTTCCCTTCCTGACACTCCTAAACTCACTTTGCCTGCAATTGGCCACCATTCTTTTCTATTGCAATGACTGGTACTGGTGACCTGGAGGAGCAGTGACATTGCTCCCTAATTAAACGATAGCGCTCTGATCTAATGGTTGGCTGCTAGACCCAAGCACTGTCACAAGATAGGAAGTGACATGTATACCTATACTTATTAATGCCAGGTATTGTCCCAGCTGCAAAGAAGGAAAGAGGTATCCATAGTTAGATAAGCATATGACTTTTGCATAGAAACTTAAAATTTCCCATTAATGGGCAATGTGACTGCATTTTACATGACAGCATACAAACAGGGCAGAGGAATTCTGCTAGCAGTTTAGTTCTGTACATTTAGAGTTTTTTATTTTAAACAGTTCATCAAAGACAGGCAGTAAAATGCACATTAAAAAGGATAAAGTAAAGTGGGGATTGCAAAAAAAGAAAGAGGAATAACCTAATAAAAAGAAAAAAAAAATAACAAGAATACTTAAAAATACTCTGGGTACAAACTGTAAAAAAGGCAAAGTTCTGCTTTAAACATAATTAGAGAAACAATTCTCCCCTCCTAGCATGGTTTTCCTTTAACTACCCTTTGCTGTGCTCCATGACAGATCTGATCAGTGTAAACTCTACATAGTTCCAATTCATACAATTTTAATACACCTCTGGGATTCTGCAGCCGTGTCTCTCGCTACTTCAAAATTTAAAAATAATAAGCTGTTCCTCATTTTTTAAATCAAATAGCAGCCTATTTTTAAGCATGTGAGCCGCAGGAGATGCATGTCAGGAGTCTCCAGAGCGTAGTAAAGTCGTGCGAGATGGGGATCATGCACGAACCCAGCCCTTTGAGATGCGTGATTTTCATGTGAGTAATGACTGTGTATTTTAAATAACTGCAGAGCATTCTATTGCCTAACCAGCGGCATCCTGGGATATGTCCGCTCTCAGTTTGAGCGTCTCAGCGTCTGGTTCCTCTAATGCAATACCTTTGGCCTTAATAAATTCCATAGCATACTTATAAAGAGTATGGGGAAATATTGGAGGATACTGATGTTCCCAACCTCCTCCTGAAAACACTGCTTTCCTGGCTATCTCTGGTTTCAGTGTATTATAGGTCTCTGACCCTAAATAATCATGCATTTTTAGATTGTAAGCTCATTTAGGCAAAGTCCTTCTCTCATCCTGTGTAATTTGTATTTGTCTATCCCCTATTTACTGAACAGCGCTGCGTAATATGTTTACACTTTAGAAATGCCAAATAATAAGCAAGTGACAAAGCTCTTGGATCAGAATTGAAGCCCTAAAATGTATGGCCTGGTTTATTAAAGCTCTTCAAGGTTGGAGAGGATATACATTCACCAGTGAACCTGGGTGATCCAGCAAACCTAAATGGATTTCTTAAAAGTAATTTACTATTTGTTAGCAAATGTTTTCAATCTTGGACCAGATCCATTCCAAGTTTGGTGGATCACCAAGGTTTACAGATGAAAGTGTATCTTTCCAGTCTTCGAGAGCTTAATTAAATCAGGCCCTATGTCTTTATGCAAGCAGTTTACATACCTGATTTGATTTGGTATCAACCTCCTACAATCCCCTGTTCAGCAGAGCAAAACTAATCAGAAAACACAAAGATTCAACCAGTTGTGCTACTGGGATCATGTGCTAACAGAGAACACGATGATCGGAGGGGAGAATAAAATTAGCTTATTAGTATGCTGCTTCTTCTTTCACTTTTCAGTCACTTACTGTGCTCAGTGGTTTGATTCACTGCACTTTGTAGTGGTAAGAGTGAGACCAGGAATTCAACAGGCTTGGAAATGCTGTATTCTTCATGATTTTCAACTAGGTTTTTTTCTTAATTAAGTATAATTAAGTATTATTTTCTGGTCACTTGACAATATTCATGTATATTCAAAAGTATTTAAAAAATAATTTAACATAAATCCTGATGATCTTGCCAGTCCTTGTTTAGGCACTTTATGTGATAGAATAGTGTTTCTCAACTTTGTTAACATGGGGGAACCCTTGAAATAACCTTCTGGTTTTCCGGAAACCCCTTCTAAAATTACTGTATCCACAGCTCAGAGTAAACTATTGTGGTGGTCTGTGGGAAATCATTGGTATTGGCTTGAGATTCATAAACTGCATTTGCTCAAGGAACCCCCAACATTATCACTGTCACACAGGCTTTTGATTGGGACCAGAAATGGCTGGTTTAATGCTCATTAGGCTGGCAGGGTTCACTATGATCATCATCAGGAAATCCACCATTTAACCATTGCAGGGGTGCATGTAGATAGGAAGTGGATAAGCAGTAAGGTAAGATAAACATAAGGTAATGCAATACATAGATAGGCTGCAACAAAAAGAAAAATTAAAGTCATTTAAAATGTTTTGGGCAATAGCAATGCTTTTGCAAACTAAATGTAATTTAGTAAGGGGTTCCATTTACTTTATAATAGACTTTACTCTCTTTAACATAGGTGCAAATATTTCTTGCCAGCTGTATCATTTGCTGCCTAGAGTTACACTTTATTTCTCGCTCCCTTCATTAATGCATACCAAATTTCTTTAGCTGTGAGCCTTGCACACTCTATAATTACCATCCCAAATGAAGCATGAACTAGATTTTCACTCATGTGACAAGTTTAAATAATCAAAGGTAACTCTAGAACTGGCTTTTATCATGATGAGACTTTTATATGAAGCACAAATTATGTAACCAAATCCTCACCTTGAAATTTTAGATATCTGAATACATGAGATATATATAATAAATTTAAAGTAGAAAGAAACAATACATTTTATTATTATGTTAGAAAGGTATTATATTAATAATAATACATTTTATTAATGTTATATACCCTGTGGAAGACATGAGCCTTGTAGCTTTTGGAAAAAAAAACTGTTAAATAAACAACAGTGTAATAAAAACTTTGTTCTGTCTGGGTATTGTATTGTATTTATTTTGATTGCGCGTCTAACAAAGTCCCTTCATGTCACTATTTCTGGTTCAATTTATTTCACTATAACATGAGACAGCACGTTGATACCTTGCACTGTGTCCTGGGATGAGCCTGTCTGGAGTGGAGATATTCATAATCCCAAGGCCAGTCTTGACTTGATATTTCAAGAAGAGCTCAGCAATCGCAGCAGGGATTTATATCCAGAGATAGAATGCTGAATGTCTGCAAATTCTGCAAATTCCACCATTGATTATCTGTCAAGCTTGCAATGCTCAACTGACTTGTAAAAAGCATTTTATACAATGACATACAATAATTCATGAAGTGAGACTGACTGGAGGGTGAGTTCTGTATTGACGCCCTAATATTTATACTTGCAGCATCAATGTCTTCTTCATATATGCTGAGTCATTTGAAGCTGCTCATCAAATAATTAATGCAGGTGGTCGGGGCTTTATTCAATAAAACTGTTCAAAATTTAGCAAAATCAAACATTAAACAAATTGTGCTTAAGCAGGTGAAAGCTTAGCATGTGGTTTTATAATATATATATATATATATATATATATATATATATATTTATATATATATATATTTACATTTATTTACAGGGGTGTAGTCATAAAAAAAGAAAAGGGGGCACAGTACTATCCATGGCAAGCTCACATGCGCATCATTTTTATGTAAACGTGCCTGCCGGACTACAACCCTGCCTATGTGTTACTCAAAGAGGAAGACATCATGATGACATCAGAGTGACGTCATGATACCAGAACTTGCCTATTCTCCCAATACACGTTTGAGATATATTTATATATAAATATATATAAAACGTAACATATTATATATATTATATTATATTTTTTATGTTAAAAAAATTAATGTTAAAAGAAACTAAAATCGTTGGTGGTTTGTGAGTTTCTGCCAAAGTCAGCAACAGTATCATCCAGGGTCATCATTTACTTACTACAGACACAGATGAGTCCAGCTTCTCACCTACAATTTGTTTTTGTTTTTTCCTTCCTCAGGACCAACTATGTCCATAGGGTTTATATCTGGGATATGTTTATTTCCCTAGTGGTTGAACTTGATGGACTTATGTCTTTTTTCAACCTGACCTACTATGTAACTATATACAATGCTGCAGTCTGATCAGGAGAAAGGAGACAACAAGGAAATGCTTCCTTATACCTGCAGCAGACTGGTGACATCATCAGCCTAGGAAAAGTTAAGGCACTGATGCTCAAAATCTGCTTTTATTAATGAAAGGTATGGAGTTTTTTAAACACAACTCTACTTTTATAATAATTCCCCCATCCTTGACCACCTTCCCACATCTCTTCCACTACATTTTTTAAAAAACAGCAGTCTAGTCATGATCATTCAAGTGATGTCAGGGGTCCCTCCTAGATTGTAAGCTCTTCGGGGCAGGGTCCCCCCTTCCTGTGTCACTGTCTGTATTCGTTTGTCATTTTCAACCCCTATTTAATGTACAGCACTGTGTAATATGTTGGAGCTATATAAATCCTGTTTATTAATATTAATATTATTATTTCTTCTTTTTGCATGGGAGCAACAAAAGGAGCGAAAATCTCTCATGTAGTGACATGTAGGTACCATTTACTACTACAGAATGGTCAGTGTAATGATATACCCTAGGGGACATGTCCATAAATGCTTGGGTTTGGAATAAAGTTGATTAAATAGCTTTTGGAAGGCTACCACCACGTACTGTGGGAGATAGAGACAGATTAAAGGTAAGAATTGCAATGAAATTTGCTTTGTGGGGTACTTTTTAAAGCAGGAACTGGCATTGCAATTTAATATATTATTGATATATATGGTGACATGTCAGGAATCTATTAATGCCTTGTAAAGTTACAGAGAGATCCACTTCGATACCTGCATTGAGCAGTTCAACTGCCCAAGGCTACTGAGGCCTCCTTACTAATCCTGTAACCACTAACCTGCCTATAAACACTTTATGCATCCACATACACATACTTATACTTCAGCAAAATTATTCAGACCTTTCTATGCATTAGACCACAAATCACATCTAGGTAATGGTTAGCAGGTGTTCACACAGAGCCCCCCTCCATCAAACGCACGTTTTAGTCTAAGTTTTCAGTTTAAAGAATGTGAACTTCTCATTGTTTTCTACATTCCGACTTGCTCTCCCTGCAGTTCTAATGGAAACATTATGCCTATGAAATGATTTAATAACACACATTATACACTAAAACATTCTTAGTAAACCCCTTGCAGTTTTTCAATATTGCAATGCTGCATTCATAATCCTTTTTTGTTTTTTGAATGAAAGCCAAAACAGCTGGTGAACTGAATCAAAACTTATAAAATAAGACCATGTACAAGCAGAATTCCGTAATCTCCTGTACGCAAACCAGTAATAACAGAGTAGCTCCAAATTTGAGAAACAAGATGTTGGCTCAGCATTTTCCCAGCATTGAACTTTTATGCACAACGTCGCCAGTAATTGACAAGGGCATTTGTTGCACAAATCCATGGGCAGAGATTTACTTGAAAGGCCAAAGGAATCTTGGTATTCTCCTCTATTTCCATCTCCAAACAAATGCTATTTATAATGGAATGTACAATACAATGCCACAGGCTATGCCAAAGGATTTTGGCAAGCACTCTTAATCTCAAGTTGCCTTTTCTTCTGTAATCACCAACCTTAACATACGGGAGACATAATTGCTTTTCATGTTTACACGGGCATACCTTTACCGTTCTGTAATTGCTTTAGACATCAATGGCTGCTTTTAATTATGGCTGCTCATCGAATTGGATGTACGCTACAATTGATGTTATGGGGCATGATTGCATTAAGGAGACTTGGGGATGTAATTTAATTTATAATAGTGGAAAACTTAATTTTTGACAGGGAAACCTAATAGGGAGGCAAAAAAAACAACACAGTTATTAGAGAAGTGCTCTGTAAAACTCATAATTAACTCAGTAACTCAGTAAAATGTCAGTAATTAAAGGAAAAACTTATAGTTTATGTGAAAGTCTAGTATGTACATGTATTTTTAGGGATGCTGTGACCTGGCTCATTTAAGGCACTGTCCTTGCTCTCCCAACTTTTTAAAGTGGAACGTAAGTCCCACTTTGCACAAAAGGCAATCAGGTAGTTTTTTATTACAGAAAGGGACATGCAATGTCCCTTCTGCAAAAATTATTCTCACATACTAGCTGTCAAATTTTGCTGAGCCTAATGTGTGTGTGATACCAGATAGATGTCACGACAGATACCCAGCAATCCTGGCTTTCCTTGCACACACCCAGAACATATGAATTTCTTAGGATTTTCTGCACATCAGTGTTGGACTTATGTCATCACAGCCAATCAAGAAGATCGTTTTCAGAAAGAGAAGGATGTTGAAGTTGGCGATGTCATGCACCTGAACAGGGACTGGTGAGTATTGTGGGTTTAGTTCAGCTTTAATCTTACCATTGGTCTCTTTCTTCTCCTCCCTAACTGGCAATAATGTCAGCTGGCAAAAGGCGCTGAAGGTGGTGGTGATTTCAGTGCCCTGGTCTACTTACAGTATATAAAATGATTTTTTTTTGTACTTTAAATGCCATTAGAAAAATGCCATTCTTTACTCACACCACTAGATGGCACTGTGTACTCGTGTGTATACCAAACTCTTACTAGATTCTAACACATTTTACATGAGGACACAGTGCCCTCTACTGGCAGCCAATAACGAACAAAAGATCATTTAAAGTAGGGCTACCCTTAAAAAAAAAAAAAAAATAACACTTACTTTTACTTCTGCAGAGTTGAAAAGAAAAAAGAAAGATAAAGAAAAGAAAAAAAGAAGATAATCCTTACTTTTTTATAAAAGGGTTATCTCCCCTTTAATATAAAGTAAAAAAAAATGATAGGGCCCTATTAAGAGCAAGTGACCTATCATAGCCAATTCAAGACTTTAAAATAGTTTACCTGTAAAAAGTAAAAAAAAAATACAGGTTGCACCCATGTGTTTTTTTATTCCTTTTTAAATAGATATTTTAAAAATACCATTTCATAAAATGGCAGGCAAAGTCACAGAAGGCAAATATGATTTTTGCGTGATTGACAGCATCCAGAAGGCAGCATAAACATTAGGGCATTGAGAAAGGGTGAACTCAACCCACTAGCAACAGTCTCTGCCATCAAAACAGCAGGAAAATGCATTGCTATTTAATGTACACACCCCTATTGAATTTACATAGCTGCATAATTTGTTTACGCTATATAAATCATGTTTATTATTATTATTTTTATTATTATTAATTATTAACCACCTGAGCGTTACACTGAGGTCTAGATTTCTGTACCAAAAGTGATCCACTGTTTTTCATGAAATTTTT
>NC_092861.1:139286879-139335527 GCF_032062135.1 Pyxicephalus adspersus
ACGATCGACGGAGGACGACGCTGGAACACGAACACGACGCTGGATGAGCACAGCGGGACCAGGTAAGTAAGGATGGGAAAAAACTCGGGGTTAACCATCCTAGCCGTTTTTTTTGCCCGTACGAAGGTCGGGCTTAACGGCTAGGAGGTTAATTATTGCCTGTTGTGAGCCGAGAGGGTGTCAGCCAAGCCTCAACTTTTCTGTGCAAAGTGGACAAGACTCTCTGGTGGTGTGACTTTTCTCCCCTAGGGACACCATTTTTAGCACTGCCTGGCAACGTGTGTGCCTGAGGGAGCTGTGGTGGGGTGACCGCTTAACCACAGTGTCTTCCATTGCTGGCCTTTCCGGAGGAGTGAAGAAAAGAGAGGGTTTGCAGGTAGAAGGAATGCAGGAGGAGGAGGAGAGAGAGGACTGGGGTGGCCCATGCTTTCCCACCACAACCCTCAGCCAGGTGCTGCAATGCCTCTTTCAGACTACGGCCCACTGATCTATGCAAAGCCACCCAGTGAGCGGTGAAGGACAGGTAGCATCTGTGCCTGGTTGTCCAGCTGTCCTTGGTGACGTGGATTTGGCTAGACACCGAGAATGCCAATGCCCGAGAGAGGTTTTGCATTGCATGCCCTCAACACAGGCCATCAGGACAAGGAAGGGAGCCGCGTCCACAATGCTGTTCAGCAGTAGCTGCAAGGCCAATAGTTTGGCTGGATGTGAATTAAATTTGATGACTCTTTTTTTGGTTGGGCCCATAGCCTGATTTCTTGTGCAGAACTCCGGTGCAGTGGGCTGTAGGGACTGGGAGCTAGGGGAGCTGAAGGCATCACTGGAGTACCCATCTTGCGGGGACAAATGTCGTCTGACACCACGAAACCTGCGGCCAGAAGCTGATACTTCCTTGCAGCTAGAAGTCTGGCTGGCACCACCTCCTGAGACAAAGTAGCAATGACAGTTGGAGGTGGAGAAGGAGTCAGTGGAGGTGGAAGAAGAGAGGATGAAGTGGTTGCACCTTCTTCAGGAGAATGCAAGTACTGCTCCCACTTTGGTTTGTGGTTCTTGTGCATGTGGGAAAGCAGGGATGCTGTACCTAAATGTGATTCGGCCTTTCCTCTGCGAATCTGCCTGTGGCACAGGATGCAGATTGCTACGTACCTGTCATCATCTTTCAGCGTGAAAAAGGAGCACACTGGAGATGTGCGTGCAACCATTCTGCTGCTCTTTTTCTTTTCTGCCTCTGTGTCTGCTGGGTGCCCTGCGTCTGCTTTTCTCCTGCTTGTGCCCACTTGTCTGTGTGTTTTTCGGGACTCACATGAGGCAGATTTGCGTCCCCTTTTATCCCCAGTCTGTTGTTGCTGCCTTTCCTCTACATCTGTTTCAGAACTGCTGCTAGCCCTCATGGTGGTTCCCAGGTGACATCACGGTCATCATCATACTCATTTTCATCTAAGCCAACCTCTGCAAATGCAGTCACTGATCCAGAACCCTCGCCCAGCAAGTGCTGACCACACTCTCCAAGGGTCTCAAAGTCTTCCTCCTGCTCTGAAATTTGCAAGGACAGATCCTCAGGCTGTTCGTCAAACAACAAGAGGGAGTCATCGGGAGGTACAGGCACATTAGCCACGGTAACTTTCGTCTTTGCTCCTGCTACGCCTGTACTGGTTGCTGCTGCAGAAGATGAGCCTGCTGCAGAAAAAGAGCCCACTGCAGAAGAAGAGCCCGCTGCAGAAAAAGAGCCCGCTGCAGAAGAAGAGCCTGCTGCACTTGAGCCACCTGAGACCCAGTCCACAATACTCTCCACATGACGTGTTTGTATGTCCACCCTCTCACATAATCCACCAGCGTACTGGTGCTCCGCACACATCTCAGACCTACTCGACAACTTGTGCTGCTGCCTCCAAAAGTTTGCTGCTGCTGCTGCCCTACAGTGGCGGACTTCGAGGGAGTATGCCCCCTGCCAGATGAGGCAGGTCGCCCAATGCTACGCCTTCCCCTGCGTCTACAGCTCATCTTTTACATATTTGGTCCAAAATGCATCTGTACCAAACGGTCTTCTTTGGTATATAGCAAGAGGAATCAAACAATGAAATATCTGTATTTTTTTGAGTAGGACAGAAATTTTTCTGGCTTTTTTGCAAAATATTAAGAGGTATCAGACTAAAATTTCTGTATTTTTCACAGTGGGACAGAAAATTTTCCTTAGCAAAAAGTATTTTTTTTGGTAAATAGTAAATCAGACTGAAATATGTGTATTTTTAACAGTAGGACAGAATGTCTGTATTTTTTTTTTTACAGTAGGACAGAAATTTTTCTTTAGCAAGAGCAATTTTTTTTTTTTTTTGGTAAATAGCAAGAGCTATCAGACTGAAATATCTGTATTTTTTTGAGTAGGACAAAAATTTTTCTCCAAGGGCCTCCATGCACCACGCTGACCAAGTAATGGCTCAGACATTCCTTGAAACATTCCCTGATGATGAATCTTCCAGATCCATGTGTGTCAATTGTAGTAATTGATTCTCCACCAGGGAATGTTTCAGTGAATGTCAGATCCCCTGTTTTTACAGCCCTGTATCAATCAATCCAATTGTTCTGCTCCTTCTCTCCTAATTTTGGGATGGCATTGTCACCCTGCGCTTGCAATAGAAAATATGACTGTCAGTGTAAAAACATTTTGCTATTGTCATCATTGGGAATCCTGCCCTGAGAAATGCCATTTAGCCATTCCTTTAGTGCTGAGGCACAAAATGGATATAAAGGAAAATAGTGTTTTATGAGTTAAAAAAAAAAGTTTTATCCATTATAGCATACTACAGTGTAGCTTGGGTTCATTTTGTTTGAACTCTTCACTTTGGATGCCATACACCACTTAAAAACCTGAATATTAAAATATATGAACTCTTACCTTTCTTTCTTTTCTTTTTTATAGAAAGAAGTATGTTTTCCTAAAGCAAAGCTCAAGAGGAAGACCTAAATTTACTCTGAGTGTAGAAGAAAATGGCTGTTGTTGGTTGGCAATGCGTTCCTTGAGGCACCATCTTTTGTGGTCCTTAGAACACAATTTTCCATTTCCCGCTTATTAAAGTAAAGTCATGGATGCATCCCTAGTGAGGTACTGCTGTTTTTTTTCTTTATTTAGTCATTGGAATCAATTTCTGAAATACTCTTCTACTTAAGGAAAAAAGCAAAGTTGCCATAAAATCCATTTGTGTTAATCTGATAAATATCTGAGTTTGCTAAATCCCATTTTTAAATTCAAAAAAGGTGGAGGGCCACTTTGCATTTATTTTTAGCTTATTACACTCCCACAGTTTTGACCCACAAGCATGAAGTTTGAGTAGCAAGGAAAAGGGGACAACAATCATCCATGCCTGCTGTAACCCACTAGGACCTATACATTATATCAACTTCAGGAAAAGTTCAAGAGACAGGGGCCCTTAACACATCTATCCCATCCAAAAACGTATCTATACTCAAAGCCACCTTTTCCTGGCACTTGAATCTTAGCAAAGTAGCTAAATCCCAATGAAAAAGATGACTTATTTACTTGATAGGAGTAAAAGTATATACTGCAGCAGATGTTAGGATAAGTGCTAGCTTCTTTATTTTTATTTAGTTTTATTCAGTTTCCCTTACTTGCATGCACTATACCGCCATATTAAGTGTGGGCAGTGTCCATTTTGTGAACTATTAAAGGAGGAGTGGCAGTTAGTTTGTGTGGCACAGAGGGGAATGAACAGGGGCTCTCTCAGCTATAAATCTGAGGTGAGTGGGCCCTTTTGTCTTAATCTAACAACGTGGAATAACCCTTCCTAGGATAGGTTTTATTGTTTTTGTACTGGTGGGAGGGAAGTCCCTATCTGGAAATACAGAAACACATGGGAAATACAGAGGTGTCAAGGGAAGAGCTTTAATGTTCTTAATCAATAAAAAAAATACAATTATATAGGTTTCCTGGGCCTTGTGGTGAGACCAGCCTGTCTCAGAAGGGGTAACCATGGAAATGCACCTCAAGGAGAGGTAACCAGGGAAATGACCTCTGCATCTGAGAGGTAACCATGGAAACAACCACTTCATCTCTGAGGGGAGGTAACCTGCAAAACAACCACTGCATCTCTGAGGGGAGGTAACATGGCCTCCCAATATCTGAGGAGAGTTAACCAGGTGAAGTACTTCTACACCTATGGAGTGGTTACCATAAAAAAAACACTATCTCTTAACCTAGAAAACCAGGAATACCACTGTATCATCATGATAGGTAACCATGGAAACACCCACTGCACCTCTGAGGAGAGGCAACCATAGAGCCTATTGCTGCAAATTCTGAGGAGAGGTAACCAGGGAAAAAAAACACAGAATCTCTGAAGAATAGGTAACCATGGAAACAACTACCTTATCTCTATGGAGCCGTAACCAGGGAAATGACCACTGAGCCCCTTCAGAGAGGTAACTAGGAAAACACTAGGAATATGTCACTTTCACATACTGGGATTGAAACTATTTTGTATTAAAGTATTCCACCTTATATGTGTGCTGAGAGAACCTCTTGTTTTTTTTTTTTTTGTTTTTTTTTGTCAAAATATATTCTGTCATCAAGTGACAATACACTTTTGGAAAATACTATTGTCTTTGAAATAGATAATGAGAACAGAATTGGTATTGAAGTGTAGATAGATAGCAGAATTTGGTTACAAACCCCTAAAACAACATCTACATTTTTAGATTGCAGTGTAAGATTTACTTGCAAAAAAAAACAGTGGTAAAAAGCAATTAACCTCCTGGTGGTTTATTTCTGTCCGGTTTTAGGTCTAAAAGTGGTACATTATATAATGCGGTACAGTATAATATAATAGTATAATAAAGTTTGAAACACAAAATCATGTCAAAATGATAAATACATTTAAGAAAAAAACATTTTTTTTTTTAATTTTTATTTTTTAAAATAAATAAATAAATACTTTTGCTACTATATAATACTGTAAAATAAATGTGTGTGTGTGAAGGGCAATGTACTGCTTTTAGGCATATAAATCCACTGTATTGCATTCAATACAGTTATTCTGTAAATTTAAATTTCCCGCCGCACCCCCAACGGAGCGTCCGCACGCACTGACATCACCATTCCCCGATGACTTATCGGATGTGGAGTACGCCTGCCGGAGGAAAAAAGAGGAAGCATAGGATGATGGAGGACATGGGCGATCATGTAAGGTTTGTTTTATCATTGTTTTACATTGGTTTACCTACCCCGAGTGTGACTGGGGGTTACCGTTCTCAGCATCTTTTTTCTACCCCGCTGTTTGGAATGTCAGGAGTGATGCCAAAATTTTGTGCCTTAGGTTTATACTAAAGTCAATGTAGTTTTTTAGATGTAATTAGGTACCTTGGTTTATATTTGAGTATATATGTTTTTTATGCTGGTGAACAGGTCTTTGCTGGTCAGGCAGCATTTAGATGGCCTTTTCATTTTGACAAAAGTAAAGTGAAGGGATGGGATTATGAATCCTTTTACTTTACAGTACAATATGATTGTTAAGACTATGAGGGTCCAAACACACAATGCTGCATTTGTTTATGACTGCGCTAATTTACAGGTGGCTGAAAAAAAAAGCTAACAGAGAGTTTATTTATTTATTTTTTTAAAACTGCTTCTAAACACTTAAAAACTCTGGCACAAATATCTCTAAGAGTTCTTGCCTATGAAGGCGAAAGAAAGGGACAGCAAATTACCTGTGGGTTTTTTTGCGATTTTGAGTTGTAAAACAGCAGCTATAAAAATGCTTGCAAAACAGTTAACATTGGCCCATTCAATATCCAAAGGCCACCTCTGACGCCTCCATGGACATTAGTAGGAAATGTTTCAAATGCCTAAAAGAGCTTATTAGACATTTTTAGGTGTTTTTTTTTTAAATGTCTTGAAATATTTAATAAAATAGATATAAAAAATATCCTGAAAATATATTATGCATATTGTGACTTTGGCTTATAAGTGCCATACTGAAGCAGATGGTAGTATAAAAGTTTGCTTGTTTATTTTTTATTTAGTTTTATTTAGTTTCTCTTACTTAGATACAATATACCGCCATATTAGGTGTGGGCAGTGGACATTTTGTGAACTAATAATGTAAGGGAGGAGTGGCAGTCAGTTTGTGTGACAAGGTAACCAGGGGAACTACCCGTGCATCTCTAAGAGCGGTAACCAGGGAAATTCCCAGAGAGGTAACCAGGAAAGCACTGGGAATATGTCACTTTGAGATACTGTGATTGAAACTATCTTGTACTGAAATATTCCACCTTATATGTGTGCTGAGAGAACCTCTTTTTTATTTGTTGCTAAAAAAAAATATCAATAGTGATGACTGTGTATATATATATATATATATATATATATATATATATATATATATATATATATATATATAGCAGAATTTTGTTACAAACCTTTAAAATTACTACTTTACATACTTCCAACAGAAGGTTCTATGGGAAAGGAACCCCACAGAGCATTAAAGCCTGCCATGTTAAATCCCCTCTCCTCTATTCAAAAGAAATGGGAAAATGCCACTGTAAATGTTGTGGGTACCTTAATAGGCAGGCCATTTATTTAATTTCTAGGAGTATGCTTTCATTATTTTAAGAAATTACACCAGTGGTTTAGCACAGGCAGCATTTAATGGGAGTAGAAAGCAATTCTGAAAAAAAAACTGTCATATTTAGAAATTAAATTATTTGTATATTATTAGATCTATCTACATGCATAATTGTGTATATTTTGGGATGTGACTCTTTCATGCATGTAGCTTGTACATTGACTAGTGAGCAGCTTGATGATAAATTTTAAATAAAATATATGTTTATATGCGCATCTGTGAGGTCACACTATACCATTTTCTGTTAAGTTTGCTCTGTCTATCCTTCCTATATGCTGCCAAAAATTTTATTGAGTACCTAAACTCACTGTGAAGAATAAAGCCTTGAATATGTCCATTTGTAGCTATAACATCTGATCTTACACGCTGCACTTTGTATTGCTTTCAAACCTGTTAAAACTTTATTGGCTTTGTTTTTTATAATAACTCACTAGCAAATGTGTGCTCATTTCAGATTGGGCAAAGCTTGGATGGTGAGAGAAGGGGAGATGGGGAGTATGCGGGTTCAGTGGTGCGATTGGAGGAAAGATGGGGGATTTTTGTGCAGATACGGTTATGAGAGCAGAAAAATAACTTTGTGATAGTAATGATTTACTACCAGTACAATCTTTCTTTTCCTAAATCTCTGAATACTTACTTTTCAATAGGATCCTTTACTAAGTTAAGCTGTCAAAGTCAAAGCCAGCCTGTGCACTGTCTACCTGTCTGGTGCAAGGCACCTCACTGGTGAGGTTGATGTTGGACTGTGCACTGCATTCTTTTCTCCCCTTCTTCTTTGGAGGAGTAGTTGAACAACTTTGTGGTGCCGATCTCTTGTTTGTCAATGTGGACGCAATGTTTTTAAGTCCTCTCAACAGAGCACCAAATCTGCCCACTTTTCCTGGCAGATTTCTTTAGAGAGCTTTCTGGATAGAGAGTCTCCATAAAGAGCTTTGAACTGCTGTAGATTTTAGATTTTCCCTCCACTTACTTTTCACTATAAGAAGCTTACAATGAAAATGACACGGAGAGCAATGTGATCACTAGCAAACACAAAGTGACTAGATTTAGCTGAGCAACTACTTATAAAGGCTTGCGCTTATGACATCACACCAAGGCTTGAATGTCAGCAGAGTAAAAGCACCAGATCCCCATAGCCCCTTGGACACGTAAGACACAATGCATATATGAAGCTGTAGGGCCGACTAGTGGGGTTATTATCTGTCTCAGATACACGCAAATGTTGCTTTAGACAAAACAGCAACGAAGGGTTTTACCAGGGCCCCAATTGCCATCTTTGTACTATCAAAGGCCTCCATTGGAGATCACCATGATTGGTTAGGGCCACATTCAGGTATATTTTTTTATGTGTCTTCAAATTTTTTCATTTCAAATTGGCTGCAGTTTTTTTTGGTCTGTTATGGAGATTTGTGGTATCTTGTTTTACTGATACTGATGTAATTGGGGAAAAAAGTGAAGGTACATCCAAATGTTGGTTTACAGGGGATGCCCCTTCACCAAATTAAAAAAAAAAAAAATCACTCTTCCTTTTTGGGCTACTGGACAGAAAGTGATTGGAAATCAATAATCTGTATTGTATCTGTACAGATTATTGAACAAATAAAGAACTCTGGTAAAGGGAAGTGAATGGGATGTTTTACATTACTGTGAATACCCTGTGATTTGTAAAATTGATCGACTGAATTAATCAATCAATCAATCAATCAAAATGTTCTGCCCCTTGTCTCCTAGTTTTGGGATGATATTGTCACCCTGCACTCACAATAGAAAATATGACTGTCAGTGTAAAAACATTTTGCTATTGTTATCATTTGGAATCTTGCCCTGAGAAATGCAATTTAGCCATTCCTTTAGTGCTGAGGTACAAAAAGGACAAAAAGAATAGTGTTTTATACGTTAAAAAAAGTTTTATTTATTATAGCATACTACAGCATAGCTTTGGTTAACCTTGTTTGAACTCTTTACTTTGGATGCCACACACAACTTTAAAACCTGAATATTAAATTATATGAACTCTTACCTTTCTTTTCTTTTTTTTTTTTTAAGGAAGAAGTATATCCTCTCCATCATCTTCTACCTAGGGAAAAAAGCAAAATTGCCATACAATCCATTTGTGTTAATCTGATAAATATCTGAGTTTGCTATAATATACTTCGAGCTATAGCTGCCTAATTTTTAAGTGACTTTCAAATTCCCTGAACTTAGTATTGCTTCCAAAATTGCTGGGGAGCTCAGAAAACCTACACGAATATGCTCTAAATTATTTTTTTTTTACAAAAGCATGTGGTTTTCAAAAAAAAAAAAAAGGTTTGGTAGAAAAGACAGGGGCTCTTCTCACATCCATCCCATCCAAAAAAGGGCAATTTTTTCTATACTCAAAGCCATTTCCTGGCCATTGAATCTTAGCAAAGTTGCTAAACCCTAATGAAAAAGATGACTTATTGGCTAGAGATTTGTATTATGTAGGCACTTCTCTTTATGGTAGGGGTCGGCAAATTTTCACAATAGACCATTTCCGGGGTGGGCCGGATCACACTAGGCCAGACTCTGAGTCCTGCCTTAATGGCTCCGCCCACCACCAGGGAACGCCCCCTGAAGTGAAATCCCTCTCCTTCATATGCATTGTGTAGGAGAGGGATTTCCCTTCAGAATGCCTTCCCTATTTACCGCGCCGGGGGAAGTATCAATGCCGTCCACGGGAAATAGGGAAGCAACAGCAAGGAGGCGGCTCCGTTAGTTCCCAACGCCTCCTGGCTTCAGTGCCAAAAGCGGTAACCCATAGCCACACTTGGGGTAGAATTGTAAAGGCCTGCGGCTTACTCCGGATCGGCCAGGTGGCGTTAGGCCGGAACGAACTACTGGCTAGGCCGTATCTGGCCCAAAGGCCTGAGTTTGCCGACTCCTGCTTTATGGCTGTATCATTCAGCATTAAAGCCATGGAACAATATATGCAGAACTTATAGCATTTTCTTCTTTCTTACTGGTAGAACATTGGTGAACAGTGGGGCAGCTGGGTATTAATTTCTTTCTTTCTGGGGAACTCTTACCCAGATAAAAAGAGGGAAAAGCAGGGTCACTATAAGCAATTATACACTGCGGACATATAGTTTTGTTGATAATGTTAACACCCCCCCCCCCCCCCCCTCCCATAGCTATATTATTTTTAACACATTTCTAAGAATATAGTTAGTTTTCAGTTAGGATGATGATTTCACCTGGATAGCAGGAATCCCTGCATGTGGCCAAAAGATGCATCTACTCCTGTAAACATCTTGAAAATGGTGACATTAAGTACATTGTACATTGGTGATATTGTAGCGTTCCTCCACTTCAACCTGAAAATGGAGGGCAGGAGTTGGTACATTGCTTTGACAGTATGGAAAGCTAACAAAAAGACTAACTGTTAAATAAAGCAGTTGATAAACTTCATACAGAGCAGTAATGATAGTCTAAGAATATTTGGTAGGAGCGGCAGACCACAGTTGGGCCCTGCCACCTTAGCACATTGTGTTACAATCATTGTTGGTGGTTCCTTCTACAAAAGTTAGCTAAATAAATAGTGTTGAAAGGCATCCTGTTTTAATGGCAGATGACATAGTGAAGTGTATCCTTTCAAAAGATGTTTCTTACTGCTTGTTATTTATAATAAAATATAGAGGCTTTAGTGGTCATATGATGCCAGAACTTTAATTTATTAGGATTTTATAGGTATAGGCCCCCATATAGGTGCTTTTGGTTAAAAAAAATCTTATATAATCATATTCATTGTTGGAGCCTTAAATTATTGGCATGGTAATCAGATGCTTTAGGACTTGATTTGTTTCACATATGAACAGCAAAGCTTTATCAGGAGTACAAACAGCAGTAAATGTAATTTATCCTAATATATACACCCTGCATCTGATAAAACTAGGAGGTGTTGGTTGGACATGAAGATTGAGCAACAATGTAAGTATTAAATCCTTAAACTGGGACCTTTGTCTCCATCTTCAGCAATAAGATGTGTGGCTGGGCTTCTACACCTGGTAATCTCTAAAGCCCCATTTAGCTCCAGTTTAAATTAGCTAAAAACTTTTCAGGTATATCAAAACAGAATCTCTTACAGTATGTCTGAAGCAAGGTAGAAAAGCCTATCCTCTGTCACCATGAAGGGGAGTGGGACTTGTATTGTATGTGGGAAAGCAGTGAACTCTTGCTTAGGTTTCTCAGCCTTCCCTGGATGATCTTTTTACCTCAAATTTGGAACCCATCTGGTGTATTTCTCAGCCCTTTTCCTCTAGCCCTATCTACCTGGAAATAGGGTGGGGGTTCCTGGTTGTATGTCAGTCTATGTCATCTCCAGACGCCATCCCTTGCATACTTAAATCCTGGGGGGGACCAAGTGCTGATAGGGCACGACTTGACTCCTAAGGCTGAGCAGAGAAAGTCCATTAAGAGAGTTTGGTTGATTGGAGCCTGGGTAGAAAACTGCCACTCAGGAGTTACCCTCAGGAGCAATGGGGTTGATTATTGGTGTTTCACAAAGTTGTGTGAAATATCTCCCTGTAAGGGATGTGTTATATAGCTTAGTAAATGAGATAAAGCTCTTTCCTGTTTTTTTTTTTTTTTTTTTTTAGATACCTTCATGTGATTGGGTATTCTTTGCAAAATGAGCTATCACCACATCCACTAAGATAAATAAACTATCTCTTATAAGGTGAGAATATACCTTAGTAAGTGAGCAACCTAAATTTCTTTGTAAATGGCCACCAACGTGTTTTTCTGTTACATGCCTACTTATCTCAGCAGTCAAGTGGTCATGCTGCCCATTAATTATGGTCAAATATTTTGGTATTTAAAGTTTAAGAAAACTAGTCTTCTTTTGTGCTGTATTCTTTGGTACTGCCTATTTCTTTGTCTTATGTTTTTAAGATTGTCCATTTGCTGCCACACTGCCTAATTGTCCACAAACCTAATTGGTTGTGGTTTTTGAAAACCAATTGTCACAATTGTATTTTGCCCAGGCAATGTCAGTATTGTGTCTTTGGTATCTATATACTATCCTGGCCTGTATGCCGCCTATGTATCATAACAAATGCTGGTTTGTTGGTCACATCAAAATTGTAAATATTTTACTTATATTAGCGCAAATCTCCCTAACCTGCTCAATCTTGTGTTCACTGGGTTGAGTACTGTATCTGTACAGGATACAAGCTTAAGCTACATTCACAGTGCTGGGCTTGTACATACTTTTTATGTTTCCCCCCTCAGCCAAAACTATCGACCAACTCAACTACCCTGCTCGACCCCCGACTACCCCCCCACCCCAACACCCTACCATGCCCACCATCTTTTATCACCTTCCTTCCGACTTCTTTCAAGTCTACCTTCCAACCAGTCCCTCACTGACACCTCCTTCTACTTTTACCCTTCACTCCCAGTCTCCACTTCCCACCATGTTATGTAGGCCCTATGCTTATTTTGTTTTTACTGCCTCCCTTTAGTGATAGAATACAAAGTACAGGGTTCACTACCAGTTATCTACAACCTTGACAAACGCAATGGTCATATATAAGGTACGTGCTTGAAACCTGTGATTTATCAGACTGTCCTTTTAACCTCCCTGGGAGTATTCCCAAGTATGGCCTGAGGTTAATTTTCAGTGCCAAAAAAAGTGTAACCCCAAGCCACACCAGGGGTAGAATTCTAAAGGCCTGCGGCTTCCTCCAGCAATGCCCAGCCGGCATCCGCATCCCCCGGCGATGCCTGCTCCCCAGGGAGGTTTAATAAAGGAACTTCATCTACCACCCAAAATGTAGCCTTTAGTACCTCCTTCTATTTTAGCACCCATTCTATTCTAGGGCTCAAGTCTGTGTATGTTACCTTTAGTCAGAACTTTATGGTCCCAAGCCTTTAAATAAGTTGGCCTTGGTTAGGATTATGTCAGTTGCAACAACAGCAGCTGCAGTGTCTAAGGTCATTGACCTCCAGGTTAACCTGGTTAGAAGTAAGATAAATACTATATTTTGCCAAACTACATGAGATCAACAGTGTTATTGACTCCTCCTCTGCATACTTTACTGCTGCTAGTGATAAAAAATCGAGATCTCTATGTCGAAATTTACTGATCCGTATAAAACCTATACTATGGCTTAATCTGCCTGAAATTCAAAGAATGTAATTAGTGAGATATGCAGCCAGGCATAACTTTAAGTGGTAATATAACACTTTAGTAAATCTCTGTATGAACAAAGCTATGATGGTAAACAGGAAGTACAGAAAGGACCAGAAGACCTTACAGCCTGAAAGAGGATCCCTTTGGTGTCTGAGATCAAGCATTTAGGTTATTAACAGCCTGTATTTAAATGTCATTATTTAATATTGTATTACACTAGTTCAATCCTCAAAATAATCAAAAATCCTTTGCTTGAATAGCATTCACAAATAAACAGGAAAGGTGATCCTTTTAAAGAAATCAGGCTTGGGAAGTTAAAAGAAACAGTTCAACACAGTTAGGTTAATAGAGTTTATACTAAAGATGAGAAGTTGTTTGGGTTCACAGCAAAATAATGTAACCCCATCACCCCGCATTGCTTATCAAGTTACTAGCCAATAAAGAAGACTTTCTGGGAAAAGGTCCGGAATTGTGTAAAATGATTAAAAAAAAATCATGTCCCAGTAAAAACATTAAAATTGCTACAGGCAAATGTAAACTTTTGGTATTTGTTCGTTTTCAAGTAATTTTTTACTGTGCTAAAGTTCCACTTTGCAAAATATATATTCAGGCAGGTCGTTATGGCAGAGAGAGACAGACGATGTCCCTTCCGCAATAACTTACTTGCTGGATTGTGCTGGGGAAATGTCAACGAAGCTGAGCTGCTTATTTTCATGGTCGGCTGTGGTTGATTGGGGAACCTGGCAATTCTGGTTTCCTTTGCATCCTTCCATCACACGCACGGCTCCAAGACTTTTCTAGAGCGGCCCGACTTTCTGTAATGGTCCTTCTCGTCCTATTCAGCTTGCTCCTACTTTCTGCTCATTTAAAAGAGCCCCACAACCCATCTTTTCAAACTTGCCTACCCATCTTCTCTCTTTTGATACCGCCACTACTTCCCACCACTACATATCTCCTCTCATATTGTGCGTTAATTCCCCACCTCCTAGCTTGTAAGCTCTTCGGGGCAGGGTCCTCTCCTCCTCCTGTGTCACTGTCTGTATTAGTCTGTCATTTGCAACCCCTATGTAATGTATAGCACTGTGTAATATGTTGGCGCTATATAAATCCTGTTTATTATTATTATTATTAATACCATGTATTTATGCATCAAATAAAACAAGTTTGCAAAGTCTACAAACACTTTATTCATTACACAGTTTTTGTTTTGATAAAACCAAGATGTTTAGGATTTACAAAAGGACTTGTCTTCATCAGGTTTCAAAACTTTTGACTAACAACAGCATCAGCAGCTCGATAAGATTTCTGGTCCAAGGACCTAGCTCATGGCCATGGTTTACCAGATAACGTCCAATACATTTTATGCACCTCCAGATCCATCCTTTACTTTCTATACTTATATAATTAGGGTCCAGAGTTTCCCTTGTAATTTTTAAGAATATGCATGCATGACCCTTTCAAATTGTGGTCCTCAGCTTTTCTTACCTGCGGGTAAAACAAACAGGTGCACAAAATTGATGTTATCACTGGGGTGGAGCCCAGTAATGCAACCACTGGCCTTTGTGTATGAGGCCTTGTGGTTCCTGGAAACTTTTATGACTTCATGATATTCTTTATTTCTGCATTGCTTCTCTGTGAATACAAGAATAGGGGGCTGACATGACATGCATGAAGCACCCTGTGGACTTCTTACACTCTGATAAGCCTAATGTAGCAATTCATCTTTTTTTCTTTATTAATATTAACAAGCAGTCTGGTACACTCTGTGTTCTGATTTTGTTTCATATTGCCTTTGAAAATATACAGAGTTGGAATGGTTATATGAGATCAAAGCAATGTTCTGGTGAGTGGGCTTTGTAGGTAATGTACTTATTCCCTAGAAATGGCGATGAGATGGAAGCAAGCTAAATCTATAGGCAGTGACAAAGTCAGTGATTTAGGCAGAAGCTTACCTTTAAAAGGTTGGTGGCCAAAACAGTAATAACCTTTAATAATGCATGAACAGCCCTGTGTAGAAAGCTGGGATACCGGGGCATCCTGGCTTCCTCTGTGGCTGCAAGAACTGAATGAACGTCATCCTGGCCTGACCAATCCAGATGGCTTAAAATCAAACAAGGAGGAAAAAGATGATGACAGACAGAACAGGGACAGGTAAGTGTATTTAAAATATTGTGGCAGGTAAGGTTATTTTATTTCAGAACAGAATACATCTGCCTCTTCTGCAATAAAGGACCTGCCTGATTGCAATTTAAAAAAAAAAAAAAAGGTTTAGTTTGCCTTAAAGAAAACTGGAAGAGTTCATACCTCATGTGTAAAATTGACCCGGCCTAAATATTCAGTGACGTGGAGAACATAAAACCTTTAAAGAACTTACGCCAATGATCTTATGGCTATCTGTAAGGGTGACATTCTTCCCACTAGTCAGCAATGTAAGAGGCATTCAGACCACCACACTAATATACCAAGAGCTGCACATTTGATAATTATAGCAGGGGTTCTTTAAGACCTGAAAGTTATTTAAGAGTTCTCCTCATGTTAAAAAGATTAAAAATCACAGAGGTTGTGTTTGCCATAAAACAAGCATGCTTGATGAGAAGTTATTACATCAACTGCTAACAGTGCTTCCTCCATCAATATTGGATGAGCATACTAACCACGAACAATCAACCAAATATTAATACACATGATACACCGGACAAGATTTTAAACAACTCAGCAAACAATGCTACAAGCAGTTATTAACAAATAATATGAGAGACACAAAATATATATGACAAAAAAAGAAAAAATGCATAGTTATATTGTGAGGTACATAGTAAAATGAAATATTATTCTGTTGAATCATACATGCTTGTAACTATTCAGTGAACAATTGCTAGTACATATTACAGTATTAATATACATTTAACATTTCCTGTAACCATGGGCAATCTAAATCATGTAATGAATACTGGTTTGTGTGCTATGAATAGATTATACTAAACAATATACCAGCCAAATAAAGTTACACAACCTTATTCAATTAAAGAGAGTTATGAACATAAAGTAAACACTGGAAGCTGTCTCTACCATAAAAAATACTGTAATAACCCTGTACACAATGATCCGGTACATAGGGAGCTGTGCCTGTTGTTTTTCTTGCAGGCTGTGGTTCTTAGCGTGTTTTTGATTGAAAAAACGAATAATATTATTATAACTAAATGCGCACAAATGTAGACAATGAATTGATTGTGGATGATGGGTATTTGACTATAACTTATGGTATGGTACATTTCAATGGGTTTTCAAAGACTCCAACAAAGCAGCATCCAATTCAAAAATCGACGGCAAAACAATAATAGATCTCAAGTTAGAAAATGTATACAATGATATGATTTTAGTAGTGTCTTCAAAAAAAGTTTTCTTTGCATTTAAAAGAGGAATAGAAATTAAATACTAACTATTCATTAGGAGGAGATGTTCTGTATTCCTAATGTATTTTTTGCCCTAGGTTACCAACACTGCTTCTCCACAGTACTTTCAGTGTCACCCTAAGAATTGTGTTAATAATAAAGAACACCTTTGCTCTCCTTATCTCCATAACGTGGAGAATATTCTGAAGTTTACAGTGGTAATCTCAGCAAGGCAGGTAAAATTCAAAGTAGAAGGGATGGTATGTTTTCAGCTCAATTCAGAAAGTTACAACGTCAATGGATTCTGGCAGGATCAACAGATTGCCTTTACTGAATACATATAACAAAGCACTTATAGTGGTAAATTTAGCACACTACAAAAAAGCAAATAAGTAAAGTTAAAGCAGAAATAAAATTACACTTTGAAAAATAGTGACCAGGCAAGCTGGTATAGCAGAAAAGGACAGACATCTCCCTTCTGCAATAAAACATACTTACCTGTCTGACTGCTGTCTTCAAAAACTGAACTGCGCAAAAAATGAACTGCGCATGTGTAGCTTAGTGTAGGATGCCAGAATACCAGATGCTTTCCCTCCCGCTGCTATGACTGGTGACCTATATTATCCTAAGACCCCCCCAAGAGTCCTTTATTATTGGATGTTGATTTTCTATCCTAAATGTTAGTCACCAATTTAACTATCAGCTTTGCTTCCCTTGATTCAGCAGCAAACACATGCTTTATAGAAGGATTGACTTAACCAAGTAGGAAAGTTCAGAAGCCCACGGCACCTAATTTACTATAAATGAGGTGACATAGGGCAACAATCCGAGGGAGCACTACTTCATGTAATTCTTGAATCCATTTAGTGGTTGCACTATAACTATAAGTATTACTATATAAATGCATTGCAAGGCATAACCTATAAAGACCATAGAGGGCTTTATCATAAAAGACACAGGGTACACATATTCCTACATACCCACCTATGTTACATAGCTACCTATGTGGCTGTACTAACTCTTTCATGACGAGGCCTTCTGTTTATACTCCTAACTCAAAGAAACCAGCCCGTGGAGATGGAATGTGGAGCTATCTGCTATTCAGTCACTGCAAAGCTCTGCAAATTCACACCACATAATTCATAGACTGCCACTGACATTTACAAACATCACCCCAAGATTTTTGTTTCATTATATACGCTGCACAGATCATTGCCGTTCAATAGTTCCTTCACCCTGAAAAAAACACTCCAACCCATTCACAGTCGGTCTATGCTACAGACTACTGTATGTTTGGCCTGTACTGATATGAGAATAGAGGCACTGATTATATGTTTTTTTTCCTGTAGCAGGATGGGTTATTTAAAAAAAAGGGGAAATTTTATTCAATTGTAAGCCGTGTACCGGGGGCTTTCTAGGATACAGCGAAGTCACAAACAGGGAAAAGCAGCCCACTGACACCAATTTATATAAAACAGGAAGTACTTTACTGCATACTATCACAATAAACAAAATTCCAAACAATAACCCAAAGAAAACACATTAAATATATTCACCCCAGAGGTCAGCACAGCGTCCTTTTTCAAGATTGGTTATTATGACCTGCCACATACATAGACCCTAACTCACTAACTATTGCAGGTATAATCTCAGTCTCTGGTACTTCAGGCGCCAATCCTATAATGCGGTGCATGCACGATTTTACTGACCCGGGTCTTGTTCTGGATCCATCAATGTCTTTAAACTGAAAAACAGCAACCAGTCTCTTCAGCAAACATGAGGTCCTGCAGGACAGACAGCTCTCCGTTCCTCAGCTTCTCTCAGCCTTTCTGGACAACAATCCTCTTTCCTCTGGACAGGATCTACCTTGGATGGTTGTCAGCTTCACTCAGCCACAGCTTCTGAGTCTCTAGGAACACGCTGACCCTTGGATGCGAATGGATTCTCTTTTACACACACACAGTCCTTGCAAGATGTCTGCTCTCCTCCTTCCTGTTTCCTGCTTCCTGTCTTTCCCAGAACAAGCACACCCCCTATCAATATACAAATACTGGCCACTTGTTTAGCTGTGCTCAGAAACAGCGGCATCTTGTGGCTAAAATGCAGAACGACAGTAGTTCTATATTTTATTACAAACATTAAACACATGTGCTGTTTTCTCAATCTCACACTATCATAAATGCGTATGTGTTGTGTAAGCTGTTTTTGATGTTTTGAACCTCAAAGCATTTCTCTACCTTTTAGATTGTAAGCTCTTCTGGGCAGGATCTTGTCCCCCTCCTGTGTCAGCGTTTGTATTTGTCTGTCACTTGCAACCCCTTTGTAATGTACAAATCCTGTTATATCATTGTACTATGCATCCCATTTATTACTACAGCATCAACAGGCCTAATGGTATGAAAGCCTGGTTGTGTAGTATGATGTATGAAAAATGTCCTTAGCTCCAAACTGTCCCGGTCTCAGCAGAACTGTACCGGGTTCTGAGAGTCATCACACTGCCCCAGTGCTCCTTCATTTGTTCCAGCTAAAAATAAGACCTAACGGGCCCAATTTATTAATACTCTCCAAGACTGGAGACTATTATCGGAGAACCTGGGTGATCCAGCAAACCTGGAAAAGATCTGGTCTAAGACTAAAAATGTTTCCCAACTAATAGCAAATGATTTTTAAGAAATTCATTCCAGGTTTGCTAAATCATGCAGGTTCTCCTATGATGAACTGTCTTTCATTAGTGAAGCTGGGTGATCCAGCAAACCTGGAAGAGGATTTGGTCCAGGATTTAAAACATTATTTAGCAAATAGAAAATGAATTTGAAGAAATCCATTCCCTGTTTGCAGGATCACCCAGCTTCATGGATGAAAGTGTATCATCTTGTCTTGGAGAGTTTTATTAGATCAGACCCAATAGCTCAAATGTAATTCTGCCAGCCACCAATAGATGGCTCTCATAGAGTGTTTTTGTAAAATGCCATCAGTTTCTACAGGCTAAGCTAAGCCAATCAGAGTTCTGTGTGAGGTCTGAGAGGGGAATGGGAAAATGCTACATGTAGTTTCTCACCTAACATAGCTTAATGGTGCCTGAAAGATCTGCACATGCCACTCATTATATAATGTTTCTAATACGCCTGGGTGTGAGCTGGTATAAAATATACTCTGGGTTTGTACTATTTTGTACCCTAGCAACATCTAGAGAAGCCCTGGCTGAGAATATAGACTTTAAAACTATACAATCTCTGTTGGGTTTTTATTGCAGCAGGGACAGCAATATGAACCTTATGAGCAATCCAAAATTTTGTAGAGTTTTTCAACTGGGACCCTATTTCAACAACAATTACCTCACTATGGGGAGATTCCCCTTTGCAATACTTAGACAAGAAGTAAAAGAAAATCTCCCCAATGGACAACAAACAGAAATGAGTTCAAAGCATTGGAAAGTTATGCCTTTATATTTACTGTATCCATATTTTATAGAATTGGCTCATGCCAGCCAATCGTTTTGCACATATCTCTTTTATCAACATGTATAACCGCTTTTATCAAATTTCCCCTAAGAGGTCATGGTTACAGACTTTCCTGCAAGAAAAAAAAGAAAACTGTTGTGATGGAAACTAGATAATCACAAAGACTTCATTCTCCTGTTCAGACCATCAGCTGAGCATGAACAGCTATCAACTGAAACTGAGCCCAGAATTACATGTTCTTGCTGCTGTATTGGGTTACAAAGCAGAATTCTATCAATTAAAGCCTATGTTCATTGCAGCTGCATTACAGAAAAAAAATCTAAAGGAGATTCAATCTTCACCTTTCACCTTGGCTAATTTTACGGGGTTACCATGTTTCATTCTTCACTGTACTGTAAGAGAAAGGCTTATAGATGGCGGCATAATGAACAATTCTTTGGAGTAAAGTATTGCAGCAGCTGTGTTCCCAAAAGAACACTACGCCTCTTGGAAACAACAATCAATTGAATAATGAATAAGAGTTTGCAGTAATTTAGAAGATTGTCACCTCCTTCATTGGTTCTGTAGGTCTTTTCTGCTTCTATGCTGAACTCAGATGATCGTTGCCATCCCCCAAATCACTAAAATATAGCCACCAAGAGCTATTCTATAGAGCAGTGTTTCCAGGGTTCCTCTAGAGGTTGTTAGGGGTTCCTTGAGCCATAAGCAATTTTTGCCACTCAGGTCAGTTATCACTGACATCAATGATCTTTTTGTCTGTCTGTAAGACAACCTTTCCTTTGGCCAGAAATGTAAGAGGCATACTTCCTATTACCATGCTAATGCTAATGTACTGTGAACTGAGGATATAGTAATTAAAGAAGGGGTTACCTAAAGTTAAACCTCTGTTAAAAAGATTGAGAAAGGCTGCCATAGACAATCTTTGCCTCCACTTGCTTTGATACAAAATATTAGTTCATCATGACAGATTCAAATATTTACAATAGTTTCACCTGATTACATAATCAGATGTATTAAATATTTGTATGTTTTTTTTTAAGATTAAGCCCTCCAGGAAAGCAACCCCAAAACTACCTCATTTCCATAATCATCCTTCTATTAAAAAAACATTGCCTTACAACAAAACAGTATTTATAAAGCATGAATGTATTTCACAGTGCTGTACGAAGTCCATATTCATGTCTTTAGCTGTCCCTCAATAGTCTTCACAATCTAATGTCCCTACCATAGTCATATGCCATTAACACTGTCTAAGGACAATTTTGTGGGGAAGCCAATTACTTTAACTGCACACAAACATGGGGAGAACCTGCAACTCCATGCAGAAAGTGCTATGACCAAGATTTGAACCTAGGACCCAGCGCTGCAAAGGCCAGAGTGCTAATCTCTAAGCCACCATGCAGCCTTATGCACTCACTGCCTGGTTCCTGAGTCTTGCAGATTCTTTGGGAAGTAAGAGTCCTTCTTCAAGTGACCATGTACAGGGGTTTTGGGCACCTCCTGCTAGGTCAATTATTAGATATTGAATCTGCAGCTTCACTGGAAAATGGGGGGTTCTTGTTCAAGTGCTGAACATCGTTTACTGGGTCCATTGGCATGGTCATGTCATGGTATTGTAATTTTTTGTACGAGTCCAGGAACCAAGACCAGACAATGACAGACCCAGACAGTTGTGATGGATCACCAAATGGTCTTCATTCATGGTAACTTATATATATATTTTTAAGTGGGTGAGATGGTAATATTGAATTTATTTTAAAAATAGGG
The DNA here is from genome assembly GCF_032062135.1 of Pyxicephalus adspersus. Classification (NCBI taxonomy): domain Eukaryota; kingdom Metazoa; phylum Chordata; class Amphibia; order Anura; family Pyxicephalidae; genus Pyxicephalus; species Pyxicephalus adspersus. Next base: position 139,308,292 of record NC_092861.1, read on the forward strand.
GTTGCCAATTTTGTCTAGAGATTGACTTGGTTTCCTGTCTGCAGTTTAGCTTTAATACAGATTGGATATATCAGTTTTGTGATTCAGAGTATTTTGGATGCAGATAATGTTTTGTTTGGAAGCTTTACCAGCATCTGGATCATAAATCGGAAATTGGTAAGCTCAAATTTCAAGACAATGAACATCCTTAGTAAATACAGCAATTTTATGAACAAAAGTAATTAAAATACAAAATATAAGTTCACTGGAACATCATGGGAAAAAATCTGGATCAAAACAACTAAACCTAAATGTTTTTCTTTTCCTCATCACAATAAAGGTTATCAGAAGTTACTGACATTGTGAATATGGTTCCAGAATTGTCATGTTTTCATTGAATTGGTGCAGGTGTGCAGGATACAAGCATCATAATTCTATTATTTACCGCTCTCCATGTTCAGAGTTGTGCCAGAAAGTTTCCCTGTCTATTGTTAGGATGTGACCCAGACTATAAACTAGACTGTGATAAAGGAAGACAATTTCTCCCACTTAAATACTCACAAATATGCTTAAATTTGCAAATTACACATCTCAAGCCATACTTCATCGAAGTATTTGCGTTTGCAAAAAATGATATAGGTAAAATCTTTGGCATAATCTTTTTGCTAGAAATGTATCGTATTATACCACAAAATAAAAAGGTAATAATAGTAAAAATTATGATGTTTCTTGTTGCACAATTTTTTGTGGTATGTAGCCAATATATTGACACAGTCTCCAGGGTTGGGTCTTTAGAGGCCTGGGCTGAGCGCCTAGGTTGAACAACGATGGTCATCGCTGACCATCATTCCCTGAACAAATATTGTGTAGAGGAACGTACAGAGAGAAGGTAAATATTCCCTTCCCGACCTCCTAGATTGTAAGCTCCTGGGGGAAGGCTCCTCTCCTACTCTTGTGTCACTGTCTGTATCTGTCTGCCATTTGTGCCCCCTATTTATTGTAAAGCGCTGCGTAATATGTTGGCGCTATATAAATACTGTGAAAAGCTCCATGTTTTATTGTAAAGCTCAGCTCTAGTTTGACCATTCAAACAAAAAGTGAATTGCTACCTGCTCTTGAACATTAAAAGGCAGCTCCAGCTACCTATTCTAGTAAATGATTGTTGGTCCCCAGCAGATTCACTTATCGAGCATTGTGATGCCTCCTCCTCTTGGGTGAATAACAGCCAGCATTATTCAGCCAATTTCTTTTGTGTCAGGGCTCTGCTCACCACCCTGATCTCACAGGCACTCTGCAGAATTATGGATTGCCCACTGCTGGAGGACTAAGAAACCAAACTCAACACCTGGAAAATATGAATGTATGGTAATTTTTTTTATTTATTTCTAAGGGCTGGCTTCACCACAGATGGGAGGACAAACAAAGGTAATGGGGACCAATTGTGTAACTAAAAACTGAGATTCTCCCTGGAAAAGAACTGTGGGCCATGATGATGATGAGTTCCTAACAGTAGTATAATCAAAGCTGATTGGTCACTATAAATATTGTCTCTAATACCTTGTGTAACATTGCATAGATACTTTTTCGTCAACAGCAGATTGCATCCAATATTGTCTGTTTTTAATGGTTGCAATGTTAGCCAGTCTTGCAGATGGCCTGAAAAGCTTATATCACATATCAGCCGAGCTCCTCAAGGTCAGGCAAAGAATTGGGATATTAAATTGCAGCTCAAAATTCTTAGAGTTGACAGACTTTTATGTAATGTTTTCTGTAAAATTATAGGTAAAAAGTACAAAGCAGTGTCTGCAGTTGACAGTATGATCAGTATATTACAATGCTATTGAAACCCTTTTGTACAGACATATATTGCATAAAGACTCGGTAGGCCATAATCAGCCGTTCTGACTATTAGGTGGTGATATTTAGGGGCTGCATTTGTAGATTGTGATGTCCTGGCTGCATAAAATGTCCATTTTGCAAAGTTTCACTTCTAATTTATTCAGTAATTACTAGCCTGAAAATCAAAACACACATAACCCTGGTATGTCTGCATGTTTGCTGTACTGAATCTAACATTTAGTTCTAATACCCCTTTAAAGCTTTAAAAGTAAAGCACTGGAATTCCAATACGTCATATTTTTGAAAAATAGGCCCAAACAGAAGATAAAAACATGGTAAGTCTCTAATACATACATGGCAGCCTACCCATAGGCAGTGACACTCCTAGAATACTTTTCCAATATCAACAGGTGCTCTGTAACATCATCTGTATATCATGAAGGACTGGTGAATGCAATCTTTTTTCTTTCCATTCTGTGAACGAGATGCAGAAGATAGCCCAAAAGGCTGATAGGATTACTTGAAAGTTCAATTCATCACTCCCAAGAAAAAGAAAAATTGTATTTTCTGAGCTTCCTGAAAATGTTCTACACCTGATAAAAGAAGTCTAATGCAGGGAGCAGAGAGAATGGTAAATTGCAATATTTAAAATGCTTCTTCTTGTGTTAGGATATAAAAAAGGACATCCATGCAATACATACACATTTCATTGTGTTTTATCTATTTAAAGAACAAAAACATTTGTGTTAATCTTGATAGATTTCAACGAGTTCTTAACTTCTTGTAGCTGCCTTTGCTACAATGAAATCCTAGGTAGTGTTGTCAGCCCTGCCCAGTTCTCCCCTGCTAGACTGTAGAACACCTCTCTTTTTGTTATGAAGATTATGAAAGGAGACATCATTGCTTTTGATTTCAGTGCAGCAGAAGCACTGTTTTGTCAGCTGTAAAAGGAATTCAGGAACACACTGGATTTCTAGCAGATCAACAGGTATAAATACCTAAAACATGAGCATGTATTGGATTGTACTAAGCAACTTTTTCCTAGCTGAATAACCCATAAACGACATTATAGTTTCTCCTAATGGTGCACTATGGTGTCATTGGCCATTCTTTCTTCATCAACATAGATGAGTTGGCCTCTAAATAACAGAATGCCCGTGATACAATGCAAAGATCTCACCCCAACCTTTGTGTGTGACTTTCAAGGAGGAGCATACACCAGTATTCCTCTCTAGCCACTGCTCCATTGTAAGGAAAATAGGTACAGATTGTTGTTACTGGCTGTACTTAGTGAGAATTCTCATGGAAAAATAATAACCTGCTTTTAATGAAACTGGAATTCTTTAATTCATTGTTGTCAGGTAATACATAAACAAGATTTAACATAATACCATCTCTGTTAGAAAACACCTGCTTTTTCTCTTTCTTAAAGTCATTAACACTCATCAGATCCCTGAAATGTACTCATTAAGCGAAACGCTTACCTGCGATTTGATCTTTTCCTTTGATGTTGTTTTGCTCTATAGAAGGGGTCACAGCACTGTCAGGCATGCCAGAACTTTAGCTGATGTAAAGGAACAGATGCAATTGTTTTCCACATTACTGGCATATAAATCCAGCAGCATCAATGATATATATGTTAATGCAGGTTTAGTGTAATTCTGGAACAAAATAAAACCTTCCATCTGGTTCGGGAACTGCAAAAACCAGGGTGTATAGCAAAGCATTTGTTGGGGTCATGGTGCAAAATGTGGCAACCAACATAAGGCTATTGTGTTGCCTGCTTTTTCAAACACTTCATACCTGAATTCTAAGAGCTAAACTAAGGCACATTCTTGCAGCACTAGAATTATTGATATATTAAGTTGATATATAAGTTTAGTTTAAATTCAATGCAATGCATTATTGGTTTCTGTGGCAGGCGCAGCACTATGAGGTGCCTTGTGCCCTGTGGCATTAGAAGAATTATTATCTCTGTCTCTCTTTAGTCTGATCAGACTGTCTTTACTCCATAATTCCTCTAGTACCGTTTCATAAAAGTAGTAGGTTTAAAGAGCACACCAAATACTTCAAATAACTTCTTTAATAACTTCAAACTTTCTTCATATAACACTGCTGCTTCTGCAGCAGAAAGTCTATATACAAACGTGTTGAATGAGGTATCACAAAATGATGGTTGAAGTTGGTTAGTTTGTTTGTTGGTGGAACTTTTTGGCCTTTTGTCTACTTCTATGGAACTCTGGCTGTTCTCTTCTCTTCTCTTCTCTCTCTCTCTCTGTTAGCACGCTGAATACAGCCTGGTTTGCTAGGGAATTTTCCCCATAGGCACAGTGTAAGGCTGGTTGTGATTGGTTGAGGCCTCTGCATAGTGCAAGACTCACTGTGATTGGCTTACCTCTTCTAGCTAGATAATGACTCTTAAAGGTATATTTTCCTTTTCTGCCTATGTTAACAAAATGCATAAATAACTGATAACTCTGCGTCTAGCTTAAACATATGAGCATATGAGCTGTATAGTGGGGTTATTGGCAGGTTTAGGTGTATACAGAATATGCTGCACTAATAACCTAGGACAGGTTTTAGCTGGCCAGCTACAGTATCTACCTATCTTTTTTCAGCCAACCAAGATGTGAACATGATATTATCATAGAAAATGTCTCTACTGTAAGATGAATACTGTTTTCTTCAGTGGTGTAGGAACAGAGGTCGCTAAAGTTGCCACTGCAACCAAGCCTTTTGCTCCAAAAGACCCATGAACAGCTGTACTTTACCCTAAATTGACTATTTCCTTAATGAAAATTAAAAGAAAAAAAAACTCACTGCTTTCAGATTGAGTGAATAGGAACAACTGTCAATGTTAAGACATCTCAGTGGATATACCACAGTGGGTACCATAAATACAATGTGATTTTTAAATTAAGCGGTGCGTGCAACACACTATATGATATATAGAGTATATATACGCAAGCTAGGTAGGTAAGGGGTCTAACGATTTATTTTCTTTCTCCTTTTACAAACGTTTTATCTGGTAATTTTTAATTTTACGATTATGTACAGTACATTTTTTGAGTGAATACAGTAGAAATATATTATGATATGTGCTGTACATTCAATGCAATCAGAACTTTCTTCACTCCCTTTTTTCTAGTAAACACGATTTTACCTTCAGCTGTGACTGATCATGTGCATACCTAACAGGTACTGGAGCTATGCTCTAAATAATTTCACATCAGGACTAAACATTCCTAACAGGTATGCAGCATCATGACACAAAATACGACCAGACAGAATGAGCTTTAAATGTTTTAGGTTTATAAGGTAGGTGAACCAATCCACATAAGCCAAGATTCACCACATTAGCATGAATCATCAGATAACTAAGTAACATATTCGAAAGCTCGCTCTTATGTGTGACTTTCCTCTACATATACAGTTTCATTTTTTTTTCATGAGCTGGAATGGAAAACCATTTTCTGGGAAAAGTGAAGTCAGGCTGTAGAGTGGTTCAGCTTTATAGATGGTGTTAAAAAGGGATAAAACAGATCCGGTTGCTTTCTCAGCATTGTTCTAAAATAGAACTTTGTGTGACAGTGAGAGATTCCAAATTCTGTGCACAGCTGCTCATATGGGATGTTGGAATGGAGCCTAGACAATATTCCACAATGTCCCACATGTTTTTTTTTTACATGCTGCTCATATTCTGTCAGCCTTGAAGTTAAACCTTACAGGTTGAAAAATTACCTTCAGACAATTCAATTAAAGGCAGAAAGCTCTGTATATTTGCCCTATGAAGTGTGTTTTACAAAAAACACTGCAGTAAAAACACCTAAATGTTTAATGCTCCATAATTGCTAGACTCCCCCCGCCCCCCAACACACACAACCTTTTACCCCAATCTATGCTTTGGTAAATACAGGAAAATATTATATAGGGTTGTGAATCTTGAACCAACAAGGTAGTGATTTGCCTATAGCAATACAGCAGGAGTTAAGGAAGGTACCTTAATTGATAAAGATTGGTCCACAAAGGAAGGCATGGGATTTTAGAGTACTACTTTATCTTATCAGTTAGCCACAGGTTTTGTGAGAGGTATGAATTGTATCTAAATCAATTCGGAGAATCCGAGGTTATAAAGTACCTTCAAACCATTGGAGTTTGTTCAACAAAATCTAACAATCTTGTCCCAAGATGATTTAGCTCATCCTTAGAACTATAACAATGGGCTCATGGCGGACTATTGCCAAAAACCTTCCTAAACAAGAATCCTAATGACAGGATCAGGATCACCTGGTAATATTATATAAAAAGCAGTAAATGGCTTTAGCATAATAACAAGCTTGCAAGCAAGCTAACATGAGATTTCAGTGATTGGGTATAATAATTAGGTTGTGTATATAGCCTGTCATATCCGCTTTAAATATAGCCCATCACAGCTCATATCTGTTAGGATTATCGATCATACTTCTAGGAGAAGACTTGATCAAGGGTGAGTTGAAAACGTCATCTGGTCACACTTGAATGTCTTGAGAAGAAAGTCAGAATGTGGAACCAATTAGCAGCAATCAGTGAGCTCAGATTGCTCATGTGCATGCATTTAAGAACATCTGTTTTATGTATTTTATCTTCTAAACGTCTGCAGTTCAGACTCTTGTGGCTGTTCATGGAGTCCATGCCATAGGGAGCGGTTTCAAGGTTATAACCCAGCACTTCCAGAATACAGGCACATTGAACACTGACAAGACTTTCGTAACAGTCGTCATGAGATTAGCTGCAAATGCACTTCAGCAGCGTGAGCTGTCTGTAATGGAGATTTTAGCTAATTTGCTGTTGCTCTAAATTCTACATTTGTCGAAGAAGTTCAGTAGGCAAATGCAAAAAGAGAGAGGCAAGTGGGTAACATTATGGCCAAATTCACCCAATAATTAGCAGAATCAGGTCATTACTTACTCCTCTGACCTGTAACACAAACAAATCCTAACCTTAACATTACCCTAATGCTTATCCTAACACTAGATGATTATATGGCATTGTTAACAATGTCATCAATGACTAAGCAATCATGTCAGGACTGACTCAGCAGAAAAAGAGAAGGATACATATAGATATTGGGCCCAATATATGAAAAAAGCTCTGTACACACGTCCAATGGTTCTGACCCGATAATCAGCTCAGGGCCGATATCAGGCAAGAATCGGGCGTGTGTACAGCACCCGTCGTTCAACGTCTGAATGACCATCCTGATCCATGGATGACGAACGATCGTAATGTAAGGGAAGGGGGAGAGCGCGCAGCAGGGTGCCACTCCATCGTTTTCCCCCTCCCCATGCATAGAGCAGAACGGTCCTGTATGTACAGAAGTCGTTCATTCATTGTGCAGCCTTTTGTCGTTGGAAAGGATCGTGAAAGATCAATAATTGCAAGTGTGTATGCGGCTAGAGCTTTGCATGACTAGACAAAATAGACTGTCATGGAAGAACCTGGGTGATCCAGCAAACTTGGAATGGATCTGGTCTTGGATTGAAAACATTTGCCAAAAAAATAGCAAACTATTTTTTAGGAAGTCTGTTCTAGGTTTGCTAGATCGCCCCGGTTCTCCCACGAAAGTCTATTTTCTCCAATCTTGGAGAGCTTTATTATATCACGCCCAGTGTAGCCATACAATTTTAGTATTTGAGATGAATTAAGGGCTATACAGAGTTCTAACTTCAGGTTACATACACCTTGTTCAATCCAATGTTATCCCTCAATGTTATTAAGCAAAATTCAATATGCTGCTGTTTAGAAAATCAGAGTTTTATGTTTATGTCACCTCTGTGCCTCTGGTTTGCTTACTGGAGAATAAATCAACAGCTGAATGTATGTGAGAGACAATAAACAGATATGTATTACAGCTGTGGGTTTAGAAGTTTCCCTGAAGTTCCATTTTATTATAAGCAATTACCATACATACCTTCATTCCTTGGGGAAGCAGTTAATATGAAGTCCAGCCCCTCTGAACCCGGAGAAAGCTTTTTTTCTTCATCCAGTTCAAGTGAAACAGTTTGTTTGTGGTACATTGTCAGTGTACAGTGCTCTTGGTAATGTCAATCAAGGCAAATACAACATGTTAGTCTTCCTACAGTGGGAAAAGAGGATTCTTGTAAGTGTCTCACATATATTCAGCCCTAGGGTACCTATGCTCATTCAAGGCACTTCTTCTATAGAGAAGGACCAATGTCCTTCTCTAGGCTCTACCCTAGGCTCTACTTATTTAGACTACAAACCGCTCTTTTTTTTATCTCCACTATATAGAGGTGGGTTGCATTCTAGTTTACAGATGATAGCTTGAAAAGCTGATAATATTTACAATTTCAGTTCAAGCCACAGGAACTTACCAAGACACATAGTTTCTAGCAGGGCCAACCGGTAATTTTCTGTACATATCTCTAAATAAGAAAACGAATCCAGCCATCAAATCTACGGTCTTGGATACAATAGGCTGCAATACATTACATCTATGATCTTGGGGTTATATATAATTTAATATTAAAGTTAAAGTTCATCTAAGGAACCCAACATTTTATCAAGTGTTCGAAAAAAACCCTTGACGACCTGCAAAGTAGCTCATTAAAATGTAAACCAAGCTTATGATTTTTTTTCTTATATATTCTTTTCACTATCAGTGAACAAAAAAAACGTTGTTCTTACTGTATCAAAACGCAAGTATATTTTGGACGTCTGCACAGTCTAAATTGTTTAATTTTGGAACCAGAAATTGTAATGGTGTGATTAAAAAAGACTTTCCAAATTGCATTCAGCTTTTCAAAGGGGACCAGAACTACTCATGACATTGTTTACTATGCCTTTAAACGCCAAGTCATTCAATACACATGGCTAATGTTCCTCGGACACTTCAAGGAATTAGGTTCTCCAGAAATACATTGTTTACGAGAGACCCTAGGCAAGTAGAAACATTGTACCGGAGTTCCCACTACAAGTGTGAGACTGAGCAGAACCAAATCTTGTTTACCAATCAGTAGAACATTTAATAGTGTTTATTGAAGGCTGGGCGTACCGCAAACATTTCTCTGACTGAGATTTGGAGCTCCATTGTTCTAAGCAATAAACAAAATCACCAAGCTCAGCTGAACTGGCCCAATCAGCTAGTTTTAACAACTGCATATTGGAAACTGGAGGAAATGAACAATGGGGAGAGAAGTGGGTCCAGATGGATGTATGTATGGAAAGAAAACAGGTCCTTGACAGTTTTATTTGTCCAGGTTAAAGAGCCCTGTTTGCAGAAAGCTCTGCCGTTACAAGTTACAAGAAAAACAAGACTTAAATATTTTTGTTTGTTTTTGAGTTTGATTTTTTTTTTTTGTAGAAAAGAAAACTTCTACAAAGGAAACATCAACTCCTAAAACGAGTTCCAAGGTTATTGTGCTTGTTGTAAAAGTGAGATTTCCTTTTTTTTTTTTAATAAATAGTATCCTGTGCTACAAAATAAATTTAACATTTGAAAAGTTGACCTTCGGGTATAATAGAAAAGTGTTCTCACCATACAAGGGCTAGCGCATTGCAGTTCTATTTAATGTTAAGACACACCAATGCTCCAAGGCAATGCAACTCCAAAGCACATAGGTTACAGAGCACCACATAGTGTATGGTGTACTTCCTCGGAAAAAAGCTGCCTATCTGCTTTTTTAGTTCTTGTGCATTGGCAGCCTTTGCAAATGAATAGATTGCCCTAAAGCATGCAGGTTAACTATGGATAAAATGTGTGCTAAGGCAGCAGAGTGGAAAGGTCAGGATAGACACTTACCAATTACAAATGTAAAATCTAAACTTCACAATAATACATGTCTATTAGTGGTCACATTATTAGGTAGGACCTTCATAGAAGATTGGTGGTAGCTCAGTCATGCTACTAAAATAGCAATCTATCGATAGAATTAGCAAAACAGATCAAATACCTTTGTACAAAGTAAGCCACAAAAATTGCCTGTGGTGGTGATTAATCTTGCATAATCATACCTTGCTGCAATCATGTATGATTTATCCCTTCAAGATGCTTCTTGTGTAGCTTACCCCATAGGGAACTATTTGTTACGTTTGCTTTAGCTATCATTTGCTATTGCTAAGTAATCATTGATAGTTTTTTTTAGTAGCACGACTTAACTAATAAAAAAGTCTGCTATACAGCATCAGCCAGTAAGTCGTAAACTGATAGAAAATATACCCATCTTTACAAAACCCCCATACTGCGGTACTCTTTTGTAGAGTATAGGGTGATACCATCAGCTTTCCAAAGAGATCCTGGGAATGGGGAGTAGCCCAAATCTCATTAGAAGACGCTCCAGCACAGTAAAGGAGTCTTCTCGAATGTTTTGGGATCCTTTTCTCCCACCATTTTTTACCATTTTTATGCCTATTAAATATGGTTGTAGGGGTACCTGATGTAATAGGCAGACCTTGCTCTTTAGTGCAAGGTCTATTTTGAACAGGTAACACATCCTAATGGAAGTCAGTCAATTACTAGTTACCTGTTAATAGGTAGGAGATACTTGTAGCATTAGGAGCTGCTAATTACTGTTGGTCAGGAAAGCTGCAGGCAGACTTTTAACAACCCATCTGTTGCCTTTTGAATGCATAGTCACTAACCAAGGATTCCTCTTGTTAAGAACAAGCTGCTGAAATTGTTTAAGTCAGCCTTTCTTGACCTTTTTAATTTGGGCGACCCCTTGAAATAACATTTCATTCCATTTCTTCAGGGAACCTCTGCTATAATTACTAAATTCACAGCATACAGTATCTTAACCTGGTGGTCAATAGAAAGAATGTTCCTTACATTGCAGGCCAGTGAAAAGAATGACACCGTTACAGATAGCCAAAAATATCATTGGTGTCCCTTAAACTGACCTGAGACTCAATTTACTCCATTGCTCAAGGGACCCCTAGGAACCTCTGGAGGAACTTTAGTTAAAAATCGTGGCTTAGGTAGTTATTTGTTGTGATTTCTGCTTATACACATGTTACTGCAGGAACTAAGCGTTTATTGATGCACAGCAGAACTCTACATGGCATAAATATCATTAAGATCAAAAAAACATGTTTTCCAGACAATCTTGGTATCATAGTAGTGAGAGACCTGCTGATCGAACTACAAAATTACACATTGCTACAGAAATACTAAAATCATAACAAAATGGAATAAATAAACTAATCCAAAGAATATTCACAAAGAATCGTATTTGGAATTCATGTTGAATGGAAAAGTAACAGTATACAAACCTGCTGAAGATGTAAGCGTTTGTAAGGGCAAAACATTTTGTTGTGGGAAGGGTTAGAAAGCCTATCATATATTTATTGCTATTAATGTCCATGCTGCGGGTGAATCACCTTCTCCATCTTTCCTGAAAATGAAAGTAGAGTTGTCACTAGAACAAGAAGCAAATGTAGGGGGTTAATCAGTAAATGTAGGAGCTAATCACATGTGGTTGTGTGATCAGTTACAGGGTGGACCGATTCCATCTGTATCTTCATTCTTCACTTCCTGAGCACAATCTTAGATTATATACACATCTTACATTTTGGAACATTTGATTGGAAAGGATCTTTTAACGTAGGATGGCCACTGTACACACGTCAGATTCTCATCCAATACTAACCCTGAGGCAATAATCAGAAGAGAACCATCTGTACGTAGCCAGGGGTGTAGTTGTAAAAAAAGAAGAGGGGCAATGTAATAGTGAAGGCTATCAGTGGCAAGCATGCAGGGAAAGCCAATACGGGGGTCCCGAAAAAAAGTGAGGGCACGGTGTGCCCGCACGTGCCCGCCCCACTACACCCCTGTACATAGCCTTAGGTTTTCTTGATTGGCCAACAGTAACCACCTGCCTAAATCGCAAAAGTTGAAAGCCTTTTTTAAAACAATTAGGGCAGCCACTCTTAAGCTACATACACGTCAGATGTCTTCATATAACAGAATGGCGCAGAGTATACAGCGCTCATTCATTCATCTGTCACTTAAAACAATCACAAAGATTATTTCTAGCAACAGTAATCTGACAGCTATCTGAGATGTGTACTAGGCTATACTCTCCTCAGTGTGTATAGAACACTATTTATCATGGGCTGTACCGGTGTTCAGCCATCCTGTAGCAGCTGATGAAACTGCCCCTGTGGTTAAGGTCCAAATCTCTTAGTGGGAATACCTGTTCAATGACAATGAATTTTCGGTAAATCTCTCCAGCCAAAAAAAAATATATTTGATTTAAAACAAAGATTGGGCATTAGACACAATAAAAATTCCATCCAAAAATATATTCCTTTCCTATTCTCCTTTGAGCTACCCATAGGTCTAAGGAAGTGGTTATAGTAACATTCAGTGCAGTGTATGCTACTTCTGAGTACAGAAACTTTTTATTTTTTTTAACCTTACTGGTGATTTATAACCCGACTGGAGTTTTGCTTGCAATGGGATTTCTAATTCATCCCTTTAATTACTGACATATGTAAGTTACATAGGTTCCTAGGTTAATCATATTCAGTCAGTGCCTTATCTGCATTTCATGAGCCACAGAACCTGTACAATTGATATAGGTTAGTAATTAAAGCGGCGAGTTGGTAATTCTGTACAGTGGAACTGTAATGAGAAAAAAAGCAAAGCTTACCTAACATGCAAAAATCAGACACAGAGAGAGGTCATCATATACCATTATAAATGTTCCTGACTGCCTTGACCTCCCCAAATCCCAGGGTGTGTAATATATCTCCGATCTCCATCTTTAGTTTCTAAATTAAAACTTCTGCATATCCCCGTGCAGTGTGTTCCTTGTGTTAGTTAATGAAACTCAGTGCATTCCATGGAGAGATGGGGGTGTCAGAGACCAGATTATTGTTAATAATAGACATTTTCATAAAGCACCAACCTATTACAGCAGAGCCAGTACAATACATAGAGGTTGCAAATGACAAACAGACACAAACAATGGGCTTGATTTATTAAAGTTCTCCAAGGTTGGAGGGGATACACTTTGATCAGCAAACATGGGTGATTCAGCAAACCTAACCTAATAACCTGCTGGATCACCCAGCTTCACTCACTAAAGTGTATCCTCTCCAACCTTGGAGAACTTTAATAAATCGGGCCCAATGATGCAAGAGGAAAAGAGGACCCAAGAGGAGCTTACAATCTAAGAGGTGGGAAAGGGAAACACAGGATAGGAGAGGGTATAAATTAATGCTGACATTTGCAAACTGTGCACCGTGGGATTAGGGCTCATGTGGCAACTAAAAAGATCAGTAAAACTATCTCTGGCAACTATTTGAGTCTGTTTTTAATGTGCTAGGACTATTTTACCCACTTTCTTATAGTGCAAATTAAAGTGAAACTAAACTTTAAAATGTAATTTAAAAAAAATGCAGTCTGGCAGCTCTTAATTGCAGAATATATATAATCATTGATTTATTGTACCGTGTACTGAGCTGTGAATTTGCAGCACAGTGAACAATCCTGACATATCTGGGTGCCAGGAATGATTAAACTACCATGTGCATTTAAAGTAGTTAAATCATAGATAGTTGGAGACCCATACCTGGAGGAGGACAGGGTGAATATGACATTTGTTAAAGGTTTAACCAATAAAAGGTTCTTGAAACATGTGGCAGGTCCCTGCAGTAACTTTGGAAAACAAAAGGAATTTTATGAATTAGAATAGCTGTCGTGTTATTTTATATCCAGCAGATAAATTATGCAAAATTTTAAGTAGAACAAATAAATTAGTCCCTGTCCTCTAATGGAGAACACAGTCCAAAGCCCCAAATTACACCCATATACAATGCATTTTGAAGGGTGGAAGATCATTTACTCATTATTATTGTTACCTTTATTATTATGTATCTTATTTTATAATGTGCCAACATATTCACAGTGGTATACAGTAAATAGGGGCAGCAGATGACAAGCTGTCATACATAGTTACATAGTAGGTCAGGGTGAAAAAAGACAAAAGTCCATCAAGTTCCACCACTAGGGAAATAAACATATTTCAGATATAAAACCCTATAAACATAATTGGTCCAGAGGAAGGCAAAAAAATTGCTTCAACAGGGGAAAAAAAAAATCCTTCATTATTCCATGAGGCAATCAGATGTTCCCTGGATCAGTTGTCACTGTTATTTTTACTTAAAGCCTTAATACCCAGAGATAAAATTGTCATACATAACAATTACAAACTAAGAGGGAAGAAGAACCTGCCCAAATGAGTTTACAAACTTAGGGGTAGTACACATTAGCAGATTGTTTCTTATACTCTAGTTTCCCATACAAATAAACAATCTGATTTGAATCTGGGGGGAATTCTGCAACCAATCATTCATAAAACACTGTTGTTTGGGCTTCTGTCCAGCTGTGCATGGAGAAATGGCTATAAGGACCGCTTAATTGACACCTAAATACACCTAATTGTTAACCTAAATATCAACATTTTACAACTTTCATATTTAAAACTTGAGTTTAATAACCAAATTAACATTAACCATAAAAACAAGTATTATTAATACCAGCAATACAATATATCTAGTTTAAACACCCCCCCCCCCCCCCCCCCTTACCTTATTAACCAGCCTGCCTGCATCATCTGGCATCTCAGCCTTGGAATCAGAAAAGGAGTCAGCATTTTGCGGCTGTCTCTTAACTTTTTAAAGTTCCTCTCCCAGTGCAGAACAGCCAGTGCAAGGCTTATAATGGCAAAACAATACTTTCTAACTAGTAGGAGAAGACTGAAACATCTATAATATTTTTATGGTTGTATGTGTCCCCTCTGGTTATGTGAGTCCACACTGTGACATTTAACTCAGGAAAGGGGATATTTGGAATAATCTGCCCAAGTGGCCCAAATGCCAAAAGAAATCCCCAACAAGGATTTAAAAGCTACCACTCCATTTTAACTCCCCCTGAAGCCTTTCTTTCCTCTCTCCCACCACCCCTGCATACCTAGTTTGAAAACGTATACATTCTAGATATGGCTGTTTGCTGTTCTTAGTGCTACATAGGATGGGCCTCACATTGTAACATGCATACTATTCAGCTCTGGATGTTGGGGTTGCATCCATGACAGCCTTGTCACAAAGACAGTGGTTGAATGAAGCTGGGAGACAATAGTCACCAGTACAAATACAGCATCAATCTCTTCTCTAGTACTTTTTATGAAGTCATCAGACAACAACAAGGACACATTATTTTTATTGCACAGTATTTATATAGCGCCAACATATTACACAGCGCTTTACAAAGTCCATAGTCATGTCACTAGCTGTCCCTCAAAGGAGCTTACATGCTAATGTCCTACCTACAGTCTTAGGTCAATTTTTGGGGGAAGCCAATTAACCTAACTGCATAATTTTGAAATGTGAGAGGAAACCCTGTTCAAACACACGGAGAACTTGCCAACTCCATGCAGATAGTGTCCTGGCCAAGATTCGAGCCTGGGACCCAGCACTGCAAAGGCCAGAGTGCTAACCTTTGAGCCACCGTGCCGCCCACAAATGAAAAGGAAAACTGAACAGAGATGTTTGGTTCCAATTGAGGTGCAGTCCTTCAGAATCAGAGACAATTGGGAGCTATTTGCAACCAGTGGTCACAATGTGGTTGGTGTGTTCTAATAGAAGGCTTCATTTCTAAAGCTTTAGGTATCATACCTTTTCCTATTGACCCAAAAAACAGATAGAAGATAAACATAACTAGATTTTTTATTTTGCATATTCATAATCAAATCATGTTCTATCCTGAGTTATCTCTTAATCATTAAAAAGAAAACTAAATATATTTTCCATAAGCATCTTCATTAAAAACAAATTTAGAAAGAATAATTAACTTTTATTCAGTGCTTTATGTGCATTACATTTCAAACATCAGTAAATGCATTATGCAGCTGCATGATTTGTTTAAATATCACCGTGAATGAATTCATTTTTAATTCATGGGACTGCTTTTTTTTCCTCTACTAATGATTTTTTTTTTCTGTAAACAACATAGCAGACCACCTGTGATTTATACTTGGGGACAAAATGAAAATTGTGGGCTTGAGCAGAATACAAGCTTGTATGTGTCATTTATACTCAGCCTTCAGAAACGAAACTATGACCTACATGCTTGCACATGCGGATGTCTGTATGAAAACGCCTCACCACAGACGGGCCTTTTAATTAGTCTCTTACTACCCTGTAGGGCATTAAAATGAACATTCAGTCTCTGGTGTGTTTTAAGCAACACTCGGCCGTTCCGCTAGCCCCAGGGAAAAAATGTGGTTTGTTCAGTGTCACAAAAAGAAAAACCTGTAGGAGGAAAATATTCCATGGAAGTCGGATGCTTGTGTCAGGACAAATAATTCTAAATTGAATTAAGAAGGTCACGTAAAAACAAGTAGTCATATACTTTTTTCTTTTTTTTAAAGCAGAACTTAAGAGGGACAGATGAATACACAGTTGAGATTTATATATATATATATATATATATATATATATATATATATATATAGTTGGGTTAAGTTTTTTAACATGCCAAAAGATTTGTAATTCTGTTGAGCGAGACATTTTCCTGCAAAGTGGCAAAGTGACCTGACTTTTCTTTGTTCTTTGTTCATGTTAAAGTGGAATTTTCATTAAAATAAATCATTTACTTGTGTTCAAATTGTTCAAAGCCCTTGATCAATATACATACTCTTCCCAGCAAATTCTTCGATGTCTTGGCTTCCCTCTATTTTTGTGGGCTTTCCATTCTACCTACAGCCACCATTTTCTCTCTTCTGGGTTTTTCATGGCATCTCCTAATCTCACACTGTGCGAGATCAGGTGACAGGTCGCTTGTTTTTTCACATTTGAGGAAACCCCCTGATGATGCAGTACCAGATATTGGGCTTGCGCAGAAGAAGCAGCCCGCAGCATCCTGGGATATGAGATGTAGGTAGTGGGTTTCCCTTTCTGTCTTTACTGCCATGGTGATAAAGATGAAAAGAGAGGGGAGTCAATTAAAAAAAAAATTACTAAAAAATTTACAGAAATGAAAGCATAAACATTACATTTTTTGTTATGTAAAAGACATAGCTACCCTTTACATATTGATTAAAATGGGGTGATAGGTCCCCCCACCCCCTCCCATTTAGGGTGCTTTTGTTTTTTAGGAGCTTGATGTCAGGTCAAATTTAGGTACTTTCCTAAGTTAATTTAATTAAAATGTTTAATAAATATTTGAATGCATTTTGGTTCAGCTTGATATTCATGGTAGTAGCCATATAGATTCAGCAAGAGAAAGCAGACCAAAAAAGACCAAACAGCTTTTTTGTGCAATCATGGCGTGTTCTAGCTAATTAAGCAGTTAAAGACTCCAAAGCAGCGTTTTTTTTCCCGCATGCGCGGGGAGCCAGTTGTCAATTAAAGGGGAGGAACCTCCCCATAGTGATGTCAATTAGGCCAAATCGGAGCCTGCGCTGGGAGAGTGGGTGGGATGTGTCGTGAAACCAGTCCTGAGCCAGGGATTTGCACGGGGGACATGGTCCGTGGCTCTGGCCAGTGCGTCCCCTCAGTGGGGTCCTTCTCCTGACCCCACTCGGGGGTGCACCGGCCAGAGCTGCAGACCACCAAAATCTTCTGCGAACCACCGGTTGGCGGCTGCTGCTGTAAAGCAGCCTATAAACTATAAACTCTTTTAAGGAAATCCTAGAATTATTTTAAGATCTCAGGGAACCCCTTCTATAAATAGTCTATCCACTGTTTATAGTACAATTATCATGGTGGTCAGGGGAAAGCATGCCTCTTACATTGCTGGCCAATGGGAAGAATGCCACCCTTAGAGATAGCCAAAAATCCCTAAAATAGCTCATGGTTCACAGGCCCCCAAGCAATCTCTGGAAGAACCCTAGTGTTTCACAGAAACACTGCACTAGACAGTGACTGGCTCCGATACAGGACAAAGCTACCTAATTATCTAACAATCCCAATCTTTTAGTAAAATCTGAAATATCTCTCAATATCCTGTCTTATTCCTTTACTGCTTCTATTTAAATCTTCTAAAAAGTATCAACCATTCAAATTTAAAATGCTGCATTTTAAAATTTGCCTTCTCCTTTTTGGCCAGAAGGGGAAGTTTTTAGGCTTCCTCTCTCTCTTTTACATTTTTTGTGTCCACAATTTGCTCCTTTAGTGGTAAGTGTTCCTTTTTTTTCAATAATTCTTAACTCCTTCATTTCATTGTTTCATCCAAACTTTCATTTATACCTTAGAGCACCCTAAACTTGAGGAAATATGTTTATACATGTACACAATATATGTGCACAATTAACAGATATTAGTAGGCAACTTCCAAAAATATAATTTTTCTTTTACAAGTATTATTTTTTTAAGTTGATTGCTTACTCCTTGTATAGCAGTGTGCTAGACATCACCAATTATTTTCTATTGTTATCTGCAGTCTTTTTTTTCTTTCACTGAAAAAATCGCCCCTTTCTGTCCCACACAGCTGCTCCTCTAGCTCTAATCTGCATTTTGCATAATTAACTCTCTACCCCAATCTGGGCAGGCTGTTTTCTAAACACATAGACTAATCCCCCATAAACAAACACAAGCCAATGAATTTAGTCCCCTGTTGTTAATCCACCGAGCTCTTTAGCACAGGATTATTACATATAAGAAGTGTCAGAAACATTGGACAATATGCCTGCCATCCCTGAAAGTCATCAGCGAGAGGTTCAGACCTTGCCAGTCTTGTTGACAGGTTGTCAGTTGGAATCTCCAGTTTTTCACACAGGAAAAGTACTCCACTGCTCATTATCACCAGAAGAGCCATTGACTGAAGTAGGTTTGAGTTTTCTGTCTCAATAGGAAAAGGTCGGCATTTTGCCATATAAAATTAGATCCTGCAGGTCTCCAGCATTAAAAAAAAAATATTACCCTATAGCCGCAGTGGGAGTGAATGTGAATCACACTGTGAAATATATAAAAAAAAGTCCTTATATAAGGTCAGTTTTGTGAAGAATACTTATTGTGCCCTGTCACTCATTAAAGACAATGAGGGCAATTAATTGTAAACACACATTGTTAATCCTCAATGACAATGGAAAGACAGAAAGTTGCTGCTGATTCAATTCTGGAGCTGTCCAATTAGGTTCCACTTACAATACCTTCAATTAGTGAAATATAGAAATGTTAAAACAGGAAATCTAGATAAAGTTGAAAGTTACAAACATTTGACTGTTGGCATTTGGATGTGAAAAACAATAAAATATTATTGTAAAGGCTAAACTTTTTTACTTTTAGAGAGAGCAGGAAAAGTATTTTTGCTGTTTGTCCCCCCTCCCCCCCCCAGCACATTACAGTCCCATAGAATTCTTCTATGGTTCTGTCTCTACTCAGGGCGAATCCCCATAATAGTTTAATGTAGCATTGGATTGAAACAAACAGGGGAACTGACATTCTTTATATCTCAGTAGGTGTATAACTAAAAATCCGACCCCACTTATAATGCCTAAAGTTTGTCTCTAAGGGAAGGTTCCCATGCTTCTGCTCCTTAACATGCTTGGGGTGAGGTGGTAACCTAGCTGTATTTCTTGACAATAGCAGAATAAAGTGAGGTCACTAACCTGGCCCGTCTGGTAAGTCTGTGCAAACCTCACAAACTGATCAAGTTTTAGAGCAATGTAATAACAAAATTTGGTATTATTTAATGTATACTTTCTTTGTTCACTTATATGCCATGTTCTGAGTTTTTACCTTTATGAATGCTGACTGCATTGAATTATAGAGTTATAGAGAAGTTAAGACTGAAAATAAGCTGAGTGATATTTCTGACTTAAGCACAGTTACTATGCTTCCTGGTTACCATCAGAAAATCAGACTTCTTTTTTGTTTGTCTGAGTACTCACAAAGTTTAAAGTGAGCTGAGCATCGTACCATGTTCTTGAGCAAAGATCACAATGAAACTTCAAGTAACACTGGGCGTCAGTTGTTGCCTTTTGAATGTAACAGCAAACACATATGGAGTTAATTTCAAATCATTAGCACTGATGAATAAAAAAAACCTTTACATAATACACAGCATGCCTTACTCTTCTTTCCCACGCGTGTCTAGTATTTCATATTTCAATATATTTTTAATGAGCAGACGTTGGAATGAGACCAGACGAGAAGGGAGGTGAAGGCAGCATGAAGTGAAGGATCTACATTGTTTTGAAGCCTAGGCGATCTTGTAAATGTTAGCGGTGCAAGAAAGTTATTTTATACATCTTTTGTTGTGAATAATCAGACACTTTTATTGTATTAATGTTCATAACTTTGCAGTTAAAGTCAACTATGGTGAAGTTTCACAGAGATGTTACAGATTGAAGGAAAGGCTGAGCCTGGACCATCTAGCAAATGCCAA
This sequence comes from Pyxicephalus adspersus, assembly GCF_032062135.1. NCBI lineage: Eukaryota > Metazoa > Chordata > Amphibia > Anura > Pyxicephalidae > Pyxicephalus > Pyxicephalus adspersus. Next base: position 139,328,504 of record NC_092861.1, read on the forward strand.
AATCACTGCTTGTCCGATTATATCTTGAGGTCAGTGTGAATTCATGTGGGTTGCTTTTCCTGACAGTTATTAAAAAAAAGGACTCAAAATGGTTTAACTCTAAGCAGCCCATCTGTCCTCACCCCTAGCATTTATGTAAGTATACATACTTACCAAAGAGCTTTGCTGTGAATCCTTCCTGTCATAGCACAGACTCTTCTGCAAATATCTTAATGGTTGGGCAGTGCAACATCTTCACATGTCTACTAAGAACTCCTTTAGTTTGACTTGAATGTAATCTAAACCCTTTTAAGGAGACATTATCACTGACAGTGACTGTCCCAACAACTCTCCACTCTCTATCCCTGTAGGCTGTGCAACAAGGTTTTCTTACCCTTTGGTGTGGAATAGTGTCATGGTTTCCTTGGTAAATGATGTGACTGCTCCTTTTCCCCAAGTAACAAGGTTCAGACCTGGTGATTGCCAATTAAAACCTTAATACTGTCACTTGAAGAAAGTTACATGCCAAGATACCATTTTGGACAGTAATCCATGGGCTTCAAATGGACAAAGGAATGCTTTACGACAGGATTCTAACATGTCAACAGTATTGTTAGTTTGCAGGATTTAAAGATTACATCAAATAGGCTGTGTGGAAAAACTGGACTTAAAAGGTACCTGATATGTTGATCTACAGAAGAAAACTGATTGGCGTATCCACAGGGAAAACAACTTACCTGTGGGGCAATCATTTGAAGATCTTCATTTATAACTTTAAAAGAGAAGCAGATGAACATAAATACCAAATAAACCAAATATACAACAGGTATTCTGGTTGTGCCAGCAATGGCTCTGTATTTAGTTGGGTTTTTAGGTTAATTGTAGGATTAGTTGTACCAGTGGAAAGAGAATAGGAATGGATAGATAAAAGTTTAGTTGAATTCTGTTTTGTAAGCAACCACCCCTGTTTCTTACCCTACTTATCAGTTTCTCCTTTTGGTGTGATTTACAGACCATTGATGCAAAACTAAACTGAAAAAAAAAAAATCACACTTAGCTTTATTCCCGCGGATCGCTTTGCCCGGAATTATTCTTCGCCCCTGCACAGGGGAAGTACCGCCATCTTCTGTCTTCTTCCGTAGCTCACCGTAAAGTGATCGGCATCTCTTTCCCCTTAGTGAAGGAAAATGCCGGAAACTGAGCATGCGCAGAAGGAGCAGCCAAGAGCCTCCTGGGATACCTGCATGCTCCCACTTCAGTCTTGATCGCCGGGACAATCAAAACAAAAAGAGGAGGTGCTTCAGCTTTTTAAGCAACAGTGTTGGGTTGTCCACCCATTTATTCAAAGTAAAAACTTTGAGTTTAGGTCCGTTTTAGGACCTTGTCACATGCCTCTACTTCACTCTAGAACTCCCTTCCACAATCCATTTGGCACCTGTCATCCCTCAAAACCTTTAACTTAACCCTATTTTTATCTCTTAAGGTAACCATATGATCTGACCTATTACAAATTATCCAAACACCAATCCAAAGCAATCCAACACCCTCTTACCCAATCAGGACACTACAGCTTGCCAAATCCCCTCATTTTGTGTGTTACCTTTTAATTCTAGCCTGTAATTCCTGGATTTATACCAAAAGAACTTTACCACTTCAAAAATATTGTTGGTACCCCCAAAAAGAAATTGTGGGTTTCATCAAACAATTTTTTGTGTATTAATTCCTCATGGTTCACATAACAAGGGGTGTTGCAGGTGATGTGTCCTGTGTCTACATACTTTGTGCTGTATAGTGTCCCCCTTTCCCATTTCAAAAAGCTGGAAAGTATGTTTGGCCTCTAAGCGACTTCTTTCTTGCTAAAGATTGACCTCCATTAAGAAGGTTACTCTTACACTCCTTCAGCTTTTGAATTTCCATCGACCCATATGGGAAAAGAAGCAATTTTGATGCCTATAAAAGTCCATCGACACCAGCTTATTTAACCCAAATACATTTAAACTGTAATGCCTTACAGTCAAACTCCAGAGCTGTTCTTTATGCATGTGTTCCCAGTTTCCACAAGTAACTAACAATTTCATCATCTAAACAAACATTTCATATTCTCTGTACTGTAGAAAATAATCCACCCTGGATCTATGAACTGCCGGCTCTCTGAAAAACTAGATGTAATTTATTGCAAGCTGCAGTATATACATGTCCGACATGGCAATTTAACATGGCATGACTGTTTACCTTGTAGAACTGCTCAAATATTAGAACATTTTATAGTGTTTATGCTTGCAATTTTGGCCCACAGCAGACAGCTGCACCTTTATGTACACAAGTCAAAATGAGAGATCTATGCAATAATGGTACATTATTTAAAATAAAAGCATATATGAAATCTAATAAACCAGAAATAGCACAGATCATATAAAAGTATTCCTGGAAGGAAGGCCATAGGTAGAATTCCAGAAAGAATGAAAATTTATTGCAAACAATAATGTTTATAGGGTCCTAACACAAGAGTGTTCTGATGAAGCTTGTTAACTGACGTTTGCAGAAAAAAAATATTTCTCTATCTATCTATCTATCTATCTATCTATCTATCTATCTATCTATCTATCTATCTATCTCTGAAGCATTTCCTTTTTCCTTGGTAATGGAAGAATGACTTTGTTATGTTTAAAAAGAGTTAAAAATAAATTTACTATGCAGAAAAAAACATTTGTTTTAATAATTAAAGTTTAAAAAAAAAAAAAAAAGTTGCCAAGTCTTTAGGGAGGACTTTCCATATCTGCCCTGGTATAATTATACCTTTATGTATATATATATATATTACATATAATATATTTTAACTGAGAGGATGAACACACAAAAACAGTCTCCAGAGATAACACTTTGCTGTGGGTAGAATAAAACACCCTCTGCATTAGCAGAAATAAATCAATAGGAATAGAAGACCCAAGAAACGTCAAGATTTGCATAGAAATTTGACTGCTTACATCCACAGATCTACTGTAGGAGCTAATATTGGGTTTTCCTGATAAATATCTCTCTATATGCATTTTACATTCTGTGCTGGCTAAAATACCCAGATGTTGTAGCATTTTACTTTTAAAAAAGATTTAATAAGATTTAAAATATATAGAAAAATGAATATACTAAAATCTGTACTACTGTGTAGCGCACCGTATACTACTCTTCTCTAGACTCTACAGAACTTTATAGCACTGTGTATGACTCTATAGCTTTCTGTAGTGCTATATAGTACTTTATAAGGATTCTGTGGCACTGTATAGAAGTCTATAGGACTCTTAAGCAATCCAATAAACTCCAAAGAGTTCTAGAGCACTGTATAGTGCTCTATGGCATGGTATAGCACTCTTTAGGTTCTTTGGCACCCTATAGGGTTTTCTAGCACTGTTTAGCACTCTATATGACTCTATAGGAACACTGTAAAATGGGTTATAGCATTGTATAGTGCTGTATAGTACTATGTAAGCCTTTATAGCATTATGTAGCACAGAAAAAAATATAGATAGATAGATAGATAGATAGATAGATAGATAGATAGATAAATACTACATATCTCCCCTCCTATTGTGTGTTACTACCCCCACCTTCTAGATTGTAAGCTCAGTGGGGCAGGGTCCTCTGCTTCTTCTGTGTCACTATATCTGTAATTTGCAACCCCTATTTATTGTACAGGGCTGCGTATTATGTTGGCGCTATATAAATCCTGTATATTAATAATTGGTAGATAGACAAGAGGAAAGAGCTGAGAGAAAATGAGAGAGAAAGAAAAAGAGTGAGATAGAATCTGTAGTAATTCCCTAATTTGAATACGGAATTAGGGTGTAGCACAGTGTGTTAAGCTTTTATTAACACACCTAAATCACAGAAACAGAGTCCTACCTGTTTGGTAGCAGCCATCACTATATTACTTATTACAGCACACCGGCCCATAGTAGCCTTGTATAGAAGCTGTGAGCTGCCCTCTAAGCTGGGCTTGTTTACCCACTGAATGGCTCTGCTTATTTGACTCTATCAAAGAACAAAGATAGGAAGGTGTGAGTTTTGGGGGTATCCGAAACAAGATAAAACTCTTTAGTTCCCACCAGGATGGGGTGGGGGCGAAAAGACAGCATTTAAAGCAAAAGCTAACAGTACCCCTTTATCTACCAGCGCTACCAATAATATTCCATAATAAAATTAATGAAGGGAAAATGGAAACCAGACATGTAAATCCGTTGTTGCCCTGCTCAAACTTTGTTAACATAATCTGTGTTTTATAGTGTTTACACTGATTGAAAAATACATAAAATGAACTGAGTTATTATACATTATTTTCTTCGTCCTTCGTGAAAGCATTGGCTGAAGTCATTAAATGATTCCTTTCATACACATAATGTTTTTTACATTAAAATATGAATCAGACTTTTTCTTCGAAATGAGAGAAGTAAATGCAATGCCTAGTATTCTGCTCCTTTCCAAATCAATTTATTTCTTGGCCTAATGCAGGAATATCACAGCAAGTTTATTTGGGTACTAACAGAACAAATAATGGAAATTCAGTTATTGCTTAAAGGAACTTGGACTTCCTTTGGGTTTGCTGTTGGTTGTTTTTGACATTGAACTATTACCATTCAAAAAAACTATCATTTGTTGTGCTGATTTTGATACATTTGGACTGATAGTGAATAGGTTAATCAGACCAAATTGACAAGCTGTAAGCTTATCGTCAGTTAAGTTAGTAGTGAGCATTTTCATTGACTTGTGGTCATTGGAGGGTGCCCTCATAGGACAGCAATATTAGGTGTTATTTTAAATGGCAACCTGTGCTTTAGGATTTAGGTTAAATTGTGTTAAATGCATCCCTAATAGTAGCGTAGTGGTATTTATTTACTTCTCACACAAAATCCCAGTACTGCCCCTGGCAATATCTAATCTGCATTGCTCTCTAGAAAGATGGCATCATCTTTGTTCAGGGTCAGTATCTTCTTCCTGGACTAAGATGTTGGCCCAGAAATGACACAATTTTGTGCATTCTGGTTTGCAGGTGACAATGCAGGTTGTCTGTTTTGGAGTATGTATGTGTGCAAGGGATGAACACTTTAGGCCAAGTGGGCTATACAGGCTGGATAAGTGTACCTGGAAAGTTACTAAACCTTTAAATTTTTATAACATGCTAGTACGATAGGCACCTAAACCTCACTGAGTTTCCATGGAGTCTGGGAACCTGGCTTGCTCTGACACACAAATAATGTATTCAGTTCTATCCACTTCCACCTTACAAGGCCTGCAATCTGTCCTTTGCAGTGACAAACAGTTTTACTAATACTAATATGAGGTCTGATAAGATGGTGCTTGCCCTAAACATAGGGAAAGTAAAGTACCTTTGGTATATTACATTTCACCAGGCTGTGTGGTTCCTAGAGAGTTCTTAGCTGCACACATCGATAGGTTGACAATTATCAAAAGTGCTGGCTGGTTAAGAACACTATAGTGAACAAGGGTCAGCTTTAAGCTACTGATTACCCTTTGATCTGCTTGACATATCTACCTGTGGACTTACAAGAAGTATTGATCATGGACACCAAGTATTTACAATCTCGCATTCATCTATATATTTACAAGCATTTGGGAAGGTAATCATCTTCAAAAAATACAACACATGCTTTTCTTTTAAAGATTTTTGCTGCCTTTTAATAGTAGCCTAAAACAACTTTAGTCATAAAAAGTTCTGACCGGCTGGCTTTTTCATGTCAAAAGAGACCTTGTATGTATTGTGTGATAAATGCACCTACCTGCTACTACTCGGTGTAGCAGCTCGATGTACAGGGAATGTCTGGGGTAAACAGGTTACTCTGATTTGAGAAGAAGCTTTTTTTTTTTTTACAGGTTTATGCTATTGAAGAACTGACAATAAATCTGATCTTCAATTTTCATGGCCCTGACAGATATTTATAGTGTGCTTATCCCAAATCTGTGACTGCAAATTTTTGAAAACACACACAGGAAGAAGGCGACCAACAATGGAAGCTCTCATAAACCTCTCATGGCAGATTCCTGATTTTTGTACCCGCATAACAATTTCTTTTTTCTGCTATCCCATTTACATAACAAGGAGTGCAAACTTTCCCAAAGTAATGGTCCCACCCTAGAGAGATGTTACCAGAACAGACTGTTGGGAAGTTTTCTTCTACTTCTGCCATGGTGACTAGGGATGAGCGAGAATGGCTCTGGCATTCTCGTGAAAATTTCCTCGAACTTTCGATGGGTCCACAAAATTTTGGCGAATCGATGTCGCGCACCCATTGGAAGTTCCAGGAAACTATTACGGGAGGATTCCCAGGGCTGCATTCATTCATGCAGCCCTGGGAATCCTTCTGTGTGCGATCCCCAGGCACTAGAGGTTAATTAACCACTAGTGCCTGGGTATCACAGTTGATTTCCAGGGCTGCATGAATGAATGCAGCTTTGGGAATCCTCGTGTCAGTGTGCGATCCCCGGCACTAGAGGTTAAATGGGAACAAGTCTCCACATTCAATACCTCTAGTGCTCTCTGATTGGCTAAGGAAAGAAAAATCCTGATGACACTTGAGCTGTGGCTATATTCATTGATCAGCACAGCCCACGGGACTTTTTTTTTTTTTTTAGGAAAATTCGATCTCGATCGGCGAATTTACATCGGCTGTTCTCACTTACAATTTCGGTAACTGAGAACAGCCAAACTTGCCGCGAGATTGAGTTTAAAATTCTCCCTCGCTCATCCCTAATAGTAACAGCCTTAAAATTTAGGATTTTTCTATGTTGACAGTCTTCAAATATAGTCCTCTTTGGACTTTCTTTTGTCTTGTTGTTAGTGGTCACTAATGTCAAAAATTAGTGATAGTGCTCCCAATCAGACTACATATGGGCAGCAAAATGCTTATCTACCGTATTTTTCGCCCTATAGGACGCTCCGGAATAAAAGACGCACCCAATTTTAAAGGAGGAAAATCTAGAAAAAAAAGATTCTGAAAGATTATTCCCCTTTCTGATCACTCATGTGCCATTCATA
>NC_092861.1:139338332-139368863 GCF_032062135.1 Pyxicephalus adspersus
TGATATGAGAAAGCAGAACCCTGCATCTACCAAGATGGCTGCCTCCAAAGATACAGTGCAGAAAAGATCAGCTTGTTCTTTGCTTACACACCTTTCTGAGCAGCTCATTTCCCTTTTAAGTCCCCAACTTGATGCAAATGTTTAGTGTGAGTGTTTATTTTGATCAAATTTGCTGATCTCTATGGCATCTCAGCTCTTCTACATTCTGACCACCTTTAGCCAGGAAGAACAAATAGGTCAGCTCACATATGGCCAACTTTGGTCTTAACTCAGCATCTATATCCAGATGGCTCTTGCAAGATAATACTAAAATGCCTTTATTTTAATTATCAGTTCATATATTAATTTACATTCCATGCAGTTCTCTTTTCACAGCTGTCTGTCCTCAATATTAGAGATTGCCTACCACTAGTGAACTCTCACTTTCCTGAAAAAAACCCTCTATCTGGGTTCATACTGTATTTGCTTTTTCACAATGTGAATTAAAAGTTGAAACAAGTCTGATAGAGCCCACCTTACTTCCTGGCTTAAGGACATCCTGCATTCCCTTATCTCCCCAGCCTGACTGTCCCTGACCCACATTTTTCTTTCTTTCATTACATTTCAATGAGGGTGATCAGCATTATATATTGATGTTACAACAGCTCCCTGCTCTCAGGAAGTTTTATACACCTCCATGCAATCCCTTCCCACCACCATGATCTGCCTACATAGAGAAAAGCACATTGACCCAGGGGATGGCTCTACATATTGCCGGTAATAAGGAAATTGGGGATGGAATATGGGGAACCACAAGAGGTCTTCCTATATTTCTATGATGAAACTATTTTGCCTATTTAATACCTACAGCCAGAGTTGTTCTTCAATCTCACCCCACCATAACCTGTTTGGTTACTGTCTTCCTGTCTGTAAGGAAATACAAAAAGATTGACAATGGCATTATATCCCATGTAAACAGGGAATCTGTAAAGGCTCCTCTTTGCCCTTTGTGAACAGTATACAGTATTAGGTTTTTGAAGGCCATGGGATCCGTTCTCTCTTATACAAAGACATACTGAAATGTTTAACACGCAGCTGGTACAAAGAGCAGGTCGTATTACGTATCCATTTATATAGGCATTGTAAAAGATGAAAGGGAAGGTGCATAATGCCAGAACAGTTAGTAGAAAGGTGTACATTAAACCAAGGACACGACTACAGAGAGAGGAGATCACATAGCTTGTACACGGCCCCAAAGTACTGTGCACTTAGAAAAAAAAAACTCTTATTCATCCGTGTGTGAAGGCAGATTGTCTCATATTGTCTGAAATGTCCCAAAACTTTAACTCAAAAAGTTATGTCTAATGCACTTTAGGATCTAATTGCTTGCAGTCAATATAGGTCATTCATATTTAATATAAGGCATCTTCTATATTAATGCTATAAATATATATATATATATTTTATATATATATATTATTAATATTATTATTATTACCCAGTATTTATAACATATTAAGCAGCGCTATACAAAGTCCATGTCACTAGCTGCCCCTCCAAGGTGCTCAAAATCTAAAAATGTCCCTACCTCAGTCATATGTCCTTAACTTCCTGAGTGGTTAATCTCTGTCCGGTTTTATATGTCTAAAACAGTACATTAATTTTCATGGAAATTTATTTTACAGTATAATATACTAGTATGAGTATCTTAAAGTTTGAAACACAAAATCAAGTCAAAATAATACATTAAATAAATTTTTAAAACATTTAATTTTTTTTTTTAATTTTTTAAATAAAAAAAATAAATAAATATTATACTCATACTATAATATTATACTGTAAAATACATTTTCATGAAAAACAATGTACTGCTTTTAGACTGTATTGCATTTAATACAGTTATTTTGTATTGAATGCAATACAAAAAGATTTGTATTTGTCGCCCCAAACACAACGTCCGCGGTCACGAAATTACCCGGTGACTCATCGGGTGCAGAGGACGCTGGCCGGAGGAAGAGAGAAGACGGGGATCACGAAGGGGGATGCCCGCAGATCAGGTAAGCTCTTTATTTACTATTGTTTCCATAGGTTTACCTACCCCGAGTGTGACTAGGGGTTACCGCTTCCAGCATCTTTTTTGTACCCCAAGTCACATTCGTTGTTACTGCTGGGGAGGTTAATACAGTCTAAGGTCAATTTTGGGGGGAATCCAATTAATCTAACTGCATGTTTTTGGGATGTGGGAGGTAAACGAGGTACCCGGAAGAAACCCACGCAACCACGGGGAGAATTGGCAAACTCTGTGCAGAGAGTGTCCTGGCCTAGATTCAAGCCTGTCACCCATATGTATATATAGCTCTGTTAAACTGGAAAAAACCCTCATCTTTACCTTTCGCATATCTGTCGATCCCTCTGGAGCTTTCCTGGATCGGGTTGCATGTCGTCTTGGTATCCTCCTTTGTTCCAGCACAGAGGAAGTGCCGGATGCCACCATCTTCTTTGCCCATCTTTTGCCTTATTCCTACATCACCGGATCTCACACTGCTCATGCGTGAGAATGACATTGTTTTTACCCTATTGAAGAAAAAGCTCTCCCTGTATCCCAGGAAGCGCTGCGCTCCCATTCTATCTTGATTAAAGGCAAGGACTTTGCCATTTTTTCTTTTTTTTACCTTATATGAAAGGGTTTTTGTAAGATAAAAATTTTAGTTTATGTCCACTCTAACAGTGCTTAGTAGCTCAAAATGAAAGTTGCACACCAAGGGGAAATAAGTCAAAGGTGGTGATTTACTAAAGAGATCCAGGCTGTTCACCTTGAAAATGATAATTCACTTTGTGAACATGGTAATAGTTCACTTTGCAAAGAATACCCAGTCATGCAAGATTTTTTTTTTTGCCTTGCACATGTTTGGATGATTGAGGTCAGCAGAACTTCACCTCATGTACTCAGTTAAGTGAATTCACTATATGAACAGCCTCTATAACAACCTATAACAACCTTTAGTAAATCAACACAGAGGAGCCAGATGAATAACTTGCCAATGTATGACCATTTCTGAAAATTGAATCACATTGGGTCAAGATGAAAAATACTGCAGTAGAATCAACTTTAAAAACCCAAAATGCTCTGGGAGAAAATCAATTGTTGGGTAATACAGGCTTATTTAAATAGCAAAGATGGTATATGCTATAGAGTAACAAAAATGTTTAAAAAGTTCAAACCTCAAATAAATATTAAAAGAAACTTTATCTGGATAGGGATGAGTGAGCGAGTTTTTAAAGCTCGATCTTGCTGTGAATTCATCTGTTCTCGCTTACCGAAATTGTAAGTGAGAATGGCTGGTGTAAATTTGCCAATCGAGCTTGAATTAAAAAAACATTGTGAAATTTCGCGGAACCATCAGAAGTTAGAGGAAATTTTCATGAGAATGCCAGAGGCTCATCCCTATATCTGGATAATAGTTTCCCTTTATGAGACTCGGTGATTACTAAACTAGTAAAGTGAATTTTGGTAAATAGGATGAATCTCTCCTGACTTTATCCATTCAATCAGGGAATCGTGTTCAAGGAAAATCCTCTTTTTTAAAATTTCCCTGCATATGATTGAGTACTCGTTGCAAAGTGAATTTTCCCAACATTCACTAAACTAAGTGAAATAACTGTTTGTAAGATCATACTTTGCTTGTTAAGTAAATCGCCTAATATCCTTTGTTTATTCAGCCCCTCTGTCTTTATGCCCATGCAGGAGAAACTAATGCATTTTGTTAAACACTAACCCTACTGATTCAACCCCCACTCCATCACAGTTCTGCCACCCCATTAGAGCCCTCTGGCAATAGCACATGAACCCCCTTGCTCCTAGAATACAGTGCTCAAAACTCATCCAGTAAAAGGGGGAAGGAAGCCATTACCCAGTGTAAGTTATACAACACAGGTCTTACAAGGTTTGTAGTTCCTGTTGTGAAACAGAGCACTGGGACAGTTTAGTGAAATATAAATGGGTTGGGGGTAATGGGCAAACCAACAATGACTTTTAGTAGTTTATCCACCAGGCTGGGGTGTTGGAAGTAACCAAGAAAGGGGAATTGTGGCCGCCATTTTTTCCTATGGGCATTCATCGGTCAATAACAGTATTGTATTGTGTGACATGCATGATACCAAACTGAGAAGCAAAATTCTAATTCACTTGGAGTTCCACCTTAACAGATGCAGAGGCCCCAGCTGCAAAAAAAACCCACATCCCAATGCCAAAGTGCCATGGCATCCTTCTTTAATACATGGGAGCATTCCCACAAACAGAATTTGACTTATATTTCTAATCTGTAATGGCATCTAAGTAATACTTAGGATAAAATATATATGTAGCTAAGATATCTGTGCCGGCTTATTGTTTTACAGTAACCAGTAATGTGCTGTGTTAGTTAAAGTTCGCAAAAATTCTCCTGCCCGGTATTTATCCAATTTGATCTGCACAACTTGGCTTGCCCTGGATAGACTGTCACTTTACACTCGCAGATTTGACTATATTGCCCCCTGCTGGTGAAAGATGATAATGTAGTTTCTACAGTAACTGTAATAGGAGAAATGGTCATTCAAATCCACATTCCATTGATCAGTTGTTCAGTTTATTGTGTTTTACAGTATCATATCACTATGAAACACAAATTTGCTATACATTCAACTGAAACAGAAGCCTGTTATCATGACATATTTATAACATGACTTATTCCATGTTTTATTAGAAGGACGAAAAAGTTATAAGGTCTTTTTAAATAGGAAGAAAAAAGGGGACCGGAACCCTTTAGGACCAAATAGGGGCAACCAATGACATGCGAGTAGTGGAACCAAGCCAGTAAAGCTGTACTGAGGTTTTTTAGTTCTATTTTAAATTCTTTACATTACAGTATGATGCAATGCCCATTGCATCATAACAATGTATAATTTTGTAATGTGAAGAATTTTATCTATCTGTCCAGTCCCAATTATGAGCCAAACTCAGCCTTTAGGGGTGACATTCATCAAACATTCTCTATTGCACGATCAATTGTCATTAAAAAAATATTGATCTGGAAAATTCTCCACCAGAGAAATATAAAAATAGACCCTTTAGTTTAAATTAGTTAAATGCATGCTATGTGCACAAATAAAATGTAAAGTCTTGCAGGTGTTTTGCAGAAATACCTGTCACCTGCTAGCATACTGCAGGCAAAGCTCCCCACTTTGTGGAAAAAGGGGTCTGTCCGCAAGGGTCCAATATGGCCAGGATGGATCAGAGCTACAGTTTTCCAATCAGTAAATGTTTGAGACACTGAAATCATTACTGCTTTCTTTTCCTGTTAGGAAGTTACCAGTGTTAGATGGACAGCACTGTGCTATGCAGTACATTCAGACAAGCTTACATTGCTTCGCTGTGCCCATCTTCCAGTCTGCTTTTTACAAGACTTTGGGAGGCTGATATTGAATCAGATCTATTCTACTCAAGAAACCCCTATAGGGTCTATTTATAAATATATACATTTTTACCTATGTTTTGCCCAATTTTTATCTGTAAATGTACACATTTTCCACACTAAATTCAGTTAGAAAATATGTAAATATTTTACTCATGATCTGAACTTTTTTTTTATCCCATCCGAATTCAATTGTTAATTCCGGCCCGAATTTTTTAAGCCCTTCAAGCCCGGGGATTCAGGGAGGCTGGTGAATCAGGACACCTGGAGTGGATGATGAAGTCATTTGCTAGCAAATGTTTGAATCCTAGACCAGATCCATTCCAGGTTTGCTGGATCACCCAGCTTCACTGATAAAAGTGTATCCTCTCTGGCCTTTAATAAATCAGGCCCTTTGTGTGAATCTTGGGTGAAATTATAAAAAAAAACACATCTCTTTCTATAACTGTGATAGACCAGAAGCTCCTCTGAGCAGAGTGATCTGAATTATTCATCACTCCTATAAAGCACTGTATTGATCTCACATGATATAAACAAGTGTAAATTAATTCAAATTAAAACATACAAATTGCTGAAAGCATTTCTAAGAATGTGCATGTTTACTGTTTTACAGCAGCACTATGACTGCTGCTTTCATACCTTGTAGGAGAAACTGCCTTTGCTTTACTTCTTTATTTTAATTCTTTAAAATATGCCTTGCTTTTTCAGGAAAACGTTTGTTTCCTATTTTTTTAAATAGTTATTTCAAGAGAAAAAAAATGGTGTTCCATTCTATCAATGTGAACACTACATGTTGGTAATGTGTGTTTTTCAGGGTGATACTACCACCTACTGGCAAATTTAAATAAACTCATAAACTCAATGGTTGATGATAATAAAGTATATTTATATATATATATATATATATATATATATATATAAAACCACCATATTCATCTGCCTGTATTATCAGCATTCACCGGCCATTGGCTCCTATTTAGCCACTGATATAAATAGGGATAATAGGATGGGGTGTTGGGTAGATACAAGAAGACAATTGTGCAACAACTGTGTGCATCTAGCAGCAGGGAAATGGCTCCTACAAGTCCTATCCAGGGCTATCCAAAACTTAATTTCAAATCAACAACATAGGACAGCGATCATTCACAGAACGCCTTGACACATTTGGTAAAGCATCAAGGTGAATGACCACTTTCCCTGATTTGAAGCTATTATAGTATTAGCATGTTCAAAGCAAAGTATTAAAACAGCACTGCAAGGGCACCCTAGTACTAATTCAGTGGCATTCCTTTTCATATTTACATGATTACAAAGAAAAGAACATTAAGCATTCTTTATTTCAGTCCCGTATGTATAAATAAACAAAACAAGAACATTGTGTTCAAGTAACAATTTCAAGTTCACAATTTCAAAGTCTAAAATAAACATTTTCTATTATTACTGTTATGCAGTCAGTCTGCATTTCAAGAGATTGTCTGTTTTTGTTTTATTACACCTCACAATCTGACCATACAATCTTAGTACAATAATCTTTACATTTACCAAAAAATATGCAATATGCGGACCTACCCAAATCATTATTATTATTAGTATTAAACAGGATTTATATAGCGCCAACATATTACGCAGCATTGTACATTAAATAGTAAAAACTATCCAGTCAATCAAGTGTTTGATCAGAGAGACCCTTGCTCTAGATAGTTGGTGGATCTTGTATCAGATTTTAGCATGAACAGCCACCCCTAGCTGATTAAAAATGACATAATATCCACATGGCATATACTTAATATCTCCTAATAATCAAAGATGGATATTAAACTATAGTTTTTGCTAAAAGGTGTTATGTTTCAACACAAGTTTACTGTCGGTATAAGTTTGTATATGATCTAGAACAGGGGTGCCCACACTTTTTTGGCTTGCAAGCTACTTTTAAAATGACCAAGTCAAAATGATCTACCAACTTAAAAACTCCTGTGCATGGTAGAGTTTATTTTAAAAGGCAAGGCTCTGCGATCCACTCGCGTTGCTTTTGCGATCTACCGGTGGATCATGGTCCACCTGTTGGGCACCCCTGATCTAGAATATGTTTTTGTTCTTTATTTTTCTTGTTCTTTTTGTATATTGTGATGAACAAACATGTATCACCCCTTTATTTTCCCCTGGTTATACTAATATCTTTTGATGATTTGTTTGATGTAAAACTGTAAAAATCCAATAAAAAGATAAACAAAAAATAAAGGTATATTCATTAATATTAAATATATATGGGTTTAGTTGCACCTTATTCAAGCACACCAAACAAATTCAAATGACCAGCACATATACATTTTAAGTTTTGTGTTTCAAAATGCTAATTAATAAACTCTAATCAGATCTAACTGATGTAGTGTGGATGGTAGTTTACAATATATCATAATAATTCCATGGAATAATAGCAACTGTTTCTTATCTATATGTAAACCCCAAACTGTGACATATTTGATCCCTTATGGTCTGTTACATTTACTATTGAATGTGTTTTGTTATATCTGTTCAACAAGTGCAAACCATTACCTGTTGATCCTGCTCGAAATCTCATAAACTGATAACTTTTGATTGTGTTACAGAGAACAAGAGCAGGGGAGATTGTGTGTCATCTTGTCCTGGGGTGTCAATGCTGCTTCTCTATACAGTGCAGTGAATGTGGTTTGTTACCAGGAAATGTGTTACTGCCAGGATCACCAGGTGAAAAATTAAGTAAAAAAAAAATCTAATGCATCTATCACATCTGCAATTTATTACATTGTATGTTTAACAGTTACCCCCATTGTCTATATCAGTCTATATCATACCAGAAGTTGCTAGGGTTTTTTTTGAGCAATTTGTGCCTCTCGGGTGAATTTAACTGACACCATTGACCTTTTTGGCTATCTGTAAGGGTGACATTCTTCCCACTGGTCAGCAATGTAAGAGACATTCTTCCCACTGCCCACCACACTAATGTACTGTGAGCTGTGGATATAGTAATTGTATCAGGAACTGAAGACCTGCAAGTTTTTTCAAGAGTTACCCATTTTAAAAAGGTTGGGAAAGACTGGTTTTTAATATTCTCTGTACAGCATCATGAAACTGTCATATAAATAATATTAATAAAATGGATAAATCTCAGCTAATCTGACTCATATTATTGGTACAATAATACTCTTTGTATTTTCTCATGTACACTTTTCCTGTTACATTTATTTTTACTATTTACTGTTCCTTTAAATAAAAAATGACAGTTGTTACAGTATACCAATCTTCTGTCTGAATCATAACTATATTCTTTCTTCATTTCCTTTGATGAAAATCAGCTATTGGTCGGCCATAAAACATAGCTGTAAGATGTGAATTCTTCCTATAGATAAGCTGACTTCATTTCATACACATCATACTTAACAGAAAAGATAACAGAAAAGAAGATGAACTGGAAATGATATAAATAGGCAAAGCCTTGGGCCGAGCACAGTTACCAGGGGTACAGTATTTAATCTTTTCTCTTAACAGCCTCAGACAGATGACGGTCAGATAAAAGTGAAATGTGTTGCATATTTTAATATCATTATGCCAAATATTTAGCTCAGTATTATTGTAGGATGATGCGTTGTCTCTTTACTATATGCAACGGATTACTGAAATCAAGTGCAGAGCTATCACTGGTAACATTTATTATTATGATTTCGTAACTAAAGATGAAGAAATTAATAAATAATGTGCTTTTCCAACAATGGAGATGATTTACTAAAGGAATTTAGATTGTTCACTTACGAAGATGAAATATCTCTTTGCAATGGACGATGGTCAGAATTCACCTTGCAAAGAATACACAAGCAGGTTTTGTTGCTTCAAATGATTGGATGGTAAAAGTCAATGAAACTTCCTCTCAATAACTGAGTTAAGTGAACTATCCCCTGCAAAAAGGCTAATTCACTTTGCTATGTGAACTGCTTGTATTCTTTTAGTGAATCAATCCCAATGTGTCTATATACCCACCAAAACACTTCCCACCCTAAACTAACTCCCTCCATAGTTCCAAGATCTGAAAGGTTACAATCCAGTGTTTAGGTGGACTACAGCCCCACTGAAACCTATGAGGCCCTTCTATCCATCACTCCTAATATTTGGAGAGAAAAAAGCGGGACATTTTCACTTAGATTAGATTTTTTTGAATAATTTAGAGGCTGGGTTAAAGATTTAATGTTAGTGACACTTTTTAATAGTTAAAGAGAGCCTTTCACTGAGGGATTGTAAGCTGCCATTTCTGATCTGGATCCTGATTGCCTTATTGGTGTTCTAACATGAATAATGTCCGAATCACTGACTCGTAATGAGTTTACAGCTCTGGTGTTCAGCTAATTGCAGTACAACTTGCATCAATCTTACTTGTATGCTAGTTTCAGGTGTGTAAATAATACTTATGGCACGAAACTATCATCTTTATATCCAGGTAATAAGCATTCTTCTGAAGGAGTCAGGAGTCAGGAGTCAGCACTCTCACCTTTGCAGTGCTAGGTCTCAGGTTCGAATCTTGGCAGGGAGTTTGCACTCCATGCACTCTCTGTCTGGAATTTGCAGGTTCTCCCTGTGTTTGCATGGGTTTACTCCCAAAAACATGCAGTTAGATTAATTGGCTTTCCCAAATTGACCTTGGACTATATTAATGACATATGACTGTGGTAGGGTTAGATTGTGAACCCCTTTGGGGGACAGTTAGTCACTATGAGCTGTAATATGTTGGCACAATCTACATACTGTATAATTTATCTTACATTATCTCTTAGTATAGTTCCAATTTAAGTATTGCATATACGTCCTGAAAAAAGTGGGACAACTGATGATGAAAGAGAAACCAGAGGACCTGGATTTGAAAAAGGGACAGTACCTCTAAATGAACAACAGTTTGGCGGTATGTCTACCTCATCAGGAAATGTATTGATTTTAAGAAGTTTGAAAATGACTCACTTGCATTACCTCAATTTACCAAACCATTTTATTGCACTTAGCTTTGTTTAATTAATGTTATTTAGTATCAGTACACGTTAAGGTTTGCCTTCTGCTGAATTTCCTAAGCACTTTTTGCCAATGTAAAATATCATCATAATACATCCTAAAATGCAGAATATAACATAGCAAAATGTTAAAAAATACACATTACAGAGCTGCATTAAAGCATTTTTAGTACTTTTTATAATTTTATAGTGTGACTATAGCTTCACACTCAAAAAAGTAATGTAAAAACTGCACACAGTAAATCAACCGGCCCCAGATTCTTCCAAAACAGTCTTTGCAAGAGAAAGAAAATAATTCCTTCTGTTCAGCTTCAGTGTGTGCAGCCAGTGA
This sequence comes from Pyxicephalus adspersus, assembly GCF_032062135.1. Classification (NCBI taxonomy): domain Eukaryota; kingdom Metazoa; phylum Chordata; class Amphibia; order Anura; family Pyxicephalidae; genus Pyxicephalus; species Pyxicephalus adspersus. The sequence goes on from NC_092861.1 coordinate 139,349,120, forward strand.
ACCCCATCCACATCAAGGAACGCTGCACATCTGTTTGTAGATGGTTTATGTTGGCTCTCTTCTCCCAGTGCATGCTGCGATTCTGAAGCTTCGCCATAAGCTGGACACATACATAAAAGGATTAGTGTGTAAGTGAGAGGAAAATAAAGCCCAAGTCCTCAGCACCTCAACTATCTGCCCTGAATGAGGCTGAAACCTATACACAGAGTGGAAATATCTGCAAAGTTTTCATTCAAAGACATTGGAAAAATTTGTAGAAGTAGAATATACATTTAGTCGTCTGCAGTCAGAGTGCATGATTCCAAAAGTATTTTTAGCTTGAAATGTTAAAGTGAACATGAACTTAAAAAGTAAAGATCTGACATGTTATAGAGACATTTCTAACCTAGAGTTGTTCATTGTGCCTAGCTGCTTCCTAAATTAGCCTTTTTGTCTTAGAATGTGAATATTTAATTCAAAGGTTTAAATAAATATTTTAGACCCAATGGCATCATTTTTGGGTCTTTGGGTCCGACTGGTGGCAGGAGGAAATAGGTTTCTAAAAACAGCAAACTGGCCTTTGAAATGAAAAATAGCAGCGCATTTCAGGTTTGTGAGGGTCTACTCTGTGCCAACAGCCTGTTGCAAACTGACGCACTGCTGTCTCTGACTGCTAGTCCCAGAATATTTGAATTGCAATTTGGTGATGTCCTCTTTGAGATGCTCACTGTTCTAGTTTTTATAGACATTAGGCAACAAGCCCTGATTCAACCAAGACGGTTTCTCACACAGAGACAATGCAGAACAAAGCATGGTAAGTCAGTAATGGGAAACAAATCTATTTATTAAGATCCTCTTAAGATCCACTGCACCACCACTACAGGAGAGGAATAGTACTTAGGCTACGTACACACATCAGATGATTCTCTTCCGATTGTTGATTCAGGGCTAGTAATGGACGACAATCTGACTTGTTTACAGCGGCCGTCCAACGTCGTTCATTGATCCATCCTGGCAGATTCACAAATGACGAATGACCGTAATGTAAGTGAAGATGAGAGAACGCAGCAAGGTGCCGCTTGCACATTCTCCCCCCTTCCCTGTCCATAGAGCAGAATGGCGCTGTATATACAGCTCTTGTTCATGCATCGTGCTGTCTTTTGTCATTGGAAAGGATTGTGAAAGTCCTGATATGTGCACGTAGTCTTTCTTTAGACATGTGAGAGCTTTTTAATTCAGTAGCATTACAATCCTAGGCTGTTATGATCTGGGGAAGTGGGTTAAATGACACCAGAAAACGAGAAAGACGATTGGCATCTGCTGACAGAAAACAATGCATGGGGGCAGTTTGGGATTGAAGGTGTTATTTTGGCAAAAACTCCTTTATTTGTATTTCATAGTATAAAATACCACTATATATATTAAGAGTATGTGAGTATTAGGAAAAAGTGTTCTGACACTACACAACCATATAACACACAAATGTGGAAGGATCACTCTACCCTAACATAAGTGTACAAATCTTTTGACAGCTTTAACAGGTCCTAGCTGTTTGACATGTAAAAATATTTTTATTTGTTGTCATGCCTTGAAATCCCTCTTTAACAGCCAAAGGTTGCTATTAATTTCCCGGATGACCAAAACCTTACTTTAAAACTTTGAATTATGGAGAGTTGGATGCAGAATGTGCTATTTTGAGAAAGGAACTCCGACAGATAGAGTTTGTCTGCTCCTCTCTAGCAGGAAGTTCTTTGTCTTGAAGGGTTCATACTTATTCCCATTTGTCCAATTAAGACTCATGCTCAAACCCAATATCAATCATGAGAGTGTGCAAGCTGATTGAAAACATGTTCCTTTTCTACAAACTTAAAGGGAAATAGACCTCTCAAAGGGTTAATCAACCATCGTTAAGAATCCTGCCAAAAGCACAAATATAATCCACAGCGGAAACACAAGGTCCAGATGTTTTAAGAATTAGAACATTTGCAGTGTCCAAAAATAAGAATATATATATACAAGTATATTATCCTGATTCACTTACCTTATATAAAGAATTTAGCTAAAAACAAAATAGGGACACCCTGTCGTCTTGTATATTCAGAACTCCTGAATCTTGTAATATCAAAGCATAGAGAGGGTGCTCAGGTCACCATCTATACCATAGGAGAACATTACATTCCCTCTCTTACTTAAAGTGGAACTAAAAAACTTTTCCTATTCCCTCACTGTAACAGTTAAAGTTCATTTAGTCCTATTGGTATCAGAACAAGAGTTTTTTTTAACTTTATTTTCTTGTTGCTACAGGTCCCATCTTCGTTTGATTGGTCCCTTGCAACCTCCTCTGTAAAATTCTTTGAGCTGTAATCGTAGGCACTGACATGACATTTTTAAGGGACAGACAAGTGCCCACTCACAACTCTTAGTGTCCCAACCAAGAGGAGGTACACCAACCACCAGGGGAATGAGGGATAAGTATAATAATCCATAATTAATTTTTTGTGATTTGAAGCATTGTTTTTGCTCCCACCGCCATCATCCCATTTTCCACTTGACTTCTACTGCATTGGATGGCACCAGAGAGCACAGCAGGAAACCATGCATGGATCACTACCAGACCTTTCTTTTGCTGGTAAATTTCAAAGTGAGCGAAAGTTGGAGGCACGGTTGGCAAAATAGGTATTGTTCATGAATGGAAAGAATTACCTATTGAAGTCCTTTACCTACTTACTTCCCAGTAATGTGATTTATAAGCAGCACACATTTGTGAAGGTTATCTAAAATCCCTTTGTACAATTACCATGCTGAAAATAGCAGGCTAATTATGTGATGGTATACCTCCATTGTGAGACCGCCATACAGCAGTCTATGTCTCTCTACATTGTTTTTGTTTATTGAACATTCTGTATACACCAAGCCTTTCAGAGGGCTTAAACAAATAGATGCTCATAGTATTATTTACTGACTCAAGAGTTTGTTGGCTTTTCACAAGAGACTGAGTTATAAATAACCAGAGTTGCCATGTAAATAGCTTTGCTTACATCATTTACAGTAAATCTTAATTGTGTATTTTCTTTGCTGAAACTAAATCAAGGTTTAAATAAACTATCAGCATCACACATTCTCCGTACAGGAGATTGCAAAAACAATGCCTACACTATTCCCAGCAGTAATTAAGTCATCTCTGTTTAGTTCTAATATTAAAAGAAGGTGGACTCAAAATTTAGTCTCTGGGCTAAATAGGGGAATTTAAAGGGTATGTAAACGAAACAATGAGCTTTTCTTATTTGTTCCATTTTGCTCTGGTAAATATGTTGTGTGGTTTATATGATTAAATTGTAATCTCTCCCTCTCTCTCTCTCTCTCTCTCTCTCTCTCTCTCTCTCTCTCACTAAAGTAGTTTAGGATGTTCACTTACCAAGGTAAAAATAACATCTTCTAAGGATAATTCACTTTGCTTAGTGAATGTGGTAACAACCACAGAACAGGCCAGGTATGATTGTTTTTTTTTTTTTTTTTACTTAAACTTAAACTTAGTCTATTGCTAAAGAACAGGATGAAGGGAATGTGAACCACCATACTGAAGGTACTGGAAAAATGTATGTATGTTTTTAGGGGGAAACACAAATAAGGGGTTGACAACAAACGTGGAGTTTGGCCGGTGACCCTAGAGTGATAACCCTTATTTACTGTACTGTATCGGGACCACAGAAACAGGACACACATACTAAAACTTTCCATCAGCTCCTTTTAAATACAAACAGAAGGTAGTTGACTTACTCAATGAATATAGGTTGTTCACATTGCAAAGTGAAGTATCGCCTTGGAAGGAGATTTAATTTAACTTAGTAAATGAGATGAGGCTCTCCTGACTTCAAACATTGGGTGTGAATTAACAAAGCTTTACAAGACTGGAAACTATCATGGGGAAACCTGGGTGATTCAGCAAACATTTCCTTGAACAAGATTTCTTAAAAATTATTTGATATTAGTTGACAAATGTTTTCAATCCTGGGCTAGATCCATTTTAGGTTTGCTGGATAACCCTTGTTTTCCTATGATAGTCTATCCTACCCAGTCTAAAAGAGCTTTAATAAAGTGTACATACATGGCACATCTTTGTTTAAAAATGAATTAACTCCTGTATGCATGGGCAGGAATTAAATAATTCTGACATGGTCAACCAAGATGGCTGGGGACCCTGAACCAAGAAAAGAACCAGGGGAGGAAAATGGTACCACTAAGCTAGTAAAGGAAATATGAATTTAAATACACTTTAAGAATATTTTTTTATTGCTTAAACTTGAGTTTTAAAGAAAAGTCTGCTGAGTCCCTGCTCATGATTGTAACAGGTGTAGATAAACTGCTAAAAGAAAAACTTTCTTATTCACAATTTGTTTTTGTGCCTAAGATCAGGTTTTGGACATTCACATATTTACCCATGGTTGAGAAGTAGAGAGTGTACTTAAAAAAAATCTTTGCAATCCAAACTTACTTTGGGGCAATTGATTCCCAATGCAGGCTGGGGAGGGAACAAGAATTGTAAATGGTAATGCTATCTTCAGGACAATAATCAGGTCTCCTATTCTGCCAGGTAAATCTGTACTGTATAACAAGGTTGTTCAAATCTCAGTATCTCTCATACCAAAAAAAAACACAAAACCTTTGGCAAGTAAAGCAGCTCTCATATATGTTTCATCTGTATTTGTAGCTGTTCGCCTGAAGATCCACTCTATTTAAGTCATGGTTTCCAAGTCAGATATTTTTCCTTGGTATTTATAACAGTTTAAATACTATTCTTGAGCTCCAAATTACAACAAAACCTATAATATAATATTTAGAGCTTCCTAAATGTTTTCTGTTTGTAGTGTGTAGTGTTGATTTAGAGAAGGGTTTTGGCTGTGTTTGCCTGCTTCACGAAAGTGACCAAGGAACACATATAGATACCGGTAGATATTGCTGGATACATTTCAGTTAATGGCAGTGTATTTCAAAGTATGTTTCTCATAGCTGAAGGCAAATGGAAAAAAGGAAGGGGGAGGGATTGCTGATTTATTCTGCAAAATTTTGAGTATGAATAATGGAGAAAGATTTAAAAAAGGAAATATGGAGCATCAGGGACCTGGAGAAGCTTTAATAACAAAAACTGCAAAAAACAAATCATGTCCTTTATATTTAATTTGTTAAATATTTTATTAAGGTATTCATTATTCCAAAAGTAAAAGGTTTCTAACCTGTGAGTCGTATAAATTCAGGTTTTCCTACATTTCTTTTTGACACCTGGCAAAAGTAAAGACACAAGAGACAAGTTTAATGCATCAACTGTATACTATTATTCTAACAACTCCCAACATTTCTACATCCCAGGGCTTTAAATGTGTGTAAACCCAAATACAAAGAACCAATATATTCAGCTGGTTTTGTGCCTTTAAACCCCAAAAGCATGTAATGTTCTTTATTTTTGTATGTAGAAAAATTATTTCCATCCTACCATGATACGTCCTTTAGTGCAGCGGTCCCCAACTGGTGGTCCAGAGCTCTGGCCAGTGCACCCCCAGGAGAAGGACCCTCATGTAGGGGGCGCACCGGCCAGAGCTGCGGACCATGTCCCCTGTACGGACCCCAGGCTCAGGGAAATGAGTGGGTTGTGTCTCTGGAGAGAACCCGCACACTCTTCCATTGCATGCGCAGATCTGTGATGGGAGAATGGGCGGGTTCTGGCAACGTCACTAAAGAAGAAAGTTTCTTCCCCTTTGAGTGCAATCTGACTCCCCACGCATTCACGATCCAGAGCCTGTAAATTTAGTGCTCCCCCGGTCCAAAAAAGTTGGTAACCACTGCTTTAGTGTAGTCGGAATGCATTTTGCCCAGGTGTGTATGGTTTTCTTTTGCACCATCGTGCCTTGTAGTCCTCCCCAACTTTTTGCCGCCATTTGTCTGGCTGACAGTAAGACCAGGTGGACATGTGCAATAATTGTTGCTGGAAAGGATCTTTCATGATCCTTTGCAAAGACAAAAGACTGAAAGATGCATTAACAAGCTTTGTACATACAGCATGGTTCTGCTCTATGGAGAAGGGAGAACGAGCGATCAGCACCCTGCTGCGCTGTCTTCCCTTCACTTCCATTGCAGTTGTTCTTCCGTCATTTATAGATCCGCCAGGACAGATCCATGAACGACATCCGAAGGCAGCTGTACACATGTCAGAATCTCCTCCGATACTAGCCCTGAGGCGAGAATCAGACAAGAATCATCTGGTGTGTGTAGCCTAAGTCTGAAAGGAAACAGTGCTGTCATTTTACACATATACCAAGTCCAGGGATACATTTTTATATCAATGGAGGGGTTGTAAAACTGTAGCTGCAATCTACCTCAAGCCCTTAACTTAAAAGAAATTAAATGTCATTCAACCTGGAAGACCGAACATAGTGTGGTGGAAAAGAAGAGCCGGGCTTAGAGGCAGAACTGGAAGTCAATTAGTCTATTACATTGAAAGCCTTACAAAGACAACTTTTACTAAATTATGTTGGCTGCCATGGCCAAATTCTTACTGAAATTTCAAGTCATCTGGATGCATCTGATTTTTAAACTTTGAATTGCAGGATATTTCTAGACTGGAATGTCCTGGATTTACCTGGTCTCCTTTTGGGACCCAGGATCTATGCTAAATCACTGATAAATAGAAAAGGTTCAAAAAGAAAGACTGAAAGTCTCAACTGTGCCTTTTTTGGCTATGTACCCTTGTGTGTCAGATAGGATTTGGATGCAGTGGATTTTTTTTAAAACATATGGTTATTTCATTTAGTTGACTTTATAAAGTTCATAGTTGTTCATTTTACGTTAGGCTTAGGAGAAACAAAACATAAATGGAGGAAGCTTTGCACAGCATTTCATTTCACATCAGGCATATTGTAAGTCACACAAGTTAGGATAGAAGGTAGAAAATAAAGATAAAATTACATTCAAGCTCTGGGCTCCAGAAGAACTATTTCTGTCCCCAAACAATTCGATCTACTCTGTGGTTTATCTTATTAATTTGTGGTTTTGGCTTGTCTGAACATTTTTTGGTCCACTACCAATGTAAACTAAAAACATCTGCTGAAGGACTTTTAAAATATTAAACAGGCACATACAACTTGAGTTGTTTGCTTCCAAGGATGTTTAACATTGAACTTCTGTAGTGGCCTTCTTATATCAGGATTGATGTTTAGTTCACAGGGAACAAATCAACAATATCTAGCTGAAATTCAGCTTATTTTGCATGCCGGAGAGAATATTTATTTTGTAAGAAGAGAACTGGCTTATTAAAGGATCAGTCCACCCCAGACTGGTTTCAGTTGGTGGTGTGTGTTAAAAAGTTAAATTATATTTAAACCCTAACTGGTTTAGTTTTCTCAAGCCCTGTGTATTGTAAACAACAAATTCTCCTTTCACCTTCTTTCAGCTTTCTTTGCGTCCCACTGCTGCTGACCACTACATGCACCCATTCCTGTTTAGTCTTCTTGTCATTGCTACGAAACCTGTGATAACATTGGAGCATGTCCACTTGTATCATCTTCATTATGGGTGTGTATGAGAGGGTAATAATGCAGGAACACATTTGGGAAATATTTGTCTCCCCATTACAGAAAGTGTCTGAACAAGAGTCTGCATTGCAGGATCATCAGGGACTCATAAGTGATGCAATATTCGGCATATAGCATTACAGTGCAATAGACTAGCAGACTATAACTATACCTGAAATAAAATGAGTGGGAACACCCACTAAAGGGATCCCTCAGGCAGGCCTGGACAGAAAAAAGAAACTAAATCTGGAAACAAAGTGGAGTTCTGTGTTCACCTCCAACTCAAGAGGAATCACTGCTCTGAAGTATGTACTGTGAGCACTACTTACTCACAGTATTTAAAAAGAATGTAATCCCATACTAGGATCTCCAGCATCTCAGTCTAAATATATTTTGCAGCCTTAAAGTTAATGTAAAATTCCACATAAGGACCTTCAAGGAGTTAAATAATTCTGGCATGGTCAACCAAGATGGCTGGGGATTCTGAACCCAGAAAGGAACCAAGGAAAGGTATTGGTACCACCAAGAGAGCAATGGAAAGGTATTTAGTTCCATTGCAATTTAAACAGAAGTTTACTGATTATTTACTTTTTTTTAAATTGCTTTTTTACTGCTCAGTTCCACCTAAACATTTGACCTAGAGTGTCGCTATGGCCAGTTTTTGGACACTACTTGCTTACATTGCTCTATTGATTGGCTAGGCCAGAATGACAGTCATGGGAGTTTATCCATTCTCGGCATTGAGGTATGCCAAGATCAGCATATAGAGCTCAGTTCAGTGCTCCTGGCTGCCCCTACCATAATAGTCAACCCAAAAGTCATAGAATCCGCAGGGAGACAACCCTTTTCCTACCACGACTGAAATGTAATATGTTTAGTTTTTTGTTTTTTTGTCAGTACTAGCACACATCTGTTCCACTGCTACATATTTGATATTAATCCTGTGAGTACAGACTAATTGCTTGTTTTGCATTAACTGCCTGGGGTCGGGGGTTTATGAGTGTTTGTTTGGCAGTATATGGTTTGGTCTTGATAATATTCTATTTAGGAAAGAACATACGTTGACTGCGTTTCCACTGACTTCACTGGTCCCCACCATCCCCATTAGTCTTGTGAGTGGTATGTGGTGTCTTTTATGAATATTGTTGATGTTTAAAGAGGAAAAGAAACTAATAACAACCATACCTCACTTCTTTTCCCCAATAACATATCACCAAGCTTTTTTTAAAAAAAATATTTTTCTGCAGTGTTGTGTGAGTTTTGCAAACCCTGTGATGTTCACACAAAGTCTAATCAGTTTTCTTATTTGAAGCCACTTATATTAGTAGTTAGCTCAGCAGAGCACCTGTTGCTCTGTCAGATTAGCTGTGTCAACAATTTTGCATTTTATGGAGCAACAATTTAGCATTTTATGGGGCAATCCCCAAAATGGCATTTCTACCCACATTGTGTCTGGGAACAGAATGAGGTCCTAGATGTTATAGGGTAGGACTGACCATGGGCACCTGAGATTGCTCCATGCAAGGCTGCTGCCATCTTCTCTAAAGTAGTAATGAAATTAGGGTGCTCTGCCCATGACAGAAGGGGTTAGATGATGCATGGTCTGAAATGCATATGCAACAGATAGGACAGTTTGGGAGACCAAGAACTGTGGATATTTTGTCCTGTAGGGATTGGTAGCTTAGTGTTACTCTTCATGCGTAACATTAAGAATTTACTGAAGACCATCTATGTTAAGCAGAGAAAAAATACTTGTTGATTCTGTTAGAATTTTTGTACTACAGAAAACCTTTCTACATTATAGAGAACTCAGATGAGGGAGGGGAGAAGTGTTCTGATGTCCTAACACCCTTTCTGTTATAGGCTAAGAATGCTGACCCTCAATAGTTACAGTAAAGTTATCAATGTATCCTAAGAAGTGTGTTACTGGCAAAATCACCAAGTGAAAGAAAAAGAAAAAAAACTTGGAAGGAAAATAATGAAGTAACTACATCTAAAGACTAGTACGGTATGAAAATGTAATCACATTACTTAGAAGTAGATTATGCCAAATATGTACATGAAATAAATAATTATGACATGGAGCAGACCAATAACAATGTAAGTTATCAAAGATGAGTTTTTGCTAAGACATGGGCAGCACAGTGGCTCAGTGGTTAGCACTCTTCCTTTGCAGCGCTAGGTCCCAGATTCGAATCTCAACCAGGACACTATCTGCATGGAGTTTGCAGGTTCTCCCTGTATTTGTGTTGTTCCCCCCCAAATTCTAAAAACTTGCAGTTAGGTTAGTTGCCTTCCTCCCAAAGTTGACCTTAGACTGTATTAAAGACATATGAGTGAGGGACATGAGATTGTGAGCTCATGACTATGGACTTTGTAAAGCGCTGTGTAATATGTTAGCGCTATATAAATATTGGGTATATAATGCAGTGTAGTTTCCTGCTTAAGGATCTTTTCTAATATATTATCACAAGCCCCTGAATTTGGCACTGCTCTACTGAAAAGGCCCATATAGGTATTAAATATTAAAGTGATATTACAGACATATAGTATTCTGTTCAGTAATCTGCAGTGTTTGCTTAAGTGAAAGTTTCACATAGTCATACTTATTTTACTGCAATATTTTATCAGCTGACATCTCAGTCCTTCATTCATCAGTAATGGAATTAGGGCAGGTACCTCTAGAAGTCCCCAGGTGCCATCCAGATTACATGGACGCTGGTCCTGTGATCAACACAGGCATATTTGATGGCATTGATGAGAGGAGCAGTATTAAGACTTATTGGAGACCAACAAGAAGAGTAAATGTTCATGGGAAGGAAAAATTGTTGTCAAATAGAGGCATCTACATATACAATACCTGATTGTTTAGCCAAGCCTATGAGTTAGATAATCAACAGGAAGAATAGTTTACCAAATGGTGGAGTTCTAGGGTGACAATGTTCACTCACTGTTGAGTATTATGGAGGCGCAGTAGTGTCATCCTAGGCTGCTCACCAGGTTTGGACTGCAAAGTTTATAGAAGATTGCATGGAAAGCTGAAAACATTGTTTGGGATTTTATTCCAATGGATACTGGAACTCTAGTTGGATCAACAGGAACTTTTTTTTCTTGAAGAAAATGTGTTTAGTCTGAAAAAAAGGAACAGAACCACCACATCTAAGCACAGAGCATTGACATGCATAGATATACTTTAAATTTGCTTCCAAACTTTTATTTTTTTTATACTGGTAACTTATCCATTTTAAATAACCATGCAAAATATTTCCCTATACTTCTTGGCATTAAATCTCAGAGCAGATGGTACAGTAAAATGCAAGGTACATACAAAGGACATGATTTATTAAAGCTCTCCAATGCTGGAGAGGATACACTTTCATCAGTGAATCTGGGTGATACAGCAAACCTGGAATGGATCTGGTTCAGGATTCAAAGCATTTGCTAGCAAAAAGCAAATGACTTTAAAGAAATCCATTTTAGATTTGCTGGATCTCCCAGCTTCACTAATGAAAGTGAATCCTCTCCAGGCTTCACAAGCTTTAATAAATCAGGCCCATACTGTCTGGATTGCCTGCATTTTTAAAAATCACCTGATAATAGCATTTCTAAAATTTGCCTAAAAAAAAGAAAAGTTAGATTTATAATAATTATCTTTGGCAAAATAGGGTACTTTCTTTCAGCTTCCAGTTTTACTTCCATGCAATGCACTTCTCAATGCATTTGCTTGAAATCTTCATGGAAAGGTAGTGATGCCATGCTCAGCGATTCACAGTGCAGGGGTAAAATTAGTGTAAATCTAAGGTTTTTTTTTTTAAGGTACACATTGGATAATATACATTTTTTTTTTGTTTTTTAAAGAGTGAGAGGACGGGAAAGTATACACGGAATTGTACTGAATGTTCCACCTAAAGTGTATGATAAAATCTAAAATTAGCCAATCTAAAGCTAACCTAGCCCATCTAAAAGCTTACCTAATTACCATTACCATTTACCTAATTAAATCTGTATTCAATTATTGGGTGGATCCCAGGTCTTATTTATTCTGGACTGCAGTGTGGCAGGGTCCTTTTCCTACAGCCCACATTGTTTCCTGTGGACATCGGGCCGTGAAAGACTAGAGAAGATAGACTAATATGGGGGAAACTACGGGATCTGGCAAATGGAATGGAATCGGTCCAGGATTGGAAAACATTTGTCAACTAATAGCAAATAATTTTTAATTCCTGTTTTTTTTGATCACCTAGGTTTACTCATAGTCTATCTTCCCTAGTCTTAAAGAGCTTTAATAAATCAGGCTCATTGTCTCAACCAGGGTCCTACCAAGGGCCTTAGAAACCTTCAGTTAAGGCTAAGACTCCAGCAGTGGATTATTGGTCTCCACTAGTAAAAAAGACAAAATATGTATTGGAGGGTTGTGGTTAGTCAATATCTTGTTTAAGGTTTTGACATGGTATTGGCAAGTGGTGATTGGCCTTGCAGTGGTAAATAAAAAGTAGTGAAAAATGCAATACCTTTAGGTTAGCTTATAGCCTAACTCTAGAAAAAATGTAAAACTACTTTTGTAGTGGGGCTACTCCCACACTACAAGGGTCAAATGCTTCTTTTTCCCTAGGCACAGGTAAGATGTACTTTTTCCTGCCTTTATTCCTTGATCTAAAATACTCCTCCGTGTGATAGGCCCCCAGCAGTCTCTTCGGTAGAGCGTTGTGTGTTGTGGCCACAAGCTCTGATGTCATTCCCTACAATGCAGAACCATTGGCCCCTGCATTTCAAGAGGGAATGCTAAGGACACCCCACAACCTCTAAACTCAGGAATGTTGTAGAGAGAGAAGCATACTGGCTAAAGGAAGAGTGAGGAATGAATTAAATGCCTATTTCCCCCTTAAAGCGGAAGTAAACCCAAAACTAACATAAAAACCAAAAAATCACACTTACCTTCAATCCCGCAGATCAGTCTATCCATCGGGAAGTTTCTTCCACCGGGTCCGGTGTCATCTCGGTATCTGTCTTCCGCCAGGTGCAGACGGAGTGCCAGGCGCCGCCATCTTTTCCTCACTTCTTCCGTGTTCTTCTTACGTTACCGGATCTCACACGGTGCAGGAGATGGGGAAAAAACTTGCTGATCTCACTACACATTTCCCTATTGATATAAAGGCCTGGGCATGCGCAGAAGGGGCAGCCAAGAGCCTTTTCGCTCCTAATAATTCTTGATCACCTAGGCGATTGAGAATTAAGGGGCGGTGCTGCACCTTTTTTTTTTTTTTTTTAATAGGGGTGTTGCACAAAACAAAACAAAAATTTTACTTTAAGTGAATGAGTCTACCCTACCCTTTAGTTTTAAACAAATCCTTTGAAATTATTGTAAATGTTTAATTTTTCCTCTAAAATATATATAAAAAAATCTTTTTTAATTTTGATGTTTATTAGAATGTCTCTTGTCAGTTACTATCCAAGTAACATTCTGCAAACAATTATTTCTGTTACTGCCCTGCTATTAGCATGCCAAGCAAATAAGGGTTTGAATATTGTCATATGTCAGTTCTGTCTCCAGTGCTGGAGCTACTAATGCATGAGTACATGATTTGTTTGTTTTTTCTGGTCTTACAGTCTGTTCTTTTAAACCAGATACAAGCAAATTTCACAATAACAGGGGAACAAAATTCATTTTTAGCATGTGTGCTCTGCGTTTTCCAACTGCCATGATCAGACACTGCAGGGCAAAAATTCCTGTTCTTCGGCTGTTAATATACAAAGTGCTTGGAACATTTCATTACCTCAACACTGGATGGGAAATTACATTGCTAAATTTAAGAACAAAAGGTGTGGTTGATGGAGCAAACCATACACCCCCCTCCCTCCTTCCCTAGCAAACCACATTAGGAAGAAAGGAGTGGACTTCTGAGTCAATTGTAATTAGATTAAGAACATATCCAAAGCATGCCACACACATCGAATATGCATCAATATTTTTGGCGGGGTTGTATTTGGGAACGTTTTCTGCATTGGTGCCATGCAGGCTTTATTTTTATTTAAACGGGAGTCCAGCCACACTCTGTACCCGATGCCTTCCTCTTCATATATACAGAATGCACTGTAGTCCAGTGACAAAAGTGTTGGAATAAGATTCCCAAGACAAATTGGAAGAAATAAGAACACATTTTACACACACACACATATATATATATATATATACAAAAGTGTTGGAATAAGATTCCCAAGACAAATTGGAAGAAATAAGAACACATTTTACACACACACACACACACATATTTATATATATATATATATATATATATATATATATATATATTATTGCAAAATAGGAGGAAAATAAATAAATAGGAACACTACTTTTTAAAATTTTTTAAATTTTCCCCAAACCTTTTTCTTCATATGATTTTTTTTAATATTTCATACTGTAACATCTGACACCAATATGTAATAGGAACAAGGTTAAAATGTCCATGTTTCCCACACTCAGCTCAATGTCCTGAATGTGCTTCCAATAGGAGCCATATGTCCTTAAACATTATTACAGGACTTTGTTACTCTTCTTTTTATGTTGTAAGTTGGGCACAAACCAAAAATTTGGTTTGGAGAGCCTTTATTTTCATAAAGTTTTCAATAGCAGACCCTTGTGTTTCTCACTGTCTATTGTTGTTGGTAAATTGTGCATATGATATAGCCTGTACGTGCTCTATTATATTGTAACATTACACTACTGTAACAGTGCCTTTCCCTGCTGGTAATGAATGTACACATTACCTAAATGTCGTCTGTTCATGCTGGTAAATAATACCATGCCACAATTCTTCTTAGCTGGATAACAAGTACACATGGTACAGTTTGGGGAGCTATCCGTCTCTGATGGATGAAAACTCTACATTGCCCTACTGCTACCTAGCCTTGCTATGACTGTACACATTACCCTACTGCTATCTATCCCTGCTGGGTAATGATTGCTTTCATTACTTTACTGATATGTAACCCTGCAGGGGTAATGATTTCATACATTACTGCACTGCTATATATCCATGCTGGGTAATGATTGTATACATTACTCTACTGGTATGTATCCCTGCTTGGTAATGATTGTATACATTACTGTACGGCTAAGTATCCCTGCTGGTAATGATTGCATACATTACTGCACTGCTATATATCCATGCTGGGTAATGATTGTATGCATTACTCTACTGGTATGTATCCCTGCTGGTAATGATTGCATACATTACTGCACTGCTATATATCCATGCTGGGTAATGATTGTATGCATTACTATACTGCTGTGTATCCCTGCTGGGTAATGATTGCATACATTGCTGCACTGCTATATATCCATGCTGAGTAATGATTGTATACATTACTCCACTGCTGTGTATCCCTGCTGGGTAATGATTGTATACATTACTGTACAGCTATGTATCCCTGTTGGGTAATGATTGTATACATTACTATACTGCTGTGTATCCCTGCTGGGTAATGATTGCATACATTACTTTACTGCTACGCATCCCTGCTGGGTAATGATTGTATACATACTGTACTGCTATGCTGGGTAATGACTACATACAATACCATACCACTACTTTTCTCTGCCAGATAACAAATACACATGGTACAGTTTGTGGCCTGCTGGATAGTAACTGTTCATTACCCCACTGCTGCCTCTCCCTGCTGGGTAATACCCGCACGCATTACTCTACTGCTATGTGTCCATGCTGGGTATTAACTGCATGCAATTCCATACTACTACCAATCTCTGCAGCATAAGTACATAAAGTACAGTTTGTGGACCTGCCTGATATTGCAGGATAGTAACTGTACGTTACCCTACAGCTACCTATTCCTGCTGGGCAAAGACTATACACAATACTTCTTGATGGGTTATAGGTTCACATGGTACATTTTGTCTATGCCCGGTGATAAATGTGTATAGTAATGTAGGCACTGCCTGTCCCAGTTAGATAATGACACTAAACAGTGCTGTACTGTTGCCTGCCCCTGCTAGATAATAATGTAGCACAGTCTGCCTAATCTAAATTCAGCCAATGCTTCTGTGAATGTGATGCAGTTAGTAAACCAGAGAAGTGTTTCTTTTTTGCTTCCTACAAGCCTATCCTTGCTCAAGTATTGATCACTTTCCCCTGCTGTTGATGAGCTGAGTCAGCAGTTAGGAACAGAAAAAAATCATAAGTGAGGAATATTAAGTGGTATGGGCTAAGGAAAGAAGAAAAATATTCGGGGATGATCCTGTAAGGGGGCTTTTGTGATTTTGGTGGTTGGCATTGCCTGGCCAGGGCCAAGGGCCTGAGGCATGGCATGGCCTGCATGCCCAGGGATAAGGCATGCCTGAGATTTATCCTTCAGAAATGTTCTCTTACGTTGCTTAGTGCCATTTGATGGACTTTTTTTTCCAACCTATGTGACTAGTTAGGTGGAACCTGCAACCCTATCCCTTTCTCCCAAAACTTCACAAAGTGACTGAGCCTCAATAATATTTTACTTTGCATAAGGAAAATATCATAATACCATAGGTTCTTCCTGATAAGTACCCACTAGATAAGATGTATCCTCGGTATTCTGTATCCTCGGCAACTTTTTCCATTCTGGGAACTGTCAGGCCTATATTTGCATACTTGCGAATTTGTCTACGTACAAGAAAGGGTTAAAGAACTGAAACATATTTGTAGGAGCCAACTAAGCAAAATAAATTGATTTTGCTTTGTATGTAAGTATGTGCAATTGCGCAATGTACTATTGCAATGTGGAGACAGGCAGAGAAAAAAAAGAGGGAAACGTCTAGCGAGATTTATTTGCATTACTTCCCAGCACATGTTATCACTCAGAGCATAGATAACTCGGTACAACATTGGAGAGGAAATTCAGGTTTATTTGCCCTCTGGTGTGTGAAATAACATTTGCAAATATTCAATGCTCCAATATAAAATTGTCAAAGCAAAACCCTCAAAAACCTCTAGAAAGCAGAGTGCAAGGTTTTTTAGTGACAGAGCCGTCTGAGCACATGCTTAAGCCCCGCAGACAATGCCACAAAAGACCAAACTCTTTCATTTTCAATGAAGTTCTGCGTGTTTCTTTAAATCTGAACAGATTTTTTTAGGCAAGATCCCATCTTTAGCACATATGGTTGTTGCCTATAAATTAATCATGCACTGTACTTCAAAGTTATGGAAAGTTGCGGAAAAGTGAAAGAATGTTTTGTTTTCAGGGCCCCTAAGGAAAATAAAGCTTGTAATCTAATAATAGCAATACGATTCGCTTGAATTTCCTTTGCTCTTTAGGGTATATTTACTAGATGATGTTGATTAAGAAGCTATGGACCCGGGGTCTTTTTCACAGCCTCAGGATGAAAGATTGTTCCCTCGATTGCAAAAGATTAGTGGTGAAAGAATATAGGCTGTGCAGGGCTTTTTAGTATGTGCAAGAATGCAAAATTTAAAGAGCACCAGTCAAAAAAGTAAAAGAAAAAAATTGTTTTATGTTCTTTATTGTTAGTGGAGAGCATAAACAACATGTAGGCACCTTATTCTTTTTTACAAAGTGTATTTTCATATAGGGTGTGTAGGTTTTGTAAAAGCAATGATAGGTACCGTGTTCTTAAATCCATCTTGACTTTCTAAGACACCTACAAAACTGGAGAAATAGCAGTGGTACAATAGTGCCATTGATTTAATTACAAAAGAAAAGGGTTAGCCCTGCTGTGCAGATCTTTTCCAACAAATTAAGGCTTCAATCCAGAATCCAAAGTTTTATCATGGAGGTAAACCTGACCCTAAGCAGCCAGTCTTCTTTGTGATTGAGCTAAATGGTAAAGGGTTTGATTGTTATGGATTATCATAAAATAAATCTAATGATGACCATCATTAGATCTTCATGCTGTACTACTGAAACCTTTAGCAGGATCCCTTCAATCTTTCTAATGATGCCATTATTATTATTTTTCCTTCTCTTACATCCTATTAATAAATGTTTTACCCAGTTTATTAAACAATTTTCATATGTCAGATTTTATAGGTTAATTTAGTTACAAATTTAGGATAAAATGTTTTATGAGAACTTTGATAAATAGACCCCAATGCCCTTTTTGAATCTATTTACAAAACATTTTCTAGTTCAAAAGACTACCAAACACCTAGACCAAAGCTGTACAACTCCGAGGAAATGAAGGGCGGATTTTTTTCCCAATCTGTGGGTTGATTGCTGTCCCAATCTAGGCTGAGAGGCCAAAGCCTTCCCCTGACTCCCTAAAGAGAGTAATAATGCAGAGATAATGCTTATGTACAAATTGCACTAATATCGGGAGATGCTCAAAGAGGTATACGTAATGCATACATATAGTATGCACACACAGCCAAACTGTATATATATATCTATTTATAAATATATACACCTACATTATGCACACATTACATGCACATTCATTGCACACACACTAATTGGACCTGATTATTCAAAGATCTTCAAGATTAGATAACACAAACTATCATAGGGGAACCTGTGTGCTGGGTGATCCAACAAACCGCGAATAGTTCTGGTTCGGAATTGAAAACATTTGCCAGATAATAGCAAATTATAAATCCAATCCAGGTTTGCCCTATCACCTACGTTCACCCATGATAGTCTATCTTTTGCAGTTTTGGAAAGCTTTAATAAACCAGGGCCCATTCCTTACTTCTCTCTCAAGGCTGAATGAGTGTCCCTCCCTTAGTTTTCTCCTCTTCTCACATCTGTGACTCCTTGCAGAACAAATGTGGATTTCTAGAAGTAACATATCTGGCAGCCACATGGAGCAATAGAACACAGAACAATTGTGGTGAGAAACATATGGAGAGTAAGGCTGGCAAAGGGCAATTTACCCAAAAGCCTTGTTGGCTGCGAAGTTTGGTCCCCTGTTTTACAAATTTAGGTCTTGCAGACCTCATAATAATCTCTTGCCTTGACTACATCTTTCTTTGTTGTATACCATTAATGCAGCACCAGTTTTTACTGTCTAAGAATTCTACAAAGCATATGCAACTCCCCTGTGAGTACATGTCCACCTCCCAGCATATCTTTACAGTTGCCTACAATCAGCTGGAATCTAAAATTTAAGTGCACTGCCTTCAAAATACTATCAAGAATTCCATCAGCACTGATATAATGGTTTATTGAGAAACAAAGCAATGTCATACAGCAACATGATTTTAAATGGCTTATAATGAAAAATGTATCTTCTGGATTACCGTACCAATCTTTGTCAACCGTGATTGGCTAGGCCGTAATGATGTAATTCCTGCATATGTCTGGGGGGTGTCAGGATATGCACATACGTTGAGCTGCACATGAGCAGGTAGCCAACAGGCAGGTAAGTATGTTTTATTACAGAAGAGGCATTGCATTGCCTGCCCCTTTTTTAATAAAGAACATTCTTGTCTGCAAATTTTCTATTCAGTGGAGCTATAGTTCAGCTTTTAGGTACATGCTGCATTAATAACCCAAATATGTTCTCTAAAAACCTGCTTTCCTTTCCCTGTAAAAGCTGGTATTTTTATATAAAATAGTGGCTGCAGCCATAAGTGAATGAACGGCTGTATTTAGTAAAGACTTGTATATGAGAAAGATAATTAGTACCAGGAGGCAGCCATGACGTTAACATAATAGTAAACTGTTGGAGTTTAGTTTAGAGCAGAGCAAAATACTGTAGAAGGACAGGAAGAGGCAGATTATAATATTTTTAGCTTGACATAAATAATTGGCCACAAACAGACTAAGCAGATGATCGATTTCTAAACACTGTCAAGCTGATGGCAGAAATTATTCAGACAGCATTGCCTAGAGAGGAATCACACATAGCACAGTGTACTGACACCTCTGCCTTTGTTTAATATGGACAGGGAAGCATTTACTGTAACCCATGGCATCCACTAAGTCATTTTTCAATTTTTTTTTGTTTTATTAAAGGCTACTGGGATTAGTTTTTATCTGATTGGCTCTAATATTGTACTCATAGACACTTATGAATGTTCCTGTTAAAAAAAGGATATTTTGTTTATAGTACATGCACTATATGACAAAAAAAAAAAAACATTGTAGACACATATATAGGCTGGTAAATCCAATTCCAAAACCAGGTGCATAAAATCAAGCACTCTTTAGCAGTTTCTACATGTTTTTAAATTGTGTATTTTCACCTTGAAGCATTA
>NC_092861.1:139369252-139372354 GCF_032062135.1 Pyxicephalus adspersus
TTTAGCTTGCCAACTGCTTGGTTAGCATGATAAAGTATGCCTGTGAACTCTATACGGCAGGCAGCCATTACTAGTCTAGTGAGCAACCACTCATCAGCGGTAAGTTTTCACCAGCACAATCAGCTAAAAGTGTTCCTTACTGAGTAGAGAACACCATTGGCCTCAATGGAGATCAGTGGTGATTACTAATAAAGGAGTGAAGATTAAGGCTAGAAAATGTGGTTTTTCAAATTAAATTCCTAATCGTCATTTTAGGTTAATTACAGTACAGAAATCAATCACTGATTGTAACTATAGAAAACGATCACCTTTTTGCAAATCTTTTGTTAAAAAAGTATCAAAAAAGTATTAATTTGTTGCCTGTATATTGTCATGTTTGTGCATTGAGTGTTGACTTTGTTACCCAAATATTGTCACAATTGGCTGTTTTCTGCCCACACATTGTAATTATTGCCTTTTTGCTGCCTATATGATATATAGTAATAATCAACTGATTACTGCCTGTTTATTGTGTACAATTGCTCGTCTGGGGGCCATATATTGTCAAGATAGCCATTTTTACATGTACTCAAAATCACAGCTGTTTAGAGGATTAAATTGGCAAAAGTTCTCTCAGGCCTGTCCATTTCAATGAAAAACACTATTATCATAATTTTCCATCATAGTGCACCATGTTAGCTACTATTAAAACCCTTGATTTTGTTTAGCACATCGCTATCATTGTATTGTCATAGTGTGTTATTATTAACTTGAATTTTAGATCCCAGATTATATCCTAGGTTTTCCCATTTGGGCCACTAATAATCTTTTTATTTTAATTTTAATTTTTTACATTTTATGAATATTTATAAAACATTTTAAAAAAAATCCTTACTATCCACTAAAAGAATTTCATTTATCTTACAATTATTACTGAAAATAATTCCAACAGTTAGAAGAGAATATTTGGGGTGCTAAAAATATAAACTGCCCCAGGTGTCAGCTTTTCTAGTTATGATGCTGTAGATCTATACTGTTTTTGGGAAACATACACACAACATTCACACCTGTGCATTGCTGCAGGGGAAATGTGCTTCTTTATATTGTATATGTGCGTGAGGATGAATGACAAAGCGCTGCAATAGGCAAAATAATAAATAAAAATTATTTTCTTCCTTTTACCTTTATTTGAAGTGTTGAATATCTCTGAGAAATACACTTTAATTTTTCAAGTCGTCAACATTTTTACTTTGCTGTCATTCTAAAGCATTTAAAATGATAAGATCTATAAAAACTATATCATTGCTCTTCTAAATTAGATTCATATTTATTGTTAAATCAGAAGCTTATTCAATTTCTGACCTAGAAACAAAAAAGATTCAGAAGTGGCTCATCATGAAAGGCTAAAGATAAACTATGTCAGCTAGAAAGGAATGAGAAAAATAATGAATACCCGACTTAAAAGGATAATAGCAAATGACTTTAATGATGGGTAATTGGGTTATTTTTAAAGTAACTTTTGCCATTATTGATATTAAAAGGAAAATTATACTAAATTTCAAAAAGTATGTCATATTATGAAGACTGGAGTTCTAGAAGAAATTGTTTTTCCATGACCTTATTGACTATCTTTGGCGCTAACTTCTTTATATTTGTGTGCATGTGTGTGTGGGGGGGGGGATAAATAGATTTTATTTTTATCAAAACAAACCACTGCTATGCCCCCACCTCTGATAGTCCAGAATTTAACACCAGAGCCATGCCATACTTGTTCATTATCTGGCACCTGTCAGGAGGAGTAATCCCCTATCCAACAATGGCAGCATAAATCCATCAGACAGTAAGAGGCACGGAAGCAGAGTATTGGTGTGGCACAGACACAGAATGTAAGCAAAGTATCAAACCAACTTACTTACCAACCAATACCTCTACTGACATCAATGTCTCTACTGACATCAGTTTTCCCTATAATCACCAGTTTCCCTCGTTGAGCACCAATGATCCCCCCTCATTTGCACCAATGTCCCCCATTGAGCACAAATACCCCCCTATTCCTGACTGACACCGATGCCTCCCACCCCAAGTATCAGTACCACTATTTCCCTAATCAACACCAATTTCACACCAATACAATGTCTCTCATTGAGCACCAATGTCTCGTTCTCTGTGTACCAGTACGAATTCCACCCAAATAATTGAGCAGAATTCTTGAAAACTTCATGAAAAACATAAAAAGAGATCTGTGAATATCTGTTTTTATTCATTTGAAATTAGATACAATTACAATCATAGCGGAAAAACATCAGGAAGACAGCATGAAAGATTCTTATTGTTTGGCATTTTCTCCACCTTGTTGTACAATCCCAACATTCTCACTGAAATTCTTCACAACAAATCACATCACTCTCCTCCCATTTAAACCTTTCCTGCTTCCTGTTTCTTGCCAACACTTGGCTCTGTTTATAGCAAAAGCCATGTTCCCGTTGATTGTGTTTATCTGTGTACTGACCTTGGCCTGTGGCTTACAGTCATATGAAAATGTATGTACATCTCATGGAAAATGTTGACTTTTTTAGCATTCTTCTCATTGCCATTCTGATTAACTAATCACCGGTGTTCAAACTTTTTTTGACTACTCCAATGCGAAATTCTTTTTGTTACAATGTATTTGTGAGTTTTCTTCCATGAGCTGCTCAACTCAAATCCTCTAAAACATATTGGTGGGATTCAAACCTAACTGGTTCAAAACCTTGTTGGGTTTGCAAGTATTCTTCTAATGATTATAGTTTTTTTTTTGTTTAAAGATCGCTTTCTGCTTTACCTTTAACTTTTGCACTGATGGCTTCACATTCTCATCAAGCGCACTTTGATAAAATGCAGAATTTCCGGATAACTGGATGACTGCAAGCTGCCAAGAACTAGTCGGTACAGAAATCAGTCATAACATTTCTTTTACCATGATTTAAAGTTGGTATGGGGTTCTCCACCTGGACTACAGTCTTCGGTTTTGAAATTTCTAGTGTTCCTGTGAGCAAGCAACTCTTTGGTGTGATGGGCAACTAAACTAATAAAAGGAATGGAGGAGCTCAGCTATGAGGAGAGATTAGCTGAACTGAATCTATT
>NC_092861.1:139372742-139397323 GCF_032062135.1 Pyxicephalus adspersus
TTTTTTTTTGCCTTCCTCTAGACCAACAATGTCTATAGGGTTTATTATCTGGAATATGTTTATTTTCCTAGTGGTTGAACTTGATAGACTTTTTTTAACCTGACCTACTATGTACGTGTAATATTTCAGAACACATTGTTCCAGAGGGCCTGATATTTGCATATATGTCCCATGGCAAACCACCAGTTGTTGCATGAATTACCTGCAGATATCCCACTACAATGTTGGCCTTCTTGGAGCATCAGGCACTTAGCCCTTGGTTTGGAAGTGCTGGGCTGCCCAGGACAAATGAGCAGTTTCTTGAAGTTTTTGATGATTTTTTTTACAGGGGAATCACTGAGTTAATATAAATTGGGGATCTTTTAAAAATACTTGCATCCACAACCTTTTTTTTAAAGGATATTAAAGAGGTCTTCTAAACTTGGATATGTACAGTGTCAGTTTTATATGTCATTTGTTCAGTTATATAACCTTTATCCCTTGGTACTGCTTGAATCTAAACAATTATCTAAGATCTAATATTTGCTTGTTCAATTATGATTAAAAAAAACTCAGCAATTTCTAGGAGATGTGTTTACTCTTTCACGTGATATCCCTAAGCAGATAGATCCTTCTATGTCTGGCTCGACTTCTACTTGGAAACCAACTACAAATCTGCTTTCCTAGGATTCCCTCCAAAAGTTGCCAGGGTTCTTTTATCTGTGGTTGACTGACCTCCCATTTGATGGTGCCTGTGTAGTTCCAGGGCAGGTGTGTGTCTGGAAGGGCCATCTGCAGGACAACAACGATTGTTTTAGCTGTCTGTAAGGTTGGCATTCTGACCACCATTTGGTATCACAGGTTCCCTGTGACCTAAAAAATTGTTTCCAGGATTCCTTTGGAGTATGAGAAATGTTGTGCTAGATGGTGCTGTATATCGGGAAGTATATGGTCTGCAGAACTAATAGAAAATGTTGTAACAGAGGCACTAATGATGCCTGTTTGACCTGTCACTGTCTAATCAATTATTGTGGTTGTCTTGATTTTTAGAGGGATTCATATTCTTGACTTTTGATCCCATTTAGTACAAAAATATTTAATACAGTATGTTTGCATATATCTACAAAGCTGTGCAGATTTCACATTTTAACTACATTTTGTGTTTTTAATCAAATACATACATTATTGTTTTTTACAGAAACTTTGTATGTTGTATTCATTGCTACCAAAACTCAAATTTTCTTTAAACAACATATATCATACAAATGGGGTTTTTATATTGTTTAAAAACAGCACGCCGTGATCTAGAATTCTAGAAATAAACGCAAAAATCTGTTTTAAGCTTCAAAGCCCCTCCTTAAATAGTTACACATCAGTGACACAGAACAAGGCCTCTACATTCAATATTCAAGGAAAGAGAGTAAAGTGTAAATCCATATAAAATTAAAAACAACCACATTCATTTTGCCCGGTGTGTATCTGCCAACACAAGCTGTCGAGCTCATAAGGGGTAACCCACATCCTCGCAATCACTCCGTACCCACCTCATTATTCTGAGACCTGCAACACAAGCCTTTTTCTTTGTAAGGATCATGCACACTCCACACATAGCACTTTCATAATATTACACATTCTGCAGCTCTCACAGCTCCGAAAAACACAGCACATTCATGGCCTTATCTAAACAGCTTTCAAAGTATAATCGACTGAGCCAGCAATCTCCGAGTCATTCTTGGCAGGGGCTCTATTTTTTCCATTCAATCATGAATATAAAAGCAGCACGAGGCACAGCTCTGGTATATATTTGGAAATGCAATACAAGTAATAATTCAGACTCACTATGTTGACTGAAAAACATGAGTGAAAATAGAACGTCTGCGAATCTGATACAGGCCAGGTGTAAGGGGAAGATACCAAGGGCAAAATCTTTTCCCCTATGTATAAAATGACAAACAGTAGGCAATGTATAGGATATGTTATGTTACAATCACTGGTTGTGTTGCTCGTTCATGCCCTGGATCAAGTAATGTTTGCTCTGAACAGAGGATTATGTTTAGATTAAGCCAAGTTTATGGCTGACAAGGTTAGCAACGTATAGGAGAGCTTAAATGTACGTAGCATGCAGCCTGTTGTCAATGAAATCAGCCTTGAGAAATTTAATTGGCAGCTGGTTATCAGGGTACTGGATTGACACCACCAGCAAAGAGAATACTGACCTGGTGACTGCATGCTGTAAAGAGCTAACTTTGGTAACTTCAATCAGGGCTAATATTCAACTCTAATAAAAATGAAACATGTGTTTGGGTTGATTTTGCAATCAAATCTGAACAGTAACACAACTTAGTGTCTATTTTTAAGATACACCTGCTTAAATAATACACATAGCTAAAAAGTGAACCACGTGGCATAGAGACACAGTTAAAGGGTTGGGTTGTCTTTGGGAAAATGTGGGGAAGGTACAAGAAGTTAGCATCTCTAGAATATAAAGAGAATGATGTAAAAAAAAGCTTCCATTAAGTGACAGTTTTAAAGGCCAGACATCTTGCTATTTACTCAATGGTGATTTTTCATGTAGCTTAATGAGTGTGGTGAAATTCCCTTTGCGAAGAATGCAATGATATGCAAAGAAATGTAAAACAGGAATTTTCCTTGCACATGATTGGGTGACTAAAGTCAGCAGATCACCTAATTTACTAAGATAAGTGAAAACACTTTGTAATGTGAACAGCCAAAATTTCTTTTGTAAACCAACTCCAATGAAAGAAAACAATTGGGAAGGTTTCTGATAGGAAGCTCACAGCTGTCCAATAACTATTCATAATAGAGAGCCTACAGATGACATAACTGATTGCACAACATACGAGACCTTTGAAGCATTGACAATAACAGCAGCGGAAGATAATGTCAAAATCCAAACCTGTCAGATAAGGAATAAAAATAAGGTTGTAGCAGGCTTGGGATCACACAATATGGACAAATGAAGATTGGGTATAACATTGCCATTCTGTGTTGTGTCAATGGTTCTACTGATTGTGGTATATTGGTATACAGCAATGTAAATCCTAGTACCTATACACTGGCATCCTTGATCTTTGCTGCGTGTACACATGACTCACATATTCTCTGCTCTTGCTTCTCACTTTGTGAGCTGCCAGAAAATTACATGGTTGTAACAATCCCAAAGACTGATCACCACTAGAAGGGGGACCAAGGAAATGCTTTTTCCTGCCTGCGGCAAATTGATGACATAATTCATCCAAATTGCATCAGCACCGTCACTAGACTTGTGTTCAAGGGCTGCTTTTCAATGATAAAAGGTAAACTTTTTTAATATACTGTTGACATAACATGTCAGGAATTTATTCATGCACACTTGTAAAGTTACTGATATGTCTGCTTTTACAACCATAACTCTGTTCATAAATATAAACGGACATAATCAAAGGACACTATCTAAGAAAGACATTTTACCAGGGAACTGACTGAAGGGTTTTTGTTCAAACATGCTTGAGTTGTGTCAACAATGATTCTCTTCAGTGTAATTTGCCATTTATTTTTGCTTTGGCTGCATTTCTAGCTTTCCTTAAACAAAAAGAAAAGAAATAAACTTACAGTGAGAACTCTTCAATTCCTATAACAACTATGCAAAATAGGAAAAGTGATGCTAATGGAATGGACAAAAAACAATAGCAAGAATTTACTGCTGAGGGATCTGGTGCAGGATCAGAGAACTCGTCATTTTATAACAAGCTGGGGTTCATTTCATTCAGGGAAAAGGCCCGAGTGTTTGGATGACCGCCTAGGCCACAGTTATTTGGCACCGACCAGTCAGGAAGCAAGCAATAAATAGGTCTCAGTAGAGGCTCTGCAGGTTGAACTAGACAGCAATTAGTCATAGCTAGAAGAGTTATATGCTTTGCTCAAAATCCAGAGTAGAAACACTTGTTGTCCAGACAGCAGTAGATTTTAGGAAGAAAACATGAAATTTGTAAACTTATTTTCAACAAAAAATGCCTTCTGAATTGTAGGACTTTGTTGCAAACCTTTGTTACAATTAGAGGTATAAACATTGCTGCCTTTCAAAATACAAAAGGATCTTTATTTTGACTAGAGATCTTCTTTTGAGCTTATTTATGCTGTTATCTTTGGTTCCCCAGTGCCCAGATCTTGACACCCCCCAGCACTTACTGTCTTTCATATATATACTTACCTATTCTAGATGTATTCAGGGCAGTCATCTGACACTGGGTCCTCTTTTGATCCTTTCCTTGCAATGGACAGTCCTCAATGTTGTAGACAACAGGCATGCCATGTGCATTTACTCAGTTTAGTTAATATACAGATTACTCAGTGAACGCACAAAGCTGTAGTTGCTGCGTCTGGGGGGAAGCCTTTAATGACCTGAATATTTCATGTTAAACTCAAATCACTGAAATGTATTACATCCCACATACACATTGCTTGTCTTGGGGGCTTTGATTTGTCTAGGCTCCCTAATACACCACAATGGACCAAAAATCATGCATGTAGTACCTTTGGCAGCACACCATAATGAAGGCTGTGCAATCCTGCAATACCAACTCACTGAGAACATGCTTTAGGATATGCATTGTGTAGAGTTGTGCATTGCAATGCTGCCAATAGGCACTAAAACCTCTGCTAGGGGCCTAATTAGAAAGAAAATTTTTTACCCAGTTGAGCCCTAATCATTCACAAAATATATGTAATAATAAAATTAAAAAAAGAAATCCCCTTAAAGAGACCTTGCAGCCAGACCATTTATTTTAACAATAATTTTACTATATGTAAATATATAATGATACTATGTGCAATAAACATATTTTATGCATAAATCATCCCGTGTGCAAACATCCAAAAGATTGAGAACTACTGCTTAGAACTGCCATCTTGAATGTAATATGAGCAGTCCCAGCACTCCGGTTATGGTAATATATCAGGGGAGAGATGGGGATGCTGGGCCAGCACAGCAAGTAATTAGACACTTAATAGAGAAGACAGCTATGATACTTAAGAAAGGAGGGTGCTTCCCTAGAGAATTGACACTTTTGAAGTATTGCCAATCAGTTTGTAGGCATATAGTAAGGCTACGTAGACACGAGCAATAATTGTTCATGCATTGTGCTGTTGTTTGCCGTTGAAAAGGCTCTATGGAGAGGTAAGGGGGATAATGACAGAGCGGCTCCCCGCTGCCCTTTCTCTGCTTTTTTGTCGTCCATCGTTCCTGGATCCGCCAGGACATTTGTTTGGATGATGGACGACAAGCACTGTACATAAGACAAGCACTGTACGCAAGATTCTCATCCTGATACCTGAGCCGATTATCGGACGACAACCATTGCACGTGTGTTTGTAGCCTAAGCGGTTAAAACATTTTTTGACAGCAAAAAGACAAAACACTTCCAGTAATCATGTAAAATTCTTGATTTTTTGGTGACAGGGTCTCTTTAAATAAAGATGTCTTTCAGCAGGCAGTGTACAGAGTTTGTAAGCCATCTGTGCAATATATGGCAGTTTTATTCATTCTCAGGAAATGAAGCTCTTCTCAGATTGCCTTATTAAAATATTTTCTTACTCTGCAGTACTGGAAACATGCTGCTAAAGCTTTCTCTCATTTCACAGAATGTTTTTCTCTCTTTTTTCCCCCACTCCCTCATTCTTTCAGAAAGACACAGGAAGTGGTCGTGAATCACACATTCTTTCATGAGGATTCATGACAAATGTTGAATGAGTTCGCTCTCAAACACTTGGCTTAGATACCCCATGTGATTGCTGAGTCATTTTCTTATAAGTAAAAGCACAGTTCCCTCTAATTGGCTTTCAGGGTGCCTGGGAGTAGCGTTTTTTTTTAAGTATGTCATTCATGGTAATGTTTTCTTTCCGCAGAGCTTGATTATGGACTATGGGCGATTCACAAACACTCCCATACACTCTGCACATGAGCAATTATTGGAAGGATTGTGGCTGACAGCTTGGACCGGTGCCATCAAGGTTAATCTTGACCTTAAAATAGCAATGTTTCTGGCTATTTAGAAAAAAAAAGTCTTTATTTATGAAGTCCAAGGTACCCAATATAAAGAGTCTTGAGATAAGTTTAAAACAAATAGAATCTTGTTGTTTAACATTTTTGGAAAGTTATGTGTGTGAAGTCAAAGGTTTGTTGAAAAAAAAAACAAAATTCTCCTCCAGGATAGCTATAAACATTACAAAGACTTATTGCAGGTGATTACCTGTGCCTGGGTATTTCCCATGCACTTGTAACTTTAGAACAGAATTTATTGGAGGTTGAGGAGCTTCTGCTATAACCAGCAAGTACACAAAGCAAACGATGTGCCGATTATGGCACATACTTGCCCATGTGCAGGTGCCCCGCACTTGATGAAGTCCAGGTCCTTTCATTCTCAGAAGGCGCCATATTCCCCCCCACTGAACAGCCGACTTGAAAATGGGCAATCCTCTTTGCCCATTGGATGTCCACTGATAATGCAATGCCTATTCAGGATTTACATTGTCCTCGACAGCTGTCTTTATGTGTGGCACTGCCGCACACAGAGTTGTTTTACACTACACGCACTATATATACTATGCACTATGCAGTGTAGAGCTTAAACAAAAACCGACCAGGAACCCAGAATTTATTTTAGTACTACCCCTTGTTGACATTTTTTTTTTTGAGTTTAGATCCACTTAATTCATAAGCAGTCATGAGGCCACATATAAAAAGCCATAAAAGTTACATTATTTTTGCTAAAATACCAGAACATTTTAGATTGGCCTAAAATTAAAAGTACCCCATTCTTGAAGTTCCCAAATAAACTGATAATCAAACCATTCACTGACAAATTTTGATAGAGATCTCCATTTATTGGGGGCCTATTGGGGATTGCCTCAGATTTAAAAAAAAATAGTGGCGATCAGTGGTTCTTTTCAAACACCATGATGGTCACTTTTACCACAATCTGCACTTTTTAGCATAAGTGGCCACAATGGAAGTAAATTGATCACATATCCCCAAGACAATAAAAAGTGGTGACATGTTATCAGATTTCTTTGCAAGTAGTTTAAAATCTGAGTTCCAGGTAAAGAGCTAAACACACTGAAATTTTTTTTTATGCAGCTAATTTAAAATGTAAATGGGAAAAGTTGGGGTTCACTTTGGAGTGGACCTGAACCCAAGCAGAGTAGATATGCTATCTTATCAGGAAGATCTAAAAATGTTATTTGTGTTCGAGCAGTACTTTGGCAGTTATAAGTGCCAGAAGCTTGGTAGCTGTGTATCTGCAGTGTTAAATCATCTAAAGCACTGCTACCTCTGACTTCTGGTCTCATGATAATTGGAGTGAGATTTAGTGATGTCACCACTATTGTGCTGGTCAATGTTTTCCTTGCTGGAGAATAAGTTGTAATGAATGGATCTCCCTGCTTGTATAGCTATTCTTTGTTTGCCTGCTGCACCTCAGCCATTAGTCTTCAAGTCTTTGATAATTAGAAGCCATCTCCGAAATGAGCAACCAAACCTCTGATCCTCTAACAAGATGGTTGCCTTCACGCAATGCAGAACAAAACATCGCCAGTAATAGAGAAAATATCAGATGCATGGAGCGCATAGGTAATACTGGCAGCTAGTTATTTGTCCACAGCTCAGGTCCTCTTGAAGTGTAGAGACTTTCTGATATTGAAGAAGCCATCAGTTTATAGGACAGCAGACTAAAGCTTAATTTCCACCATAATCCTTGTTTTTTTTTTTTTACTGATCGTCTATTTTGCACTGTAAATGATTCATCAACCATAGTTTATAGAGTACAGTACAACATAAGGAAATCATCTCATAGAATATTACCACAAAAAAATGTACTGAGAGAAAGATACAATAGATACATAGCCCAGTATACAACCCTCAAAATATTGCATTTGATGAATGTCCCCCACAGGAATAATACAGAATTGGCTTTAATTTCTCACGCTACAATGCAAGCAGTGCCATTGGAAAGAACTCCTTCTCTGGGGGCCTTGCCGTCCATGCACTCAGAAATTAGGATTTATTTTCCTAGCAGTGAATATTTTTAGGCCAGACTGTTTTAACGGAGCATGTAGACAGATGTCCTGCATTGACAAAGGTCACTATTTTGCCCTCTTTCCCCCCTGCTTCCTTAGCTGCACTGAGCCTTAGCCGCCCTGGTCATGAAAGTGCTGTGCTGGTGCATCTTGGGTAAACAAGACACAGATAAAGCTGCCTTTCTTCTAGCCCAGAGATGTGGGTTTCCTGCTCAACTGCATAGCTTCTCTCATCTGTTGGCTGCCTTCACTTTAGGTAAAATAAGCATTATTATGCAATGTCTAGGTCCACCGTCCAAAAAAACCACTTATGCATAAAAAGCAGACCTCTCAGACTGCCCATTGATAAAGCGCTACGGTGAATGTGTTGCGGCTGTGTTTAGAGTACACACAAGGTTTAGTCTGAAAAATAATAATAATATCCAATGAAGTGTGTGTACTTTGCTCAGCCCCAGTAAGGGAATAACAGTCATCTTCTCAGGTCAGCCTAATCAGAGCCTGTATTTTATCCTGCGGATTATTAGTGTGTCCCTGGAATTTAATCAATGGAGCTACTCTCGTAAAAATGAGTCATATATATATAGAAAGCTGAAGATTATATACAACATGCAGACTTTAATTATGGGTCCTGGGCAGTTATTTGTAAAACAAATACAGCTTTAATCAGTTACACATGAGTGACAGTGGATCATTTGAAATGAAAACTGCATTAAAACTATTTAGGTGGAATATGAACCCTATTTATAGTTACATCTAACCTGGGTTTCATTTACATTAGCTGTATCATCAATGGACAATGGAGTGAAGAGTTATGCAAGCTGTGGTATTCATACTTACTGAGTCAAAGGGTATTGTTATTGGTAAGCAAAAGTTTTGGAAATTATTATATCTTACACTAAGCAAGTATTTATTAAGTTTTTATTGTTTAGTACACATCTTTTGCACAGGCCCTTTTCCTGTACTGAAATTCAATTTTGTAATTTCAGATGACAATGTGAACTACTCTCAATGAACATTAGAAAATGCGGACAAAGCTGCCTCATTTCCCATCCGGAGGACATCCATTAGCATCATCTAGGTCAGCCATTCTCAACCTGGGTTCTGTGGAACCCCGGGGGTCTATCCAGAGTTTCTCAAACCGTTTGCCCTTCAATTGATAGTGCTGTATAGTTCTTGGGATCAACACCACATGGTAAAACCAGCCTAATGACTCTAATTATGTTTTGGTTGTCTTTCAAGATGATGTTTTGGCCACTGCTAAAATGGTGGGATTCTTTCAATAGGCCACCAATTTAGAAGGCTTTGGAAAATTGGCTTTAGCAGGAGTTTTCCCAAACCTGAAAATTATTTAAGGGTTCCACAGGGAAAAAGAGAAAGGCTGATCTAGCCCTTTCCTGTTCGAGCTTACTGACCCCAGCCTGCCCCTTTCGTTTGTTGGATTTCAGTTAATATAATCAATTGTTGTTTTTGAGTAGGTAGATGGGAAAATTACCTGATCTTTAGAAGTCAATATGGTTTCACTGCACAGGTGCCACAGGAACAATATTTAGAAACCACAGCCACTAGGTAAACTTGGGTATGTTGGTAAGTACTAAAGTGTGGAGTGGGGGTGGAAAGGGTAGGAAACAGAATAGTTGTCCTTGGTTAGAGACTATAGTTTGTTTGTTTTTATGAGTACTTGAGAAGTGAGAGTACTTTATGAGTACTGAGAAGATGCAAAGTGGATGTCATGTAATCTGGATGAATAAGACATCAACTGGCAGAAAAAAATACTCTAGGGGACAGCACCAAATTAAAGGTGAGTATTGTTGCTAAAGCTTTTAAGCAATCCAAAAGTTAATAAGATTTAGTTTTGCATGAGGCCGGTGTAAATTGGATGTTATCTGCATTATCGTTATATACTTGGACAACCTAACATGTATATGTTATTTTGTGCACGGCGTTTTTAGTGCACGGCTTACCTGTCATGCCTATAGTCTTCAATCCATATTACAGTACAGATTCTTCAATATGACTAGTTCAAATAAGGGCATGATGGTGCAGGAATCCCTGGAAGCTATAGTACTCTTTGTGTACTTTCCTAAAAAGTTATGAGACTGGGCTGGAAATTGTTTTCCATGCAGAACAGCAGTTATGACCCATATTTAGCCTCTTGCATTTAGACAGTCAGTGTTACTTAATGTCACTTTTCAGTGCCCACTAGTGTATTTCAATTTGCCTCAGTTTGGTTTGCGGTGCGAAATGAGGCAGGATTTTGAAATTGGAATATTAACTTCAATCCAAAATTCACCTTGCTATCCCTGCCCATCAGCAGCTGGCTGTGTGCAAATATAATGTATTATGTATTATAATGTATAATGTGCAAAAATACACATTATACTCATACTATTATATATATACTGTAAAATAAATGTTTTTGAAAAGAATGTACTGCTTTTACACATAAAAATCCAATGTATTGCATTCAGTAAAGTTATTTTGTATTGAATGCAATACAAATGGACTTTGAATTTCCCGCCCCGCCCCACCAGCAACGTACACGCACCGGCGTCACTGGGAACTCCCCGATGACTCATCGGATGCAGAAGCAGGAAGAAGAAAGAAACAGAGATTGCGGCGCTGGACGGCGCGGGATGCCTGCGGATCAGGGAAGGCTCTATATACTATTACCTTCCCATAGGTTTAGGTACCCCAAGTGTGACTTGGGGTTACCACTTGTAACAACTTTTTTCTACCCGGAGTCACACTCAGGGTTACCTCTAGGGAGGTTAAAGCTCTCCAAGGCTGGGGAGAATACACTTTCATTAGGGAAGCTGGGTGATCCAGCAAACCTGGAATGGATTTCCTAAAAGTCATTTGCTATTATTTAGCAAATGTTTCCAATCGTTTCCAGGTTTGCTGAATCACTCAGCTTCACTAATAAAAGTGTATCCTCTCCAGCCTTTAAGAGCTTTACTAAATTAGGCCCATGAAGTAGACCTTGCATGATATATTGCTAACCCCTTGCTTTCCCCTTGCAAGGAATAGTTCACTTAGTTTAGTGAATGTTGTAATAGTTATTTTTAAAGAGCACCCATTCACATGAAAAGAAATGTAAAAAAAATGGATTTTTCTTTGCAAATAATTTAATTATTAAAGTTAGCAGACCTTCATCCTATTTATGAAGCAAAGTGAAATAACCCCTGCAAGGAGATAATTCCCTTTGCTATGTGAACGTTCTTTGGTAAAGAAAGTGTTTTTTTTGTTGATGGTTCCATTAAACATGATTTGATTTGAATTTGATAAAAGTCTCTATAACCAGAGATGATAGGGAGCGGGTTCCATGCTTTCTAATAGAATAGGAATTTTGTTTTTGTTCCTGGTGGCTGAACAAAAAACTTGGTAACCAAACCAAAGGTGAGAATGTGCAGTCATTAAAATAGACCCACTAACTTGCCCCCTAAAGCAAAAAAAAATAGTTTTCATTTTGACTAGAATTTGAAATCTGTACTTTCATTTAAGTTTATAAAACAAATGCTTTTGGATTGTAAGCTCTTCAGGACAGGGTCTTCACCTCCTCCTGTGTCACTGTCTGTTTGGGTCTGTCATTTGCAACCCCTATTTAATGTACAGCGCTGAGTAATATGTTGGTGCTATATAAATCCTGTTTATTAATATTCATAATAATATTAATAATAATATTAATAATAAAAAAAATATTTGCTTCATAGCATTGATGCCTTGAATTATATCTGCTTACCATACCTCACCATACTGTGCCAACCTGTTTTTGTAACAGAATTATTTTTATCTAAATAAATGAATACTATAATAGGAAACAAAGCAATATAGAATAGAAATAGATTTTTAAGTTATCTCTATTTTTACTTGTATAACAACTTCACCTGAACACATTTTGGCATTCAACAGCTTTTAGTAGACTTACAGCGGATATAAAATTATAAATTAGAAAAAGACAAGGATTAAAATAAGCACGAGATCAGAGAAAAGTGACTTGTCCTACTTTATATGACTGAAGTTACTGTCGAGAATGATTCACCATGTCATTGCAGCTCTGGGCATTACGTGGATTTTTCCACTTGCTGGTCTGCATACCAGAGTTCTGCCTCATTTTACCCAAAACATATGAATGCTTAATTGTTGACAGAAGTATCTTTTACTATTACACAAGATCTGAAGTGTAGTTGTTACATTTGTATAAATTCTGTATACTTTTTTCCCAGGCTAACATGTGGTCAAAAAAAGCTGCATTCGCCACAATTAAAGGAAAATTTATGTTTTAAACTGTAACAAGTTATTACACAATATTTTCTTCCATTTTTAAGGGTTTAATTGGTGTGTAAAGTTTGCAAAACATCTGCATGAACCCTGTCACTTAGCGTGAAGACGTTTACTTGTGGTACCCATAAAATGCATATGCTGTTTTCAGTATTTACAGAATGAGAAAGAATAAGTGGTTCAAAGGCCGCCAATTCCCCTGAGCTCCAAGCTCATGAAACGCAGATTGTCTCAGCAAGACCCCCGCCTCCTATACTTACCGGTATTTCTGTATTCTTTTGTCTCTCTTCTTCCATTGCAGAAGGTGACACTACCCAACACTTCCTTACTTTATGCAATAAATTATTCAACAATTATAAAATGCAATAATAGGAAACCTAAGGCTGACCTTCTACCTTAATTACTTAAAAAAAAATTCAGCTTTCCTTTGCCTATAATATTGGTAAATTTCAGTAAACATACTTACCTCATCCAACAAATCTCATATTGTTCTCTTGAATCTCACTGCTCCAATGCTGCATGCTTAGTCCCAAGCCATCTTTCTTTTTTGCCTTTTTACTGGTTCTAGTTTTTGTATTATATAATTATTGGCATATGGCTTTTGGCAATATGCATTAATCTTTGATTATTCATAATTTTTGTAGGTGCCACCCTGAAATATACCTCCTTTGCTCTATAGAAGTTTTTGATGCCTCCTACGATATATGTTGTGGGCATACCAGGAGGCTGCCTGTCATTCTTACCTTGGCTAGAAAGTGAAAAGAAACAATAAAAAGGTTGGCTCCTCATATTCGGGGGATACATGGTTAGAATGAACCCCCCCCCCCCCCCCCATCCTAGGATTCTTTTCCCCATGTAGTCTTTTTCCAAAGTCATTTATGTGATGTACAGAACCTCTTCACGTATTGGTAGACAATTTTTAAAGTCTTCACTGCACTCTGTACCATCTCATAATGAATGCATTGACCAAAGGTAAGTATTACATCATGAACATTTTAACAAAAATAGCCTGGAGTTAGGGTTTAAAACCTTACTCTGCTCTATTTGTTTTACATTTTGTACATTTTGCTGGAGCGGGTAATAGTCAATTAATTTCTGCTAGTTTTTTATTGTGACGCCACTGGGGAGATGTTCCTTCACTTTGTTTTTCTGTGATGTCAAGAGAGATTTCGACCCTTTTGTTCCAGTAAGAAGAGAAGGCCATTTTTCCAGTAGGGATACAACTGACTATCCTGACAAAGGATCAACTCCTCTGCACTTTGCAAAACGTACCAAATATTTGTGGATGGGGTTAAGTCCTAAAGTAGTTTATGTATTTGTACTCTGCTGAATGCCAGGGCCTTGCTGTAGTTAAGAAATCAATAATCACAAAAAGCGACCCTGCAAGATAAATTTAAACGTTTAGATGAAAAAGCCCATTTTGGCTGAAAGTTTTAAAACATTTGGAATAATTGTGCCTTTCTGTTTTTGTACCTCACAGTAAGTTTCCCTACAGGGGTAGTATGATAGCTCCACTTTTTAATAAACAACACTTTGCAATTTGGTAATAAGCCTTCAAAAGCCGACACATGTGGCTCTTGCATTAGTCAGAGCAAAAGCATTCAAAAGTCATTTTTCTATTTAGTTAGTGAATTAAATTTAAAGATCAAGTCAAGCAAAAAGTCTGAAGTTCACTACTACTAGTTTCAGAAAAATATTGCAACTGTGAATGTATTTCATTTGTACTTGCTGTGCAACTGAACCCCACAATCTAAATTTTTTTTTTTACCTTGATAAAATACGTCTAGGGTACCAAAGTTGTCAGAGGCTGTGCCTAAATTTATAAAGTGCTTGTTGGGTCTGGCCAGCGATCCTGTGCTGTGTGTCACCGCAGTATCACACTCTGTTTATTCTGTCAGTGCATTTAAAGCAAGGAGAACAAGGAAATAGCAATATTTTTTGCTTCCTTTTAGCTGTGACACCTGAGATGTACCTCCTTGGCATCCCCAGCACACACTCTAAGGCTGTTCATAAATACAGGGGATTTTAGGAGCAGATTAGTCCCTGGCTTCATCCTGCCTTGCCATTGGCTTCTAGGATTTTATAGCCTTTTTGCTCACAGTCACCAGTTGCCTGTTGTAGCGTTAAGTTTAGCTGACCTGCTGCTGGTGTCTGTTTCCTGACCCTGAGATTGTTTATTGCCTGGACGGGCCTTTGCCTGTGAATCTGCTTTGTCTTTATCCTTGGATACCTAATTTGGCCAACTGATTATTGTGTATGACCTCTGGCTCTTTTTTCTAGACTTGCCTCAGCTGCACACTCCTGTAACTGTGTTATCTGTGTTATCTGTGGGCTGCTGGTCCTCTGTCAGTTCTTCCCTAGACGCCATTTTTTGCACACAGAAGTCATTGGGCAACCATGTGCTGGGACAGCTCAACTAACCTCCCGAGGCTGAGCCAGGGCTTACTTATGTTGAAGCATGCAGAGTTAAATATGGATACTGGTGTCTGGTGAGCACTAGTGCTGGACCAGGGCCTTAAAATGTTTCCTTCTCCCCAACCTGCTCCCGAAACTCCTATTTTAGAATGACTTAACTACTAATGATACTGTTGACTTGTCTGGCCCGTATTTTTACAGTGCCACCCAAAAGCACACGCACAATACCATTTTGGCTTCGCAACTTAGCGCTCATGTCAGCACACTATTTCCAGAGTAGGAAGGGACCTAGGATCTGTCAAGTATGTTTCCTGCATTTCCTGCTATATTCCGGAATATAAAATATATAATATATTCTATTGGACGTCATTTCTTATGACTCACCATTGCATATCC
Organism: Pyxicephalus adspersus; assembly: GCF_032062135.1. Taxonomy (NCBI): domain Eukaryota; kingdom Metazoa; phylum Chordata; class Amphibia; order Anura; family Pyxicephalidae; genus Pyxicephalus; species Pyxicephalus adspersus. The sequence goes on from NC_092861.1 coordinate 139,387,884, forward strand.
AATGAATTTCCACTTCAACATTAATAAATATGTACACACATTTATAATTAGTATTTCCTCCCATTGTTACAAAACCTAGCAGCTAGAATGGATTCTAAAAAACAGGGGTATAATTCAAACAATAAACAGATTCGCAAAGCAGTTACCATTCCCAAATATATCTTTGCTTCCCTGGTGTATGGACATAGATTCACTAATGCTGGGCATATACTATGTGGATTTCTTTATTGTTTTCCAAAACTACATTTTATGTATGGCTGATTTAAATCAATCCTAGAGAATAATTGGTATTCAATGTACCATCCACTTGTTTGATAAATAACTAATTTATGATTGATTTTACCATTTTATCCTATTGAAACATAGACCATGAAATAGTTTCATATTTGGAGCTGTCAGTAGGTTACATGGTGATCCTGACAAACTCTATCCTTGTTCAAGCATTGCATGTTATCGGGTGAATATGTTCTGCTCTTCTCTGCCAAACATGTTTTCACCTTTTCTGCTGGCTTTCAATGGAGACTACAATTGGCTGTTTAAGCACAATTGTAGTCTCCATGATTAAGAAACCTGGTCTGAAAAATACCATTAAATCATCAGTTGAGTGCATGTATGCATTAGGGCAGCGGTCCCCAACCACCGGGCCGTGGCCCACTACCGGTCCGCGGCGGTGTTTTCAGTGGGCCGCGAGTACATGATCCATTATTAAAAACGAAGCGGCACCCAACCACCATCCGCGGACCGGAAGTGGTCCGCAGCGGTGTTTGTATGAGATGCCGGTAAATGTACACAGTAGTCTGTGTACAAGCAATGCGAGCACATGACATGCAGCTCGATTGGCTGTCAGATGTCATGTGATCGCTTTGAAGCAGCAGAGGTGCACAGAGAGAAAAGAGAAGACGCCAGAGTTCTCTTTTCTCTCTGTGCACCCCCCTCCCCCCCCCCCACCGGTCCTCAGAGAAATTTCCTTCCGTGAAACCGGTCCCTGGGGTCAAAAAGGTTGGGGACCGCTGCATTAGGGGACTCCAAAGAGGCTACAACAAAGAAGAAACAATGTTAAATGGAAACTATATATATATATATATATATATATATATATATATATATTTTTTTTTTTTTTTTTTTTTTTTACTAAATACTAAATATTCATGTTGGTGTTAAATTTATTTTAAGCTAACCCAAAGCAAGTCTTCATGCTCTTGCGGTTATCAGCATTTTATAGCAATGCAGGTATCTCAGACTAAACTCTGATTATCATCATTTACAATATAAGTCTGTGGTCAGAAACCCCTATCACAGGTAAAGACTATCTTCCCAGGCTATTATTAGTATTATGATAAGCATTGTCACTGAATTTGTCTAAATAACCAAGAAAGAATCTTTTCTCAGGATCACAATGACACAATGTCAATATTTTTTAAATACCAATAATACTCATCACATTATTATCTATGAAAACATCTCTGAAATCCTGATTATTCTAAACTTTAAAATTTGCAGAATTTAAAGTTTTTTCCATGAAATATTTTTTGTTCCTTTGTAGAACAATGTGCCTTTGGACTTGCTAAAACATTTGGCTATTTTATGAGTATGTTCTCCGGCATAGCCCCATTTCTTCTTTTACAACATATTCCTCCTCTCTTATTAAAGTGTACAATTAGGGGAATTTTAGCTCAACTGCTCTCCCAACCACTCTCATTCGACCATATCGAAGCACATGGCTGCGTTCGCATTGTGGTTTTCATCGCAGTTCCTGGTCACTAAATGTAGCTTCTGTTTATCCTTGAGTGGCCAGACACTTCTATGACTTGAATGGGGACGCGTTCCGTGGTTGTAGTTTTGATTATTACTAGAGGACTGGAGATGGCCCATAATTCCTTGCAGTGCAGTGAACTATAAAGCTACGACTAATGGCTTTTGGCCACCCTTGAGCAGCCAGCTTCTCCTTTTGATTTGAATGGGGATGTTTTCCAACTACACTTAGCTGTGATTTAGTTTTTGCTAGAGAACTGGAAATTACCCATAATCCTTTGTAGTAGGGTGAACCACAACTGCAACCACATTCAACTGCATGGCAAAGTGTTTGTCAAATGCTGCAGTGGATCCTAAATCCTGCTCCGGGGCACATAAAGGGTGCTCAGGAACGTCAAGCCATGTGGTTTTAGACTGCATGTGTGAAAAGGGCCTTACAATTTGTTTTGGCGTAGCAGTCTTAGGACTTTGGGCTGTCTACACAAGGGAGGCTTTTTTATTCAGATAACATGCCTAAAATATATTAAATACACTTGTTTGTTAGATTTTACAGCTACACCAATAAAGGAGGCATGGTTGCAGTAGGTTCTTAGGCATGCTCTGTGGAATGCAGAGTGTACAGGAGGAAAAGACTTATCAATTTCAGCAATCAGCAGACTCTCTACACCTGTGCACAATCAAGGTAAGGGTTGAGTTCTGCTTTAAATAGGCTGTCCACGCACTTTACAGTCTGACATTGCAACTTAATTCAGATTTTTAAAAATGAATGTAATACATGATTGACTGGCTGTGAGTAAACTTAAATGCACCTAAGATATACTGCATAATTGGTTGTAAATGTAAAGGAGATTGCACAGGCATTGTGATCATTGTACAATGTGTGACCAGCTTTACATATAATACCTGATATCTATCAGTATAAATTTCCCATTGTTTTATACCACTTTATTTACCACTGTCTATTTTAAAGTATACAAACAGTTAAGGAATGTATTTTAAGCTAAATACAACAGAACTTCACTCAAACTCACACAGCAGTAGTTCTTTCCTTATACACTCTTTAATGATTCAAAGCTCTCTACAACGTCACAGTATTTCTCCTTCATTTCATTTAGCTGTGGGTACACACTGGACTTGAGCTTATGAGCTCTGTATACATGACTAGGGTAGTGCGGATGCCTTGCCCCCACTCTTGCCTTCATTCCCCCCCCCACTCTTCCCCTTTCATCTTTCATCCCACCTTCTCTCCGTTTTCCTTGCCAACCTCCCCCTCCCGTCCCTTCCCCTACATCAAAACGCAACACCTTTCTGGACTTAAATTGGCTGGCAAGCAGCCGTTTATTATTTACACAAAAAGTTAGCATATTATTTGCATAACAATAAATAACCATAAATATATAAATTAACCATTAATAATATTTATTAACCATAAATACCATAAATAACATACATAACACTGATATTAACAAACAACTGTAACCATCTATAATTACCTATATATAACTATATATAAATAAAATAAATAACTCAACTTATTAACGTTTTCACAACCCCCAACATTTATTAAATGAACACCCCCCTTTTTCACTTTAGACTATCCTCTTATTCTCCTTTGTTAAGGTATTTATATATCCAGGCTGCAGGTCTGAGAGGTAAAGCCCGCCTCCATTTGCAATAGTTGCAACCCACCATAGCCAACGCTATGGCCCCTAGGCCCACCTTGCCTCAGGGGCCCACCTTAACCAATTTAAAGGAGCACTCCACCACCCGGGATGCCCCTTCACCCCCGACTTACCACCGGGCACTTACCTTCCCCCCTGACCCCAACCGCCACGCCCTAAACCCTTTAAAATTCAGGGAGGGAGGGCGGGAATTTTCTTCTTGTAAAAACTGTGACGACTTCCGACACAGCCCCCTTATATCCATATCCCTACTCCACCCTTCCTTTTCCACTTTCCTATCCCCTTACGCTCCTCCCAATGCATCTTTCAAATCTTTAACTCTTTCTCCACCTTCTCCTTCTAACTCCCCCCCCTCCCCTTTCTCCCTTCACTTGGCAGCCCCTTACACTCCTGCCATGAAGGCCCTGCTCATATTCTGCTATGGACCTTTCTTTTCTTCTGCAAAGCTGTTAAAATAAAGCTAGCAATTGCAAAAGGGTTTTGTGCCCCTCACTGGTTGGAAATGTAAACATAAAATATTCATAGTCAGTGTTTCATATTTAAATGATGGAGAATATTTTTATTTAAAGGTTGTAATTATAAATAAGGGCCTGGGTTTACAGTCAAATGCAGCTTGCTTTGAGATTTCATTTGCTTGTTGAGTTCATTTTAAGATGCATCTCTGATCAAGCAGAGTTCTTTTTAAGCTGCATTACCATTTATCAAGCTTATTTTTAATTAACTTGTATGAAGCAAGATACAGTTCTGACATGAATAAAAGCCTTGACAGGAATCCAAATTTAAGTACAAACTTTTCGAAAGCTATAGAGAAAAACACCATACATGCTACAAGATTCAGTGTATCTGTTTTTGAGTTGGGAATATTCTTCTCTGCGAATCTAATTAAACAGAAACACAATTGTTCTGGTCACTGAGATGTGTGCAAAACCAGTGCATGCAAAGGTATAAATTATACAGAGGTATAAATTGGCTACCAACATTTTTTAGTAGCAAAATTAAAAATGTTAACTGATCCAAGTACACAAACTGATTATTATTAAATCTATCTTAAAAAATATTATTGCAGTCAGATGTTTTATACCTCTTGACACGCATCTTCGAAACGTAGATATTGGCTTTTCTTTTACAGGAAATTTATACTGGGAACATTGTAACACGGTGTCCTGCCAAGCAAAATTACACTGTAATGTGACTTAATGGAAATGTCAAATAAACAAATTATTTCAAAAAATATTTTTCTATACAAGATGCAAAACAGCAAGCTGTGTAACCGGGGATATGTTTATGTACACACTATATCCGTGACCAGTTAGGTGTCAATACAATTTGTTAGATGAAGTGTGCTGATATGAAACCCATCAGTATTTTGTCTATTACTCTGCCAGTCATTAAAGAATATCTAACCCCATGGAAAAATGTAAGAAAATGCAGCCTGCCAGTTTTTTGATGCGGTGGCCTCCTTGGGTGAATCTGGGTTCTTGCAACTAACTATAAATGAACCTAAAATTTAATACAAGCCTAAGCTGGGTCAGATCTGTTTCGGCAGCCAAGGGGGACCATATAATAGTAGGCATATATTTTATTTTGTAATCGTATGTATTGGCTGATCATTGTATATAGCAAAAGAGAGCAGCTGTACCTTGGAGTTAACTCTTTAAAAGTGCACCAGAAGATTAAACTTGCTAAAGACCTCCAGTGAGTATTTGTACCAAATACAACAAGCAAAGTAAAAATGGAAACTTCTCTGATCACTTTGCAATTGGCTTTTCAAGTAAAGTGCACACAGGCATCACAGTTCACAGAACAATACAATATGACAAATTTTCCAACCCACTTATCACCTAGAAAGCATCAAAAAGTCCAACAATTTGTTGTAAAAACAGAACATGATAAAAAGCTGTAAATTACATTGTGTTTGAAAAGTATACTTTTACTTTCAGTAAACCTATTCTGAAATGTTTACCTCCCCCTAAAACCCCACCTACTAAAATATTTTTTTACTCCTTTCTATAGTCCTTGCCCTTTCTGCCTTTGCATATAAATATATCCAGACCAGGTTCATCTCCGCGGTACATGTTTTCCTATTACACAGTAATTTGACTTTTGGCAATATAGCAACATATAAATCAACGCTGTCCAAATCCATATTTTAAGGGCCAGGATGCATGCATTTATCAAACAGACAGCTGTAAATGAACGAAGCAACAGTTTATGAAGAGTCAGAAAATATTTGTAGTTACACAAAAATTCTGGCTTTGATGTGCCCCCGAAGCACTGGAGTTGGTCATCCCTAAAAAAGATAATTTTTGTGAGAATGGTGCAGTTGCTGGACTTTGGAAACACAAAAATATCTTGTTTTTGTACAAAACACGGCAAGCAATCAAAAACCATGGAAGACCGCTTTCAAAAAATAAACAGTACCTTTATGTAGACTAATTAGATTGGCCAAAGTCAGGTCTATTAGTGAGTGACAGGTAAACAGCTGGGGAACAGGCCAGCACAAATATTTACCTGGGAACATATGTAGCCCCAGGAACAAACCTAAGTTTGTCTTCAAGGCAAGTGGTCATAGTCAGCAGAAAAGATGTTCATGAATGGTTCTAAGCAAACTGTAACTAAAGTTGTGCACACATTCCAACCTGGAAAGGAAAAGTGAGATGTGTGAAAAGAAGATTCTACCATACATAAGAGGCACGGGTGGTAGGAGGAAAATTACTGTAAAAAAAGACATTTAGTCCAAACATTTATTCCATTAAAGTGACTTTGTCAGCACAGGGTCACTTTCAAAAAGGATTAGCCCTGTAAAAGAAGAGGTACTTACCTTTATGGTGACCCATTTCCTAAAAGGTAACCTGACAGGTTATAGACTGTTGTAATGGGGTTGATCTACTCAGTAAGTAGAGGACGAAATAATAAAACTGAACACAGATTCACTCAGTTCTCTAGCATCCTATTGAACTTGATAAATGTATTTAGATGAAGCCCATTAATCACAACTACAAGGCCATCAAATACCACTTTCTATGTTCAAATCTTCCCAAAATCAATTGGATTTCAGTTGAATGGGATTGAATGCTCAAATATTGTTTTATCATAAATTGAAACCTATCCAGTAAAATAAAAGTAAACCCCATGTACAGAAATGGATCAACAATCTTTAGGAATCTAACTATTCATCTAGAGCAAACATTGTTTGTTCTGCTTCCGGGCACACTACACCACCTCAGGGATGATTAATAAATTTGCTGCACATAAACACATTTCAATATTGGGTCACAACATTTGAACCACACTGAAGGTAATGCCATTGCTCATAGATATCCCTAAATTTTTTTTAACTTAAACAACTGCTTTCAAAGACCCTGTAACCCACATTACATACTGTCAACTATATAACATACAAATTTTAGTAATACCAAGATTGTGTTATGACAGCTAGATGGCAAAAAAGTTCCAGTACCATTCAGTTTCAGGCAACCTATTTAGACCCCACATCACAAGCCAAGTCCTTCTCTTTGGGTGCATACCTCTTCTACTATCCCATTATTTGTACAATAACTCCCTTCTCTGCCAGCACCACTTTCAACCTGGTCATGTAGACTTTTTATGTCTTTCTGTCTATTTGTGCCTCTAAAAACAGGCCTCTCTTTACCTAACAGAGGCGAGGCACACTCACTTATCAGAAAAAGTACTGCTATTTTTAAAGTGGAATTCTGGACAAAAGATAAAACATTTTAGTAATTTGTTTAGACATAATTTACTTCTTAAGTTCAAGTAGAAAATTAGGGTTTTACAGAAAATTTTTTCCCAAATACGGTGGATTCTGGTTACATCAAACATAGGAAAGTTTGTCATTTTAAGACAATACTTTTACAAAGACGATACACATACAATACATATATTTATATATAAATTGTATATAAATATAAATTGTAATACGATAGGTAATTATCCTTTACAGTTAAGAAATAAGAGGAAATATATATTAGCTTTGGAAATGTAATAACTGATTGATGGACCATTTGCAATATTGGTGGTATAGAAGGAGTGAGAAATATTTCAGGTTCAGTTTAAGCACACCATCAGAGTTATGATCTGTTGCCTCCTGGGCACAGCACAGTTGTGGCTTTTGTCTTGAGCCTTGACTATATCTACACCAAATGTCTTCACATATGGGAACCATCTTGTGTGGTTCCCAGTCATTTCACTACCATGACAGCCTGTCAGTGCCAGTTGAGTGTAAATCTCAGATAGAAGTTATGTTTTCCAGGTGTTTAGCTAAGAACATGACCACTGACCATGACAACGGAAAAAGCCACAACAGATGGAAGATCCTAAAAGACTTCTAATATGACTTTTGTGTTAAAGGTTGAAGTTTTGAACTTTCTTAGCTTATTGATTTTTCCCAATCTGAAATAAAAGTTGACATAAAAAAGGATTTAAATTAGGTTCAAAAGGACCCATTAGTCCCAATAGCTCTTAGATTGTAAAATCTTCTGGGCAGGGTCCTCTTCTGCTCCAGTGTCACTGTCTGTATCTGCCTGTCATTTGCAACCCCTGTTTAATGTACAGCACTGCATAATATGTTGGCGCTATATGAATACTGTTTTTTGTTATTAATAAAAATTAATAATAACGGGCAGATCATATTGATATGGAAATACCCAACAACACATAAGAATTGTAAGTTAATGTGTTGTAACTTAATGTTTATCTAACTATATTTTTAAACCATTGTTTTCAGCTATTTTTTGAGCTACAAAAACACCCTCCACGTGTAATGGAGATGAAAAAGGGAGGGAGGTGTTTTTAGTCCAAATCTAGGAAAACAGTGTGGGGTGACAATGCTACAAGTTTATACATATCAGATGAAGCCATAACATTAGGACTAGTAAGTTGCAATATTTTATATTTTTGCTTGTTTAGATACACTTAAAGCAGACCTAAACTCAGACAACCCCTTTATTTAAATACCTTTTTTTTTTTTTGTAAAAAGTGCAGCACCGCCCTTTTAAGTCTTGATTGCTGCTGTGATCAAGACAGAGTAGGAGAGCAAAGCCTCCTGGGGTACCTACGTCATGCATCCCAGGAGGTTCTTGGCTGCTGCTTCTGAAAGATTGCTGATCTCATTGCATATGTCTGAGATCTGTAATAATTTTTTTCCATTGATGAAAAGGCTCCTTCTGCACATGCCCTAATCTCGGGCATGTGCCGAAGAATGCTCGAGATTAGGACATGCGCATAGGTAGCCCTTTCTTCAATGGAAAACAAAATTGCCGGTATCACACATGCTCAGTGCCTACAAACTTCAGCAAACTATTTTTTCCAATCTACATCACCTGATCTCGTGCCTGCGCAGTGCGAGATTGGGTGACGCAGTAGGAAGAACCTGGAAGAAAAGAGAAGAAGATGTCGGCCGAAGACGTATAGCCGGACAATGCAGGACCCAATGGATAGACTGATCTGAACTTTATTTTGGGTTTAGTTTCGCTTTAACTCAGATCTGAATATATATCTCAAAACAACTAAATTGAAACTAGGCATAAATGTTAATGAACAGTTATAGGTGTGGACACAATCCAATCATTGTAGGTTCATCTAAGCATAGCACTGAACAAGTGATGGTACCACTTCTGGCTGCACATTACACATGGCAGCATATTTCATAGACATAGCACTACATGTATGAGGAGTTAATACCAGATATGATTTATTTCTATCAAACATGCCTTATGCATTTCTTGTCTATAGAAGGAAGATATAGATTGACCTCTGGGTGGTGGACCTGGATTGTTTCTCATGTATGTTATGTAGTCTATATGTGTTTTGTCAACCTAAAAATTTGGGCCGTGGTGCACCAAAAACATTGTACTTATGACAATACTTATTGGTAAACTGGTTGACTAATGCCAGATGCGAAGATGATAACCTAGAACTAACTTGGATTTGTATGACACTTTTTTGCTGTTGAAGTACATGTGCAAGATGATCATAAATAATCACAAT
>NC_092861.1:139397573-139439634 GCF_032062135.1 Pyxicephalus adspersus
ATCCAATAGAAGACAAAGCAGGCTGTCTAATTTTCATTAACTAAATACCTAGCTGCATGAACAGATATTTTTTTTATCAGCCTGGAGTTCAGCTTTAACAAATTATACTTGGAGATTTAAACAGATCTGCAATTATAAACCTTAGACACATTTTTGTTTAAAGAACAGTAAATCTTTGGCTATTTTCTTTCAGTCCTGTGCATCAATCTTTTTCTGAGATTTGTAATCCTCTGCTTTCCAAGACATAATGCTACATTGAATTCTATACAAAGAGCGGCTATGGGCCAAGACAAAAGGTTTGGTAATACTTTATTGAATAGAAGCCAGGGTATACACTCCAAGCAGTGATGTCTGTCAACAGCCTGAATGAGCAAACCGATATTCGTACAGTCTATAAACATTCCAGATGCCAATTTTTACTGGGCTCATATATTGCTAATACAAAGCTCTGCAGGCATTCTTTGTTCTTCTCAATCTCAACATAACACTGAAGACTATGATGACAAAACAGCAAACTAAACATGTACTTACAGTTCTTTTTCATGCTATATTATTATTTACAGGTGTTCTGTGAAGTGTATATATTTAGAGAGAATTTTGTGCCATTTTTCAATTTTTTTTACCATTTTTACACTATTGCAATGCTTCATTTTAAAAACAAGCTTCACCTTTCTATCAGTGGTATCACTAGTGTCGGTCTTAATGACACCTAGCATTTTTTTAATCTTTGCTCTGTCATGGGTCATTCATGGGCTCTGGCCCCACAACCACCAACCCCTTATCCCCAATATTGCTTATTTGGGATCCTGAATGGCCATCCTGCTTTGGTCCAGCAGCATGCTTTTTCCCTATCTCAATCTCATGTGTCAATGGTTGCAATAGCGGTCTGCAAAGTGGTTCCTTTTGCCAGCTTAATGAACTTCCTGCTGCTGCCACATTGCAATTCTAAAGCCACATACAAATGTGCAATTCTTGTCGTTGGAAAGGATCTTTCACGATCCTTTCCAACGATAAGAACCGCACAATGCATGAAAGAGTGCTGTACATACAGCACTGTTCTACTCTATGGAGAGGGGAAGGGGAGAGTGACAGAGCAGCACCCTGCTGCGCGCTCTCCCCCTTCCCTTGCATTAGGATCGCTCGTTGTTCATCGTTCGTGGATCTGCCAGGACGGATTCACAGACGATGAACGACGCGGGCTGTACACACGCCAGATTCTCGCCCGATATCCGCCCGAAGCCGATTATGAGGCGAGAAAAATTTGACATGTGTACATAGCTTAACACGAGTCAGCATGAGCCTACCTGACATCCACCAGCAGTAAGGAATGCAGGTTAGATGCTCCTGGCTGTCAGTAAAGGGGAGGGAACAGCAGGGTGTCTTTTTGTTAGAAAAGAATATGTTTGGTGTGTGTAATATTGGCTTCTATCCATTTACTGGGTCGTGTTGCTGATTGTCATTTCTTTAACATCAGGTGCTATATTATGTCACTGTTTTTATTGTCACAAAATACACAAGCTTGTCACCTTGGTGCCTATTTTTCAGCATTTATCTTTTTCTATTATTCTTTTGCATATGATGAGTTGATTATAAATAGGGTGAAACGTAAAATAGTTTTTCTAATACTCGTTTACACCCAAAAACGTGGAAAGCCACGTGTCATAAATAATTCTTAAACAGATTATATAAAACAGTGTTTGAAATGACATCATTGGCTGTTAATAAATAAATAGTATTTGTATGAAGATTCAAATGTTAGGTTTTAGGTTTAGTCTGTACTCATTCATGCAACGTACAAGTGTCTGTTTTCATGCTGGAAGATCTTTGTGACAGAAATGTACTATTACAAAAAAGTGTCCTTGGTTTTGGACTGTAATAAACAAAGTAGAAGCTGAATGTGTTATTTTTTCCAATAAGTATAAGGCCGCCGTGTTTCAAGAATCAGTATTTGAACTACCTCAGGGTCATAAACCATGAAACCTAAATTATGTTCTTGGATATGTGTGATCCATGCCTTCTTCGTGCCATTCACGTAAGTCTTAGAGGTCTATTTATATATAAAAAAAATGGATAGCTTTTCATCCAGTGTAACTTGTTTATTAGTTGTGCGCAATGTATAAAGCTGTGGTTGTTGAGGAAATAGGGCAAAATGGGATGTTCTCTTGTAGCATCAAATGTTTTTAAAAAAAATTCTGTATGTTCCATCCAGAGCTGCTTGTATTTAACACAATAATACATATATTAACATGTTTAAAGTATTACAACAATAGTTACATTCTATTTGACACATTGGAAGAAATGAGATTTGTCAAATATATCTCAAAATAACTTTTTGCACTTTACAAATTTTCAAGAGGAATTTCCCTCATATATGTGCATTTCAAATGTAACTATAGATAACAGTAAGTGCTGAAAATGATCCACAAGCAAATAAGCCTATGAATTTATAACTGATAGCTGATATAACTACTTGAATGCTGCTAGGAGTCAGTTCCTAATGTTACAAACATTGACGAAAAGCTTCATCCTGGCTGGTGGATGGCCATTCCTGACAATACCCAGCCAACTGGAATATTGGCCACTCTGCACATTAACGATTAGAACCCATTCAAAAATTCTAGAGCATGGTTTAGACTTAAGCGAGGTCAGCAAACCTCCAAAAATGGTTGTACAACCCACAATGAACTGCCCCTTGAGTATTGGCTTACCATGCACCGTCTATATGTGTGGAGGAGACCAACTTGGTGGTGTAAGGCTTTGTTTCCTCATGTTGGAGCTGCACCCCGATAACTGGTGATCTATTGACTGGTAATATGATGTGAGGGAATGTTCAAAAAGTGCAGAAACCATAGATTTACAGGAGACCCCAAGCACAGGAAGTGCATTGCTATTTGTCAGGAGGAACGTACAAGAAAATCTGTCAGGATACTGCTTCGGCACAAGTACCATTTGTAGATGTTCCCTGTAATATAGCAAGTCTTTACTTTTTAAGTTTGGATCCACTTTAACCATGAAGTTCAAGAAATATAAAATACAAGGAATTTATAGTAAGGCACTAATCCTCTTTCCCAGTTGAGGGTTAGAGGGCACAGCCGATGTCATTGCCATGTACAGTTTCAATATTTATAATAGCATTTATTTTCTCCCTGTAAGTGGGCGACGTGTCTAGCTAAAAGACTGCTATTATCATGTTCTGTAAAGGAGGGAGAACAAATTGTGGAACATGTTCACCTTTAACCTCATAGCCATTTGTCTTTGGCAAGGGGTCAAAAGAAGTCTTTAAAGCAGTCCTAAAAAAATATTGACCTGCTACTTAAGGTGTTTGACATAGAAACAAAAATATGTGTGTAAGTGCGCTTTATGAAATATTTGTATCAGCATTTAAAAAAAATAATGTAAATATATATATATATATATATATATATATATATTATAACTATATTAAATATATATATTATATAAATATATATATATTACTTGATAACTAAGTATCAGAATTAACAGAATTAATACCTAAGTAAATCACTAACTATGAGCAAACATTTAGGTTTTAATGTCACCTAAAATCCTGCATAAATTAAAAGGTTTACCTTTTTACACAAAATCTTTTTCATTCATTTAAAATTAGGGAGTTTGTGTAAGGAGCTAATTATTCTTTACCAAAAAATATGGTCAAATACAATAATTATAAAAAAAGAAACTAAACACATGACTCTTGAAATATTTAATTTTTATATTATAATAAAATTATGTATATATATAACTATATATATTTATACATATATATATATATATTATTATATGAATAAAGGATTACAGTTATCACAACACAATATTTTATTTTAAAATGTTTGTATTTAATACATATGCCTATTATCCTGTCTCTTTTCTGTATTCCTAAAAGTACACATCCAGCAGTATATATGTATTGAGATAAGGTTTGTACCACCCTTACCTGCCCCTGGTCTGTAAGATGTAAGATGTGTGCCTCCTTAGTATCGTGAAGCATCTTCAGAAAGAAGAACAGCTGTAATATGTAATTTATTGTGTGTACTTGGCTGCCTTATTGGTGATATCCTTATGCTTGCTTATGTTCTTTTTTTTGGATGGCTCCATATCTAATCCCTCAAATATACAGTGCTGGTGTCTCCACACCATACTTTCCTCCTTCTTTAGTGGGAGGGGAACATGTGAGAACAGACAGCAGTTCTGCTTAGAAGCATTGGGTCGGATTTATTAAAGGTCTCCAAGGCTGGAGAGGATACACTTTCATCAGTGAGTGATACAGCAAACCTGTAATGGATCAAGATTCAAAATATTCACTAGCAAATAGCAACTGACTTTGAAGAAATCAGATCCAGGTTTGCTGGGTCACCCAGTTTTACTGATGAAATTGTATCTTCTTCAGCCTTGGAGAGCTATAATAAATTAGGCCAATTGTGAGAAGCCCACCAAATATGACTTTCTAACTTAGTGGGCCTGATTTATTAAAATGCTCTCCTAGACTGGAGAATATACCCATTCATCACTGAACAGATATCTTCAAAGTTTTTGCCATTTACTAGCAAATGTTTTGAGTTCTGGATCAGAAGCATTCCAGGTTTGCTGGGTCACCCAGCTCCACTGATGAAAGTGTATCCTCTCCAGCCTTGGAGAGCTTTAAAAAATCAGGGCCAATGTGTCTGCAAATGCACTTCATTAATTGATTGCCTGGCTGTTGTGTTTGTACCATGATACAAATAACCCAGCATTAAGTTCAGACTGTGGGGCAGGATCAGTAGTTTCAGTGCGGCCGTGCACCCTTCAACCTTTTGCTCATGCACACTGACGCAATGGTTCCCAAAGAACTGACATCTTTGAGCCTCTCTGATTGTTCTTACCCACTTCAGACACCAGGAAATGGAATTTCACATAATTGTGAGCTTACAGCTTGAGCTTTAATTAAAGTAATAGCAGCCAAGTATTTATATTTTCAATTTTCTAGCAGCTGTGTCTGGCAGTTTAACCCCTGAAAATGTTTGTAGTTTTCACAAAAAAAAAAATCTTAAAAAATCCAAAAAATATACAAAATGAATTTTTTATTGTCTAAAACCACATGAGGCTCATTTTTGAACCGCTGTAATAAAAGATTTAATTTTATCTAAATGTAATAGGCATGCAAAAGAATCAGAAGTAGCTCATTCAATCTACAGAACAGAATGGTTTACACTCCTTGTTTTCATTTACATTATTTAAATGTTTTGTTCATGCCACTGACCTGAGTTCTTTTAATAGTAATGATATGGGCTTAGTGCAGTGGTTTATATTATAGGAATAATGATTTATTAGTCGTATTAGCAGTACTGTGCCTAAGTACATTGGACTTCTTCCTTGAAACTTGGTCATCATGGGTTCAGAGATGGGAACTGGGAAAACAAGCTGCATGGAGTATGTTATCTGTTTGTGTTACAACAGTCCTAGTGAATGGTCATTGCAAGGAGGCTTCTTTCTGCTAGCAGTAAACATGCCAATTGTACTCTGGGTTGAGCTATACTCATTTATTGAGGACACGTATTAGTAAAAAAAGAATACCTGGGACAGCACCAGACAGGAGGTGAACACTGCAGTCAGAGCTGCTTTTTAATGTTTTTTTAGCTGCTGAGGCACTATTAAAATTAAAGGAATTAAGGTCATTTGTTTAATGCTGATGGGTGGGTTATTTTTAAAATTGTGTAAGGTAGTTAAGGCAATGCTGCCACTTTTAGGCTAGTTCAGATTGCTTTGCCAGGTAAGTTCCTGTGCATACTTGCCTAATATGACAAGATGAGTCCTGAGGTATCCAATATTTTTCTCTAGAGGGTTTAGTTCCAATTAACAAATAACTCTGAGTGTGGCGTGATTGTCACTGCCTTTTTTTCCAAAGTGTTAAATTACATTGGAATCTATAGCAGGTAATTCTTCCATACTCTAAACTGTAAATGTTGCCATGGTAACAGCAGGCTTTTAGGAGAAGAGTAGGCCTTAAATATGACACTGCTAAAATACATAAATAAATAAACATAAAACAAAACTCATTCCTCTGTCAGTGTATGCAATAACTTTTTTCTTGTCAATTATTCAGCATTTTTATGGTGTTGTGGATCTTTAAATAGGTAGTTCACAAAAGGGTGTTGTAGCCAGGATCCAGTGCTGTAATGGTGCATGGGGTATCTCTAGTTAGTCAATAATGCTTGAGGCAGACTTTATTTGGCCCTGAAATGTTGCTTTTACTCTATTAGAGTATAAATTATCTTACTTTTGCAGATAATGTGCCTGATTTATCAGTCATTTGTAATTTGCTAGCAAATGTTTTGAATCCTGAACCGGATCCATTCCAGGTTTGCTGGATCACCCAGGTTCACCAATGAAAGTGTTTTCTCTCCAGCCTTGGATAGTTTTAATACATTAGGCCAATGTTCTGGTGATCCCTATTTTAAAGTCCTAATATACAGAATGCAGTGGGTCAGCAGCCAGGCTGCCATTAGAGAATGATTACACTGGGAGATCTGCACATTCTCCCTGCTTTTGCAGCTCCTTCATTTAAAAATTGACATCAACCCCTTTTTAATGCCTTAATTATTAAAACCTTCATCTACTTATTACCCTAAAACTGTCCAGCACCAGAAAGGAGTGGACAGCGAAAAAATGTATTTTACAAAATCACAAAACAAAACAAAGATGTTTTCTTATGATTTATAGGGGTTCTGTACTCTGTCCTGTAGTGGTAGTATGGTGTGGATGCCATGGATGAAGCTCTCAGACAGAGAGAAAGAAAATCTTGTCATTGTTGCTTTTGAATGGCTGCAGGATTAGATGGCAAAGAGCAGGGATACCGAGCCTATGTCATGCTGCAGGTGCAGCTAGTTACTCTAGGTATTTAAAAATTAACTCTGAGGATCCAAGTCAAACACTAAATAACTTTCCTATTTTTAGAAAGAGTTGTAAAGATTTAGCGCCTTTTTCTGATATTTTTTGTTCTTTGCAGCCCCAAAAGGGAGATTCCTCTTTTTTCTCTTTGAGACACAAACAATGACAACCTGACTGATGATTTTACCATTTTCCACTCTGTTCAAAGTGGCGAAAATTGGCAAAGGTTCACATTCACTCAGCCAACTCAGCTCCGACATCTCTTGGTGATGAACCTAATGCGTAAGTTCACTGGAGTTTTTGATCCCAAAAACCAAGGTTTGCAGAGAGTGCATGTGCAGCTCAGTGTGCAGTCTATAGCTTTTGCTAGCAAAGAGATGAGAGAAGCTTTTATTTAAAAAAAAAAAAAAAAAGATTGCAACCTAAGGCTGTCATACCCTTGCAAATTTTTAAAGCAAACTTTAAAACTAAACCTTAATTGCCCTCAAGCAGCATGTGTATATTATGCACCTTCTCTGGAAACTTGCCCAGTATTCCTCTGCTGTGAAAACTGCGGCCACCATCTTGATTGTTAAACTTCTGCATCTGGCCCAGAACTGGGTCACATGGGGATCAGTAAATAGTCAACCCTGGGAGTACTGGACATTATTATAAATACCTGCACACATTCCAGCTCAGAGAATAGGGGTACTGGGGTACTAAGGTGTGGTAGGCAATATTGCCCTAATTTATTCTCCAGGGTGGGATAGTAGGAAGAGTGCAAATGTAATTGTGACAAATCTAATATGAAGCTAAGAACAACTATACACACTTAAGAATATTAAGTCATTGGGGTTGACACTAATACAAGGCATTTGGCAGTAGGTAGCAGTATCTGTCTGAAATGGAAGTAATTATTGTAAACCAGTTGCCCTTCACTCATGTAGTTTTTAGTGCGTTCTTTACTGTATATTGTCTTTTTAGAAATGATGACATTTTCTTTCTGCTTTGAAATACTAAATGTATATTTTCATACCCAGTTTATTATCTGTCACTGCAACCTGTTTATTTATCTATAAAATAAATTGGTAGCATAAATGTGCAGGTGGTTGCACAAATTCTTAGAGAAAACCCAGGATGATCCATTACTAGGATGCTCCAGTTGGTACACCAATGTTATGGACACAGATTGGACCTGACTTTCTGCAATACCCCTGTCCATGTTTACAGCTGATAATGGAGGATAATGACCAACCTGTCTCCTTGTTCAGATGAGTTTACAAAAAATCTACAGTCACTGCCTTTAAAGTGATATTAATTAATAATTTTCTGGGATGAAAAAACCCTCATGTGCATACACTGGAATTCAATCATCCCGATCAGGGAAATCAAGCTCGTTGAAGTTGATGAGAAGATGTTGGCCCTGGAGAGGGAACTTGCGGCCCATTCCATCAATGGAGGGGGTTCAAGTAAAGTTCCATTTTAGGGAACATTACACTAAGGCAGGCAGTGACATTTGCAAAATCTAGAGCAAACTTAACTGTACAAGCAGTAGAATAAGTCACTTTAATTATTATGCCATGTGTCCCAATATTGAGGAACATGTGTGAGAACATATTAAACAACATTCTATATTGTTGAAACAAGCAGCAGGAAGAAACATAAGTGATGACTTTGTGTCAATAATTAAAAGAGCCAAGCTTGGGTTTAATATGTACATGCTGTGTTTACTGTACTTGGGATAATTAACACTCTGCTTCTCAGTTACTATGATGGAGCGCAGTATATTAAAAGAGGTGACTGTTCATTGTAATAGAATAATTATAGGTTTGGAAGAGGATCAGAGTTTGAGTATTTTAACTTTGTCAAATGATAATAAATGTAAATATTCATCATATATGTTCTTGACCTTTCGAAGTTAAATAGCAATTCCAGGCGACCCATGAAACCAATTCATGAGGCATTGAAGCTATTCTGAAAACATAGCAGCTGTCCCTAATCAGAAAACTGAATTGCTTTAAAGTGGAAGTCCAGGCTAAACAAATATTATGTATTGTCTGCTAGAACCATATGTATTCTTGTATGAATCTTGATGTGCTTTGTGTATTGTTTTTACATCTGTGCAGTAATCCTGCATAAAACAACTGCTTCACTTTGCCTCTGTGCAGGAGTTTATTTATTTGATCGGTTTCTGCTAAAATATTTCCTTTGTACAGGGTAACCAATCTTGTATTTGACCCCCTGTAGTTTTCTCATGCAGACTGTACTGGGTGAGTCTAGTAGGTTCCTCCCAGAGCTCCGCTTCCTCCACAGCATGTCCAGCACAGATATGGTATAACTGTTACTTTTATGGCATTATCCATGTTTTAAAGACATCTATTGCACTCAGAATGGATTTACAACCTCTTTGACTATCAAACAATATATTTGAATAAAAGTTTTTGTGTTATATTTATTTTAATGTTCTAAAATTCCAAAAAAATTTGACATCAAAACATCTTATGTGATCACTGGGAGCACACATCCGAGCTGTGTATCGTTCTTTCTCTGCTTTTTGTACATCCAGTCGCCTTCAAATTTCCAAGTCAGGTATGGTTTTGTAAAGGAAACATCATAAAGTACAGCCAAAACATTTGTTTAGTTTTGGATGAAGTAGGGAAGGGTTAAAACCCCAGTCTTTGCCTTCTGTTTACAGTTAAGAAAATTTCCTTTCATTTCCTTTCCTGGATATGCAACAGATATTTTGATGAAATTACAAAATGAAACAATTACCGTCTTTTTAGACAGTTGTATCTGGGACAAGTGTCCCCATGGGAAGAGCTCTCCTTACCTTTGTTTCTAAGGAGGACTCTAAAAACACAAACAAAAGAACACTTATTGGGGGCTGCAGAGCCTACCATTCTATTTGAGTAATAGATGGTTTAGCTAACCTCCAAAGGGCAAAAAGTGACTATGGAAGATGGTCTGTCATGGATTTTAAAGTTACACTTCAGCTAAAAATTACTAAAAATGAAAGCAAAAAGCCCATTAAAAGTGTTAAAAAAACATAGCTAAACCATAGCTCACTTAGAAGTGCATTTTTTCTGCAACATAATGCCCCAATGCCCCTTATGGCCAGTCAACTGTCTTCCTCTGAACCTGAATTGTCCTGGATGTCCTATCCTATGAGTGGACAGTGGACATATATCTGTCACTCTATCCTCTGCTCCTTTTAGTATACTTCTCATCAGCACATGATCTGATTGGCTTCTTGTGCTTCTTCCATCTTTTCCACTGAAGTGCTCCTACACATGAATTGCAAGAGACTAATACCAGGTCAAATTCAGGTACTTATACATTGTGCAAAAATAGATTATTATTGTATCATTATTTACAGAGCACTATTATTCTGTGTCTAATATATCTACTTGAGGTTCAAATTATTGTAACTTGAACAGGAAACGTGATTGAAGTCTAAGTTTGACATTTGGGTTGAATTTCATTCTCAACACTGAGCTATATTTTATTTCATCTCAGGAGACCTGTCCTGTTAATTCTAGTCAGTCTCTGAGCAGTCCCATTTACAATACCTAACACAGAAAATACCAGACGATTAGGAAAGAGTGGAGAATTTTTCCTTTACAGAACGTGGACCACGTGCAAGGTAACTGTGAAATTGTTAAAAACTTGCCTTAAAAGTGTACAATCTATTACTCACTTTCCAGATGACATTGACTGTTTCTAATTTTAGCCTGAAATAATAATATTAATATTAAATAAAAAAAATTTGTGGGGCTTTTAGCACTTCAAAAAGCTCTGGACTTAGTCAGCAGCTGGAGTGGAAGAGTAAAGATTCAGAGAACAAGGGCTGATTCATACCATACAAGCTGTTCAAAAGTCAGCCTGACAAAATTTTACAGCCCTTTCCAAAGCTTAGACACATCCCGAAGGTGTGGATAAATATAACACTTTTCTTAAAAAGAAAATTTATTGGATTCAGAAATGGAGAGCTTTCGACTCATATTGTCTGAATAGAAATATCAAACAGTCTGCATAGTTTTGAAAATGAGATGCGATTATATCCAGCTGTGTATGTGTAATACTTACTGTATGTGTAATGTGTTGCAACACTTTATTCTAAAGCGGCCACTTCTTACACCAACCAGTTTGGGAGCAGAGGTTTAAGGGTTAGTTCTTCAGGGTTGGTATGTCAGTCTCAATTGTAGGGGCAATCTGGTGGACCACAGTCTACCATCAATTTTTTTTATTACTTAAGGAATTATAGGATCAAGTTCTCATTCTCCATTTCAACCCTCTTTAAAGTTATACAGTAGGTGTTACTATCCACCTATCCACAGACATAGAAAAAGGTGCAAAGAAGAAAATGTTTACTTGAATGGGCGTGGGATGGGAGGGACTGAAATGGCCCTTGGACATAAACATTGTATCAATTTATGAATGGTACAATTTATTATTGCATACAATTGTATGAAATTATGAAAAGTACAAGCTATATTAATTTTATTATTTATAGACTTCAGCACCGGGTAATAGTCTAATTGTGATTGACAGAGGTGTTTAACACCCTATTTTCCCGAAATAACTTAATAAGAAGGCATACCTCAAGCATGTGACCACAGGTGATCCAGGCATCCCCAACAGTTTTAAAGACACTATTATATTTAAAGTTTTGTTGTTAACTGTAAAATTGGGCAACTATAGACTTTAGTGGTGCTTGGATTTAGGATTAGCAGAATCCTATATTTTTGTACCAGTGGCAGATTCAAGCAACAATCCTGCCACTGAACCTTGGCTATTCTGCCCAAATCATAGTAGTAGGATAGCAGAACTAAAACAGTGGTATATTCACCTGTCCCCATTCCATCGCATGCGTGTCTATTCTTCGTTGTGATCTTTAGTCATTTAATATGCCAGCCAGGATGATGTAACTCCTGCAGTGATGTGTGGGAGTCCATTTAGTCCCAGCAACTGTGCGGGAAACTGGCATGTGTCTGCGCAATTAAGCACTTTTGACAGCTGAAGCGAGCAGGTAAAAATGCTTGGTGCAGAAGGGACATTGTCTGTCCCTTTTTGCAATAAATACCTGCCAAACTTTTAAAGTGGAACTTCAGTTCTGCTTTAAAGCCTATGGCATCTTAGTGATTGTGTACATTTGTTTAAAGCAGAATTAAACCCAACCCATCCAGCAGATCAATCTATCTGTCTGGAGGTTTCTTCCATTGGGTTTCGGGTTGTCCCAGTATCCATTTACTCTCTTTGCTTTAGGAGGTGGAGCTACAAATCCATATGAAAATAATTGCTTAGTAGCAATGAGTGTGTGGTCACACTCTAATCTAAAGCAACTCCATAGAAAATAGAACTATGATAAACTAAGAAATGACTGTAAAGTTAATGTTTTATATAATCATTTGAAAATATATATATTTTTTAACAAAGATTTTTTTTTAAACTTCATTCTTCCTTTTTATTCTCTTACTAACGAGCCCTTCTGGGAGATGCTTCACGGGCCACTGCACAGGCTGATTTCCAGTTTTACATTTTAAAATTCATACACGGCTCCCCGCTGACCTGTGAACTTTCCAAGAGTCATTTTCTGGATTCTACCTGCTGCAGGAACGGATAAAAGGCCAGTCCTGAGAGGGCTACATCAGAAAAATGTGGGTTTCTTTTAATAGGCTTTTTTTCCGTCGATAAATATGGAAGTGTTTTCTTGCACTTTGTTTGCCCTCGTCCTATTGCTTTAGTAAGTAGAACCCTGGGCTGCAAAGGCCGGCTTAGTTCTTTGCAGACATGACAGAACCTTCTGTTTATTTGACTTGCAGGAAGAATTGGTAGAGTACTTTCATTTCAGAAGGATAACTACTTCTAAACCAATATTTTTCTTTACAGTGTCCTTCTTGGCAAAAGCTTTCTGCACGCATAAACAGAAATCAGATCTGGTATTCAATGTATTCCACAGCTAACCTTCCTCTTCCTCCATGAAGAATACATAGCTCATGTTTTTAAAAGTCAGTGCATACTTCCTTTCAGGGAAGAGTTTTGATTCTGGTAGTTTTTGGTGTGTGACTTTCCTGACATTTATACTTTGCATGCTAGACCTTGTGAAGATAAACACGGGAGATCTTCAGCTACCAAAAAGACCCTATCACCAACTATTAAAATATTAAAATGTATACTGATTGTGATTCCTCTCTCAATAAACAATTTTGTGCAATGTGCAATGCAACATGCAATGTGTCTCCTTACTTTCAGGAAATTTATATTCCAGTAAGTATCAATTCCCTAGCACAGCCCCCTTCCTTTTTGTCAAAGTTTTCTTGTTTTTTGTTTTTGTTTTTAGGAGCCTGCCCAGTACTTCTCCCTCCCTTTACCTTCCGACAATAGAATACTATAAAGAAATCTTTTTACCCCAGACAAACCCTTAAAATAGTTTAGGCCTGTGGAGGGGGAAGACCCCTGCTAAAATATTTGTGAAAATTCCCCTTACAATGGTGGTCAGTATAAAAAATGTCCCTCTTACCATGGCAGTCTAAATTCCATTCCTTATAGACAGGTAAATAGGTCATTGGGTATATGCTTACAGTCCTGCTAGGTGGCATTACACCCCAAACTATGCAGCACCATCAGATGGGAGGTCAGTCAACCATAGCTCAAGGAACCCCTCACAACCTTTGGATGAACTGTAGGGTTCCGTGGACATATTGATGTTTTTCAAGACGCTGTGTACAGCATTCCAATGGCCTCCACCACCAGTCATGGCCTGCCTACAATGCATATTAAAGCTTGGAAACCAATAGACATCTCTAGGTCCTAAATATGTAATAAAAACAAAAAGATTTTATTTAGAAATGCAATTGGCAGGTTTACAAGGTGAAAAGGTGCCAGACCAGGAATGACAGAATAAACTTTAGTATTAAAATGTTACACTTTCTCTCATTCACTGACAATGGTCATTGGACAAATCTACCCAGCAGGGACACAGACAGAAATAAATACTTGTCATTTTGTCCTCATGTAAAGTAATCTGAAACAACAAGAGACATGAGTTTGTTATGCACTTTACATGAGGACACAGTGTCATCTACTGGTGACAAACAATAAACCACAAAAGATCATTTAAAAGCAAGTGACGCATCATAACCAACTCAAAGATACAAAATACGGTAATCTGTTAAAATAATAAAAACTAGACTGAGCCTGTGGGATTTATTTTTTCTCTCTTTAAAAAAATGTTTTAACACAAATAACACAGCACTAGCAGTTACACAGTAACACTGGGGTAGTTTTACTAAAAAATGAACTTTTGAACTGCAAGGGAATTTTCACTTGTGCATAAGCTGCACTGACTGCAACCATTCAATCATTTAAATTATGTCTAAACTAACATTATTTTTTAGATTTTGTTTATTACTTTTTATTGCTCTTGATTATCTATTGTGTGCCAAGTGATTTTGTTTGTGTCACCTCTTATCTCAGTCCATGAAGTAGATTCTGACCAAGGATGATGCCAGAACAAATATCTTTAACCTTCTGTAGATAAAAGAAGATACAAGGTAACAGGCGCCCAGAAGTTTTTTTACACATAACTTGGTATGCATGAAGTCAACATGTAGCTGACATTAGAATTCAAGGTCCACTGTGACCCATTCCATCATTTTTGTCTTCATAGACTGGTTTAACATCACTGGTATTACTCTGAAGTTTCACAATAGATCAGTATGTTTACTATGAAACAGTCCAATCCAGAATCAGGAACATGTGTGCATCACAGCCAGACACTTTCACCATAATGACATTTCCATCCCCCCTCTTATGGAGACAGCTTTCTCCTCTGACCTGTCAGTTTTCCTTGACAGCTTTTTACACACTGAGAATAATCTAAATAATAGCCCACAAGAATTTGCTAATGTGACATTTTATTTAGCAGATTACTCTGTGACCTTCTTTGATCAGCCTTAGCTACAATGCACAGTAAGTCACATCCATCAATATCAGTTAAAGAGATGACCAAGACAATAGGAATCTAGATTAAGGGAGAACTCCAGTCTAAGTTATCTTTTCTTTGGTTTCTAATAACAAAACTAAAATAAAAAAAAAAGAAATGGCTGGCATTGAAATACCAATCAAATGAAATCCACCCTTAGAACAGGGGAGGACTGGGAACCTCTACGCCTGAGTGTCAAACGCAACCACCTGCCCCTTCTTGGTGAGGACAAGTTCCTGTGATCACAACACATAATAATTGATAGCTATAGTGATAGGTAGGTGTTGCCTTTAAGAACATTTTTATGGTTATTTTTTATTGTTCTGAGTCTTACTAACTCTTAATAAAAAAACTAAAATTGAGCTTTATTCTAAAACTTGGTTCTTCTTCCTACAGCCTCATTGTGCAACATCCCTCTTTGTTTCTGCTGCATTACCTAACACAGAGATACGGTCTAGCCAGTATTCCAGTCCGGCTTGATGCCCCCCCAGTTAATTATTGTTGGATCCAGCCTAAATG
The DNA here is from genome assembly GCF_032062135.1 of Pyxicephalus adspersus. Taxonomy (NCBI): domain Eukaryota; kingdom Metazoa; phylum Chordata; class Amphibia; order Anura; family Pyxicephalidae; genus Pyxicephalus; species Pyxicephalus adspersus. Next base: position 139,412,941 of record NC_092861.1, read on the forward strand.
AATTAGTTTGTTATTGCGAGTTCCCACGGTATCATTAAGTTCCCGCACAGTAACCCCAATTGCTATGCCTAAATTGCAGAAGCAATCTCAAGGGGCATTTTGATGCCACGCACACGTACAGAGACTACACCGCAGATGAGCGGAAGACTGAGGCTGCTCGCTTGCAGTCACGGTTGGAAAAAAACCTTTCCTTGGACACCTTGTTTCTTCTGGCCTAGTGTGCCTTCTTGAACTCCTGAAATGGCCTAGTAGTCCAAAAAGTGTTTGTGTTTCCTTGCAGGGCACCACCATGTTCTTCTTTTGCTGTGGATGGTTTTCAGAAATCTTGATTGGCCAGGCTGGGAAGTTCATTCATTCCTGGCATGGGCAGGGAAGCCAGTATTGCTGGTTATTATGCCAACCAAAGATGACGTTGTAGGTACTTGGAGTGATCAGACAGGTAGGAGGGATTAATGCAGGAAGGACATTGTCTGTCCCTTTCTGCAATAATGACCTTCCTAATTGCAAACTCTTACAAACGCCCCAACATTTCCCCTTCATCAGGGCTTCAAGAATTGCATAGGTTAAGTGAAGATTTTTTCAGCTGCTTTAAACCTTTTCTTTAAAAGTACATCAACAGCTTTCAATATGCTTCTTTGTACACCAGATTCCTCCATCTCTTTACCATAAGTGTTGGAACAATCATAGCTGGGTCTCGCCAACCACCACATATGTAAAATAATTCGGATTCTGCACCTAAATATCATTCATAAAAAAGTTTGTAAACTAGACTGACCAAACTGTCTTGGGGAAAAAAGTAAAGGGAGCTTAGGCAGGTAGAAATGCTGACATGATACATTTTATTTGCGGAAGATATCATTGTGCAGGAATGTTTTAATGAGTATATGGGAACAGCCAGTTTTTAAAGCACTTAAATCCCTAATGAGGGAACATCACAGCCCCAAGATGAAATGATTTATTACTTTTGGACATCCATAATGAGATAAATACATTTGAATTCCTAAACCAGTGGTTTGGTTCTTGTTTCATCCTTGTACGCTCCTTTGCTACTTTGATGCCACAGGCTTTTTGTATGGCACAGACAAAGAGGCACCTAGGTGTGTTAGTTTTATTAAAGTGCAGGGTTCCCAGATAAAAAGATTACCAAGAAAAGGCTGAAGCGCGGATTTTTTAACTACAGCAATTTCTAGTTAAAAAACAAAAGCCCTTACTCTTTATTCTGTACTCGATGTCCAGCTAATATACAGATTCCTTCTTTACATTCCTAAAAAGGATGCTCATCCACCCCATTACATCACACTATCAGATACCATAGTTTGCATAGCATCAAATACTGTATGACACGTGAAGAAGAGGAAATGGCCATACATAGCTACAAATCACAAATGGTTTCAGCTTCTCACAATAACTAGTACTAGGATACTAAATCAAGTGTCCTTCATTTAAAGGTGATTGTTAATTCAAAATTATAAATTATAAAATATACTGAAATTATGTTCATATGTGATGTATAATATAATCAAAATAATATCTTATGCACAGTACATAATATATAATTTATTTTCTAGGCCAACTATACCAGTGCAACTGAGGATTGCTGAAGATTTTTATTACCACAGACTTGCCACTAGATGGCAACAACCTGCACAGATAGAGTTAGAAATGCAAAGGCAGCAATAAGCAACTGGGTAATTAAATATATATTAAAAATAAATATATATAACAGTCATCATTACAAAGTATAAGTAAATATGAACATTTCATATCTGCACAATAATGTAATTTGAAAAATAATGTTACATTCTGCAACTTTTTTTTAAATACATACCTGGTAATCCTTATTCAAGCATTGCCCTATACCATTCTCCTAATTGGGGGTTTACCTTGTCACACAGGCTGCTGCTGGAGAAGACAAGTGACTGTTTCAAAATAAATTAGTCGTGGTACACTGTTGTCCCTATCAGCCTGAGAAACATCATGCAACCATTGCTGAAGTGCATGCATATTGAATCTGGCTAATAAGACCCTGCAAAAGATCAATGTAAGAAAAATATGAAAACAGGAATTAAAGAAATCACAGTTGTTTAGGATATATGGGTGCTTTAGCAAACAGCATTTGGGGTTTTCATCTACTTTGATGTTATTCTAAGTAAAATTGTGGTTCTTTGCTGACTGATGTCCAGCCCTGAGAGCGTGGAAGAGTTAGAACTTCTGCCAGATTTTAATACTGTCTGTGTCCTCTTTTGGTGATATCTTTCCTAATTTCCTGTGCCATTGACATCCGGTTTTGTCAGCCAAAGACAGGCTGTCCACAGGGCAGAGTGTAAGGAGAAAGTTCTCAAAACTTTTGCAGTTGCAAAAATAACAATATAAACAGATGTACAAACAGTTTCCTTACTAGTCTTAAAAGTTTTAATACATTTTTGGCTGGTCTTGGACTTCTTTTCTAGGAACACAAATTCTGTTAACCTATAAAATGCACTTAGATGAAGCCCTTTAGTCTAGCAGGCCTACGTGCAAACCTTAAAGTGAAAGTGGAGCTGTGCATTTAATGAGAACCATCTGAAATGTATTAATCCAGGATGCTGTGTATAGTTCTCGTTACAAGCTCCTCGTTTCATTAAAGAGAAAAAGAATCAATTTTGCCTTTGCAAAGGTTTTGCATTCTAAAGCATAAAAACGATCTGAGCCGTACTGCTTTGGCTCGCCAAGAAGTTTCTGCTCTTCATTAAGCCTCGACTTTGACATCTCGCCGTCATCAATACCCCATCAGGCAAAAATAAATGCATTTATTCAAACAGAACGTGGAGTAGGTTAGAGCCTATCCATCAAATATGGTAATGCATTTTGAAGGGACGTTTTTGCATTAGGTTTAGTTTTTTAATCAGGACTTTGAGAAGCGCACTTGCTTTGAATGGAAATTTTGCAGACTTTCAGAAAAAAAATAACTTCATATATTTAAAATTTACAAGCATATCAAATCTATTTAGTGTTGCCAGTATCGACTTTGTGCTCTGGATTCCATCAGAGGCTGTTACTGACTAATGAATTCACATCACGGAAAAAAGGAAAATACATCCACGATGACAGAAATTCTGCATAAACTTGTTCAAATTAAACTTGGATTTTCCATAGGGAATGGAACAGCCTATATGTAGGCAGCTGGGTGGAAATTGAATCTTTTGTGCCGAAGTTTTATTTCTTTTCTTAAGTTTCCGCTGTTGATTTAAGAAGACGTCTATTTTATTTTTCTTTTTGGTATTTCCTGATTAGCATAATAGCAATTTAAATAGGGTGCTTGTGCCGAAACGCATAGGTTTGGCTTGCAACATGAGAGGGAGGGTGACCGTGATGTGGAACAATAAACATGTCACAATGGGTCGTGGCACTCATCTTAACAGTCCATTCCCATTACACTAATGCTAACAGTCTGCTCCTATTACACAAGCTGTACCATTTCATCTGGATGTGATAACTGTATATTGGGGCTGACAATAAAGGGGAATTCCAGGCAAAGCATATAATATATAAAAAGCTACAAGAATAGCCTCTGCATTGCCTGCTTGGTTATACCATTTGACAGAAAAGCTAACAATCAACATTTTTCCATAACAGGATCTCTAGAAAGTACGCTTCTTGTTTCTCTACAGCCGTCGATTCATGAGCTCAGCAATTGGCTGTTAGGCACAGTTAAAAAGAAGCAGGTCATATTCTCTTTTATACTTGGAATAGCCATTTAGGTTGCAGGCTGTGGAAGAGGAATGAACCGTTAGGCAGTTCAGGTAAGGTAAGTATATGGAGGTATGAAGATACAATTTGAACAAATAGTTTGCTTTGCAAGAACAAGGTGACAGTGTCTCTTTAAAGCTCAAATCCAAAAGTTTTGGATATAGTGGGAAGGGTTAAAGGTTCTTTTAGATTTAATTGTAGTCAGTGAAATTTCCTTTCACTTCCTTTACCATTAAGAAGGAGTCACAAGAGCAGAATATGATGGGGTATCTCTCCAATGAGCCTGAGGTAGAAGAACAAATATATATTCAGTACAGTCAGGAAAGACTAATATCGTGTTAGGTAATGATCTTGGGACTAGGTTCTAAAGACAAGACAACAAAAGAAAATCATAAGTACTTTGCTACAGCAACTACATAAACATTTGTTGTACAGAGATGTCATGGAAGCCAGTGTTAGGTTTAGCTGATATGATTGTGTTTACCAACCAGAACTTATTGGGGTGAATGAAATGAAAGCATGCAGAAGAGACTTTTCCCAAACACTGTCCTACATTTCCTAAAATAGCAATAGACCAATTTTAAGTGGCCTGGGTTGGTCAAGTTCTGTCTTTGATAATCGGGCCATAGCCTTGGGGCCATGTGGCCTAGGGGGAAAATCTAAAGAAAAAAACTTCTAATGAGCCCTAAATCGATTGACCACTTACCGTTTCAATGTTTTTGTGTGCAATAAATCAAGATATCTGCATGTCTCCTTTCTTCCATCATTTTAAGTCTTTGTGGATCAGATCACATCAGAATTAAAAACAATTCAACAGTAAACAAGACATTTCTGAATAAATCTGATCTGTCCTAATCACCCCCATTTTCTGAATTTATTTTCTTTTTGAGACCAAGTCAAGAGACTTTAAAACAGCATGCTTTGTAGTTTCCTTTAACATTCCTGCAATCAACACTCTCTGGTTCTGTCCATCCAGCTAATCATGATCAATGGGCACAAATATCATCAGCCTTAAATTCACACACCATATATGAAAAGCAGAATTCATATTCTCAGCTTTAACATTCAAAACAAGCTATTCTAGACATTAAAATGATTCAAAGGAAAACACTTGCATGTAATTAGGTGTATTTTTCCCAAATAAAACACCATGATGGATTAGTTGCACTTACACTTTCCACTTAATGATACATATTTGATAAATTGGCCAAAAAAAACTGCACAAGTAAAAATTTTCTCCTTGACCAGATGTGGCTTTGATAAATGGGTTCTTGAATTTAGAGACAGGTATATGTATTAAGTGCAGTCGGTGGAAAATGAACAAGCCCTTCCTAAAATTTATATCTTTTAAACATTTTCTGAAAGGGTCTGTTGAGGAATGGAAAAAATAGAGAAGCATAGAACCTTCTATTTTATGAAATTGCTCCATTTGTCAGACATACAGTACATACAGGTGCACGATGAGATTTTGAGTTACTTATTTTGCTGATTTAGGGATTAGTGGCCATGGTTTTATTGTGTGCTGTATCACATGTAATTCTCTTAAAGGTAATATATCTAGTTTAAATATATTTACTTTATGTATGTGCAGGGCTAAAAATTAAGGCATTATCAGTAGGGTTATATTTCGAACCCTAGGATGCTTTTTAAGCCTAGGTATAAGCTGCTTTGTTGAAAAATCATTTTATTTACAGAGCTCACTTACTTAAGCTCCAATTAACACACACACATCTGTCTGAATCAATAGAATGAGTGTCTTTCAGGGTCTTCAGAGAGAGATAGAGATCCTGAAAGGAAAATGCTTTCGCTGTGTTGTTTTTACCACCCAAAAATCTTTGTGTCCAGACCATGTTGTGTTAAAGGTTTACCAAGTTGTATATCTCTAAAGCCACCAGTGGTTAAAACCTTGAAGTGTCTTCTTTGTCTTCAAGTGTCTTGTTGTTGTCATACTAAGCCTGTATACACATGTAAGATCTCTGTTGCGGGAAACAATCACAAAAGATAGGTGAATGAACGAGTGCTGTACACACAATGCCGTACTCAACTATGGAGAAGGGAGGATGAGGGGTTGGCACCCATTGGACTGAACATTGGACTAAACTTCAGTCATTCTCAATTCCTCCTTTATCAATCCGCCAGGACAGAAATCAGTAAGAGACTGGAGAAAAAGGATGTCATGTAGGGAATTCTGTAGTATCAGATATGCTACCCGGAGCATGGCAAGTGGACATATGTATGTTGTGCCCGATAGAAGCTTCCCATTGAATTAGGCAAAGGATGTAGAATCCCTACAGCTACCCCCTGTTTATGCTATGGAGTGCCATGAAATGCCTAGCCGAGCTGTGAGTTATACTTTCCATTACAGTCAATTGGAGGAAGAAGGATTGTGTAAATTTTCATTATGTAGTAGGACATTTAACCCTGTTTAAATATTGTTTGTGGATCTGAAAACTATCTTGATAACAGTTAGCAAATCCCTGTATATTATGAACAACCACCATTGTCCATACTCTTTTGCTTCTTACTCTCTCTTCTGCATCTAAGGTCCATGTCACAAAGGCAATTTTTTCACAGTATTTCTTTTTTTTTCTTTATTAATGATTTCTTGCACAAACATTATAGTTATTTTCCATGCCAGTGCTATCTTGCTTACTTTTAAGCTATCAAAAAAAGCATTAGGTGAACATCATTCAAAGGATTAAAAGGTATTTGTGGGACATACTGGAGGATTAACCAATTACTGTAAGAGCTGCAGCACATATTTTTTTAATAGGTCATATTTTTACTTTAATGAATGTGACATATTACATGAGATTATTATTAGATCTATTTAAATGTTTTTTTTTTACTGTTTTTATAGTTCGCAGAAATGTTGTTGTGCAGTTTATCCAAATTGGAAACCATTTCTGGATGTGTTGTAAAATAATGAAAGGAATGCAGCACTGTTGCAAAATTTGTTGGATACATTTATTAGTTGACTGATCCATTTTATTTTTCATCTAGACTGTCTCTTTAACAGGTCCTGTATTCACTTATGTCTTGTCATGACAGTCTTTAATACAGGACAGCCGTGCCTTGTACACTAAGTGCGCTGTATGAAAAAAAAACGAACAAGACACAATCAATAGGCTTTATTTCATTAGAGCAGAAGAAAAATAACATGTTTATCTGAACATTGTCCCAGCTTGTACAGATCCTCCAGCAATTTTCTGTTTCCCAAGCCAAATGCTTTAGCCGTTATTTAGACGTCACCGATCACCATGGAAAAAAATACATGCAGATACATCAGATTAATAAATGCAGATGTACACAGGCAGCATTGAAAAACAGACTCCGCCACTCTGAAATGTTATCCTTGCCGATAACCCTGTGTTGACTGAAGATGGCCTATTAATATTAAACACCAATTTCCTGTGTTGACTGACCTTTTCTAGAAGACACTGTTTTTTTTTTCTTCTCTTTTTTTTAACAGGCTTAAAAGGGTTTGCTACTATACCTAACGATGTATCTAACTTATTTTAAAGTTTAAAGGAAAATTTAACTTTGGTAAAATAAACAATATAAAGAGATTCTGTTTTGTTGTCAATCAGGGTAAAGTGACAGAATATTTTTAAAGTTACTTTGCAATTAGAAAAGTATGCAGTTACATTTTAAAAACGATAGTTCCACACCTAAAAGATAGCCCTTCAATAAACCATGCTTATCTTTCTGTTCCTAATGTTCTTTTTGAAATACAGTAAGCTGTGCATTGCTGGATATGTCGGCATCCTACACTCTATGCTCATTATAGTCTGTCCAATTCAGATGGACAAAGACCTGACACCCCGGCATCCACAATGAAACGAGGACAGGTGAGTTTAATTTTAAAAAATGTTCACAGGTAGGTAAGTAATGCAGGACTTGCTATGTTTTTAATTGGATGGTGTAGTTTCACTTTAAATACCTGGCCTTTTTTTTAGTTTTGTCTGAAGTTTATTTGAATAGATAATTGCAATTGCAATTTACTGATTAAACACCAGAGCCAAATAAAAAAAAACGTATTAAAAAAAAACCCACAAACAAATATTAATGAAAATAAACCCAAGACAACAAGGATGCCAGGTAACAATAATCTTGATATACTTGAATAGCAACAAAACATTTCAGAGCTCCATAGTGACTTTATTAGGATATATATTAGACCCTATGCCACACAAAACACAATTTGCTCAATGCCATTTAAGTAATTAAAGGTTGTTTTATTTGTTATTAGTTTCTTTTTAAAGTTACTGGCTTCATCTTTATTTACCCTATATAGGAAAAGCAACTGACTGAATTTAGTTAAAGTGTATGTAAAGCTCTTTTTATTTGTTTCATTTGAGTTTTAATTAGTTTTTATCCCTCTGTGCCCCCCCTGAGAAGATTCACACCCTCCCCTTTATTTCTCCTGGTGACCAGTTTTCCAGTATAGAAAGTAACAGTAATTAAAGATTTGGTGGTTAAAGTTGCTCCAGAAAATACATCCCAGAAAAAGAAGTCAAACAACTGAAAATGTTGATGGGCTGGTCAACTTCCTTCTTTGTTAGATGTTGCAGGTGGTTGGCAGTTTCCGGGCATTTTTTGGAGTCTTTGTATGGTTTGCCAGAACTCGGGGTGCATGGGGGGGGGGGTTATTTTTCTGCTTTTGATGTCTGATAAACGCTAACAGCTGCACAATCCCCCGAAAAACACTTACAAAACCACACACAAACCTATATGCAATTTCCAAATTTTTTGTAAAAGGCATAAGTGTGAACAAGGCCTGATAACTGGGTGACTCACTGGATCTAGAAAAAAAAAGTATTTTAAACATTTGCAGGGCAAAAGCCTTCTAGGAGTAGCTCCTTACTTAAGGTTTGCATTGAATCATAAAAAAAAAGGGGAGGTATTGTGCCATGTGTATTAGTTACTGGATCTCTGCAAAATACAATACTAGTCTTACTCTGTAAAGCTGAACTCCAGAAAAATATTTAAACCACCATTTGAAATACTTAAATCTCAGCTGTTTTGCCTAGGAAAGGACTTTGTTTTCAGTGATTCCAGTCTTGATATTTACACAGTCCATCCACAACACACCCTGGAATGTAACCTCTCTTTTCGCTGTTAGAGCAATATATCTTGGTTACTTCCTTGCCCCTAGCCTGTAATAACAAGTGAAGTAACAGAAGACCATCAAGCTCATTCCTCTTCTCCTTTATCATCTGTATCAAGGAATACATGCGGTTCACACCTAGCCAAATTCAGATACTAAACAGAAAAAGAATAAGGTAGCTCCTAGTGATAGCATTGACCTAATGCAACCTTTTCCAACCAGGTTTCCATGAAACTCCAGGGTTCCTCCAGAAGTTGTTAAGTGTTTTATTAACCATGGCTAGTTGACCTACCATTTGATGGTCCATGCATATATTTTTTTGAGTGTATTTCCAAAACAAAGGGCCAACAACATTACATTATATTCATAGCTGTTTGAAAGGGGGGATTTTACTTACTAACCACCAATGTATTGGTCTTACAAATGTTTCTGTAGACCTGATAACTTTTTTAAAGGTTCCTTGGGTGTAGTTGAAAAATAGTTGAAAAACGGCTGGCCTGTTGTATCATTGCTTAAAATATAATGATAAAATGCCATAGTTTAGGAATCTCTAGGCAATCACAATTTTTTTGAACATATTGTAACATTAAATCGTAATTGGTGTTGGTGAATATTCATTTTCTGTTGAAGAATATTAAAATAAAACAAGGAAACCTTTGACGGTTCTGTGGCATACTGTTTTTTAAACCAATGCTAAACAATGGGTACAGAGAGAATGACTTCATCTTTAAACATAAACTCTCAAGTTACAGGGAAAATGCTGCGATGGGTCTGTAATCACACACTTGTCAGTCTGGGTGAGATGTTTCCTGGGAAGAATTGACACAGACCGAGCCTGGCATTCAGTCCAAGCAGGGCAGAACCACTTCCTCTTCTCTTATGACTTCTGCTTCTGCTCTCGGGTTAGTGAGACGGCCTCACAGTAACAGCCACAAAACTTCTGTATCATTCAACTTAACCAGAGCGTGAAGTGTAGCCGGAGATCATGACTGACTGAAACAACTGAATTTATTTATATATGTTCTTTTTAATACCCCACAAGGCAAAGTTCTGGAAGTAAAACAAGGCAAGGTTTACTTTAGCTTAAACCAAGAGGTTCCTAACTGAGTTATACATCCCCCTAGGGGGTAGAGGAACTGATTCACAAGGGTATTGGATTGAACCTCTTAAAAATTAAAACAAAATGTATACAGCATTGTCTGTATTTTTAAATTTAAATTAAAAGAGTTGTGTGTTAGATGACATGCAAGTAACATTGTTAGTAACTGAGATTCCATGTCTTGATTGCACCAAAAACAGCAATACAATCTCACTAGTCTGTGTATCTGTGATTTGTTGTTTTTATATAAATTATTACTATAATTACTTCCAAATGTTGTCTGTGATGTTTTTTTTTTAATAAACTATTTTATTAATTACTTTCAAATGGTATTTACCTAGCTATTCATATGCAAATGCAAAATAAATACAAATTTTAAATATCTTGACGTCCCACTGGTACCTAACGGACTGGAGGAAGCATGAGAACATATTTGGCAATTTATTGAGGGTCTGTAATGGTAAAAACAAAGTTTAGACTGCAGACAGATATATTAGACACAATGTTGCTCTTTATTTATTAATACATAATGTAATTTAGATTTTTAAATGCAAGTGTAAGTACCTGAATTTTCAGTGTCTTCATTACAGTATTATAGTACAAATCAACATGCTGACAATAGGAAAGAGCAGAAAACCAGGGAAATAATCTGAAATAAGTAATAAGTCTGTTACTTTTTTTTCTCTCCTATCACAGGGGAAAGGATATTACCACTTTCAGCGTTACTGAAATGCAGCAGAGAATAAGGGAGATTTCATGAATGGATTTACAGAAATCACATATAAAACAGCATTATTATATAAATTTCATCTATCAGTTAAGCTGTTTCCCTGCAGTTCAGCATTTTGAAACAGTGGCTTAAATGTAAAATGTATGTAATAAATGTATAAATGTAATACATGAAATTTAATTAGCAATTGCACAATTGCAATTAAGTTTTGTTTACATTTTCTTGAATTCTATCTATCTATCTATCTATCTATCTATCTATCTATCTATCTATCTATCTATCTATCTATCACTCTATCCAGTCACTTTGTATATCATTTATTTGCATTATCTCTCATTTTTTTTGCATTATGACATACATAACACCAACCGTTATGGACACATTTTCCTTTGAACTCCATACATTTTTTTATTATTCCACTGTTCAGTCGTTTTATAATTGTTTTTTACATATTGTTCTAATAACCAACGCATAGCCTAATATGCATAACAACCGTATGATGACGAGTGGTCCCCTGCATTATCATGTTCACAACATAGCTGCAGAAAGCGCATCAGATTATTTCTTTTTGGCTTAAGATAACTGATTATGTTTGAGTTGGGATCCAAAGATCCCCCCTAAGACTGCTAGACTGACTTTTAGAAATAGCGTGTCTAACACACTGCTTCTCTGAGCATTAGCTAAAAATGAAGTATTTGTGTGTGCTTTGGCCTGGAGCCAGATCTTAAGATACCCTTGATCAAGCACGTTCAGCCTGGTCATAGCCAAAGTTCACTACCACAACAGTATGCACTGGAATTCTTCTCCACTAATAGAAGATAAACATTTTACAGGGTTATGCATCCCTAACTTTTAGAGCCTCTTGTTTACAGTAAGGTTATTCCATATGATTAGGTCAAATTTTGATGTTCCAGTATAAGTGCAGATGAACTGTTCTGATGAATGTAATACTCAGAGCAACTATTTTCATAGAAAGTCACTAAGGGGCCAGGAAACTAGTAGGTCAGTGCTATCTGGCAGTGCAATGATTCTATCAGACAACAACAGCAAGTCGTGGAAATTGGATGAAATCAAAGTATAATCAGTCACCACTGTCTAACTACCACAAAAACATTTAGTAGGCATAACTGTTAAGTTAAACTGGAACTCCAAACCCCTAAATAAAAATCAGATCAGTTGCACTTCTACTTTTAAAACCCTCTATTGTTAAAAAATGAACCTGTAGTACTGCATACCTTAGCATTTACCATGCTTGCTGTGGGATTTTTTCCTAAGCCTTCCATTGCCTTGCATTCTATCTATGAAAATGTTCTCCTCGCTCTTTGGATTTTGGGTGGCAATGCTGAATTGCAGGGCCCCCAGTCCACTGTTGGCCAGGGATTACAGCCAAATGTTTCCATGCTATGTTCTTTAAAACCCAGAGACATCCCTGAAGCATAAGGGAGCAAGCCATACCTTACTTCTACCCAACGGAAATAGATTATTAGTACACGAGCCATTGTGTGAAGTACTGGGGGGAGTAAATTGGAGTGAACAGCATAGTAGATTGCAAACTGTAAGTGAGTAGGCTCAAATATAGAAAAAATACTTTACTTGTTTATATTTCTTTGGTTAATCAGAACATCTGAAAAAAGTAATGACATTAATGCAATTTCAAACACATTTGCTGTCAAACTTTTTGCAAATTTGTTTTTTTACCTACAGACCCTGCCAGCAGCAGCACATCCCATTGCAGGCTGCCAACCCTAAACTAATGCCTGATTGTTTTGGTGACAACTGTGTAAAAAAAGATTTCTCTACCATAATGGAGACTTGTCCATACACATGCTTGTCTGTGCAGGACAGAAAGTGAACTTGTAAGAATTGACAAACCCTGGTACCTGTAGATAAATGCCCTGAAAACCAATGGGCATGTTTAGAAATGGTGCTTTTAATAAGCCTCAGGCAGTATTAAATATACAAAACTGTACTGACAGCACTTCTCAGTCAACCATAGGATGCCTTCACGACCACAAGAGATCATTCCGGGTAAACGATGCCCATACTGTGCGCATAATGTTATTGCAGGACATCATAGTCCCACCCCAGAGGAGACATCATCATGTTATGTCATGCAGAAAATGCCACTGACATCATCATGGTAATGCCACACTATTCAGCACAAAGGACCATCCACTGCTGGAAAAGATCACTGAATATCGTGTGGTCCCTGCATATGTATATGTATAAAAATACAAAACATAAAATGCTGCTAGTGGCCTCCAAAGATGGCATCTGGTTGTGAAATGCGCTGTGGGGCCCAGAGTTAGTTGGCCTATAATATTTTTATCATTATGGATAATGTACCAGGAGTCTAAACATGCCTGCTGTAGCAGGAGAAGCAAGATGCCAAGATGGGGGTAAGGTGAGAAACAAACAGGAATTATGGCAGGAAGATCTTTTTTCTAGAGTTCCCATAAGATAATAAGAAGCCAGCGGGTCATTCCCCTCCACCACCTTCTTTACAACCCTACCAAAAAAATATCACATATAGGTGGACAGAATCTTTACACCAAACTGGATACCAAACAATGACCGTGCCCAACAAAGTATGTCAGTAACTAATCCCGGTATTTTTAAAGCAGATTAAACCATTATAATTGGAACATTTTTTATATTCATACATATAATGACACTTAAAGTGAAAACAAATAGTGTTTTTACAGCCTTGAGATTCTAAAGGGTGGAGGGGAGCATCAAAATCCCATTATAGTAATCTTCTAAATGATGTATTCCAAAAAAAGCCTACTCTGTGTTTGTATAACTTAATCTAGCAGTAAATCCTGTATTTTCAGCATTTAAACCTATACACAGTGGACCTGCTCGATGAATGAATTCTTTCAGTGAAGTCAGTTCAGAGGGGTTTTTGCACCTGAACAAATAAAGGTATGTGCAGACAGAACCGAGATAACATTTAGGAAGGGGATCGGGCTTATATAAATATGTAACAGGCAAGTATGCATGGCTACATAGTAAAGGGAGGGATTCGGGAACAAAGAAGTTTGGCTGATCCTGCTCTTGAATGATGATACAAAAAGAAGCGGACGACTTGGATAAAAAGTTTAGATACATGCAAACCTCCAGTATAATGCTTGACATGTATGACAGATGTGCACGTGAATACTGCATGGGGAATTTCAACAAGTCATGTTACAGTAGTGTGTACAATATGAAACCTTCCTTTTACACAATCCAGTGATTGTCAAGGCAAGTCAAGAGTTGATGACTGATCAACTGTGTATTTAAGGTTAAAGAGGGTTATACTTAAAGCTGAACTCCAGCCTTACATTAACTCCTGCACAGATGTACAGGGATATTTTCCTATACTGAATTTGCTTACTCTGATTTCATTGCACATGGTCAGCTTCTCATAGTGCACCTTCAAAGCTGCAGCAAGTCATTGCACACTGATGGACATCCGGCCTCATCTAACTCTATCCTCCCCAGCCAGACTGCCCCCCAACCCATCCCTTTTACACACTGGATTTCAGATTTAATAATCCTGGAGATTTAGATCTTATGTGGACATTATCTTAAAAGTCTACATTAGAACAGCACCCTGCTGACCCCTCACACCAGCCAGTGATCGGCCTGCATTGCACAGGGACTCAAAGAAACAAAGTTTTAATCTCAATGGGTCTAAAAAAAAGTGTGTAATAAAATTGAAAGATTTTATTATAAATTATCAATAGCATGTTAATAGGAAGGGAGCGTGCAGGGAGAAGGAAGGCATGCGCGTGGGAGTTAATTCATTCCCTGAAGCAAAGTATGCCAGGTATGCCGGGATTGTATGTGCAGCTTAGTTAACATTATAGAAAGACTGCTAACAGGCAAGTAAATATATTTTATTGCGGAAGGGAATAAACAACCCACCTGCTCACTATATTTCTTTTTTAGTTCAGCATAGCTTTGTTTTTTTTTTTCTGGGTAGCCTATTAGCTCACCTATGGGTTTTTCTCTTTGTCTGGATGAACAAAAGGTACCAGAGGGTATATGGCATCATATCAGCACAGGATCTATTCATAGGGGAGTGTTGTGGGAGCTGCAAACAGCCAACATAAAACATATACAAGCTGCAGTAAAAAATTGTTGACTTTGCACAATAGTTTGCCATCAGGTGATCGTCTATTTTTTCTGTGGATTTATGCAATCTTCTCATAAACCTATTAGGTGATGAAAGTTCACTCTCACACATGGATTTAGGTTCCCCATACTTACTGGGTTGCCATAGCTCCCTCATGGCAATGCAGAGCTAATACTTTCCAGATGCATGAGGAACTATTAATTAGACTGAAAAGCCCCGGCATCTGGGGAGGACTTTATTAAGAAACATGCCCCCCTTTTGTTTGACTAAACTTGTCATAATGTAGGAAAATTCAAACTAAGCATATGATAAAAAAGGTATATGTAGACCTTATCTACAGTGAAAAATGCATCTCAAAATAATCTGAAGAACCCTGGAATTGATGTGCACATTTTGACTTTTTTGGCTTTTTGTGGTGGTGACACAGTCTGTATGGTCAGGTCTGGGCAAAAGAATAGAAGGAGCAGCTTGTATAATTAGAAAAACTAATAATGTTGTAAATTAGGGTTCAGTTTCAGGCTAGTACAGGCGTAAGGTCTTTATCAGGTCAATGTCAGTTTGTTTATTGGGCACTTATTGGATGCACTGGGGCTGAAGCTCTTGTCCATGTTCTCTGCTCTATCTGCAATTCCTATGTATGCTCCATGTCTTGTCCATAGTCACTGACTGTACTCTCTGCCCCATCTATTGACCCGTTTTATGATCTCTGTTCTAGCATCAGTCTTTGTCTTTACTCTCTGTCCCATCAGCAGTCATTGCTTCTACATTCTGTCCTATTTGATATCACTGTCCTGCATTCTGTCACAACTGCCACAGTCCATGATTTCTTTCTATGTACTGTCTGCATAAAGTTTGTTTTCCCTATGTTTGTATGAGTTTCCTCCCAGCTCTCCAGGTCCCTTCCACTTCCCCAAAAAAGGTGGATTAACTGATTTATCCCAAATTTGACTTTAAATTGAAATTTTGTGAGGAGTCAATGGGAAAAAGGCCTCCTAATTTGGGGTCCAATGTAAGAAAAACCCCCTTCCCCCAACAGTGGGAGCTAGAATATCCCATTTATTTACACCTAAATACATCAGACATACAGTTGGCACTGTTGGACCATTGTACCTCTGATTTAAGGGCCTAGAGGCCTCCAAGAGGCACACATAAACCTGGAGATAACCCCTCAGCGGCAGCATTAGGTGGCCCTTTTTAGTTGGGAAGTTTGACTGGCATTAGACTGAGCAAATTAGGGACAATATTGTTACTTTTACCAGCAAGTGACTCTAGGTATGATTTTGCAGGACTATAGAATAAAACACTGGGCAGCTGGTAATTTTGATTTTGGGGCAATGTGTTATCTTAAAGTTAAATTAGCCAGTTCAGGAGCTTTTCTCATGTCTCAGTATGTATAACAAATTTACACATTAAAATACCTTGTAAAGTGCTTCCCCTCCACAATCTTCATTATTGCTATGTGGATGGGTTACCATCAATTTATCTAAGTAATAAGAAACTTTAATTGTCCAGAATGGTGTAGCCCAGTGTTTCTCAACCAGTGTTCCATAGAACCCTAAGAACACACTAAAAGTTGCTAGGGGTTCATTGAGCAATGAGCATTCCGTACCTTTCAGTGTAAGAGTGTGTAAGAGGCATTCTTTCCACTGACCACCACTGTAATGTACTGTGAGCTGTGGGTATAGTAATTATAGAAGAGGTTCCCTGAAGACTAGAAAGTTATTTCAAGGGTTCCCTCATTTTGGAAAGGTTAAGAAAGGCTGATGTAGCCATATGGCATGCAAATGGGAGGTCTTTTAGTTCTATCTATAAAACTTAACTGCATATGTGCATTTGTCAGTGTATATATCATAAAAATAAAAAAACTCATATATATATATATAAAAAAATCAGTTTTCAGTGGCTGCACTTTACTACCCCGGTGTTATTAATCAGGAGTATCAAGCTGTACAAACTTTACAGTGTAGTATTACAATTCATAACTCACCATAACATCAGCATTTTCTGTGGTCTGAATATTGTTTTCATTTATGTCCAAATTCATATTCAACACAGTGATAGAAAATGTTTCCTATTTACAAAATTGACAATAAAAATGTTTATTGAGGTGAACGACCTTTACCATTTACCAAGACAGCTCAATTTGTTGATGTTCCATGAGCAGCTGTGTCTATGGTGACCTTGATGACCGTGCAAGCAAAGGGTAGGAATGGGACCATTAGGATCAGAACACACATGCCTTCATTTGGAGTTGTGTTCTAGGTGGCCAGGCATGGTTGTGGATGAAGCAATTTTACTAAGTGGATTAAATCATTGTATCCCAATGTTTTCTGCCTTAACAGGATGTTATTTGTTCTCTCCTAAAGCTTCCTTAACACCCAAATAAATAGGCCTTGTCTGTTAAGACTGCATACTGTTTGGCCAGGCATGTGAAAAATGTTCATAGGAAATGAAAACATCTGAACGTATAATAATTTACATCAAAAACAAAGAAGAAAATATATGCATATCTCTCTTGTATTCTAAAAATGGAGCTTTATATATGGAGCAATATTTAACAAGAATTGTTTTTTTCAGGAACGTTCTACATTTAACCAATAAAAGCCATCTTTGTGTATGAGAAAAGTGACTTTGCATAGCATGAGATGATGTTACCCATCTGCTGCAGGCAAAGGAAAACATTTCTGCAGTCTCCTTTTTCCCAGTAATCAGACTGGAACATTGTAACTTTGTAGGAAGTCACAAGGTGAGAGGGTGCAGTAGGGTTTAATACGTGTTGGACATTTTTGTCAACAACACCAAGATCAGTGACTGTAAATTATAACGGTGTCATCTCTAGAGCAGCGGATGCCAGTGATCTGCAAAAAAATTTTGGTGGTTCGTGTCTGTGGACCCTGCACCCCCCAGCAGGGTCAGAAGAAGAATGCCACAGGGGGGGAAGCCCACCGGCCAGAGCTCAGACCTACGATAGGAGAATGACCGGGTTCTGGCATCATAACATCACTAAAGGGGAAGTTTCCTCCCAGTTGAGTGATACCCAGCTCCCTGTGCATGTGCGGTCCGGATCTAGTAAATTTAGTAATCGTCCGGTCTGAAAAGGATGGCGACCACTGCTCTAGACCGTAATCTCAATAAATGCCTTGCCTGATCTATCAACCATTGACTTTCTGCCATTTACAAATATATATAATAAAAATAATTAACCCATATCTCCTATTGACTGTCTGCAGTCCCAACTACCTCCTTTTATCTGTTCCTGACCATCTCCTATTGACTGTCTACACATCTGAGTTCTGTTGACCTTCTGCAATCACTTCAAGGACTGGACAAACAGACAATAGAAGGTGGCTGGTACTGCGGAAAGACCATTGGGCGTAACTGGGACTGCAGATAGACATTTTTTCATAGCCATCTGTTAGCAGCACCAAATTAATACATAGCTTGATAAGTTTTACACATTTCTGGCCTGCAGCAGATTTATTATACAAGAACAGGAAACAAGGAAGTTCCAATCTATCATTTCCCATTGTAAAAGTTTGGAGATTTACCCATCAGTGACAACCCTAGGGCTGCACACACCAGCTCTGCAGCAAATAGTTAACCTTCCCCCTGTGAATTGTTTACGTACTTTGTTAAACCAGGCATGGTCATTTCAAATGTAATTTATTTTAGTGACCCTTAAAATAGACAATCATTCATTTGGCTGCTTCTAATTGCGTGTGTATCTAGGTGCGTTGGTCCATGTAAATTCATACATACCCATGTTTATTATTCTAAGAGATTAGATGACCTGCAGGCTCTGTTTATGTATTTCCTATAATTCCACTGAGCTATTGGACTTAACCAACACCTGTCATATTCCATATCCTTAATGATGATATATGTCACAGCCGCTTACACTTGTCAGAGATATCATTTTTAAAAATGACAGTGGTGCTGGTGAGGTGAGCCTGCACTGACATGCAGATGCTTGAACTTCTGTTTGCAATTACTGCATGGAAGGGCAACGGCTGTTCTTTGCCAGCCAACTGAATCTAAATGAAAGGAAATCTGAACTGAGCAAAATATGGAGTCTATTACTGCTGACCTTCTTCTGAAAATACTAACTGCCTGGCCATGTCTACCTTTAAACCCTATGCAAAAAAAAATAGCTTAAACAGCTACAATACTTTTCTTTAAAGTAGACATATCATAAAAAAATTACACTTACCTTTATAGAATGAATGCTGTCAATCCCTCCACTATCCTAGTCCGGTCCTGTGCCATCCAATCTTCCGTCCATGTTCCGGTGTAGACTGGACACTGGACCCTGCCATCTCATCCCTCTTCTTCCATTTATTTCTTAAAGAGATTGGATTCCTGAAAATGTAAAAAATGTGCAGATCTCACTGTGCATGCATCCAAATCCAGTTACCTGCGGTGCAGTTTGCTTCTATCAGCTGCACAACAGCGATTTGTTATGGATTTACACTGCAAGTCTGTAAGGGCCCCTAGCAATTTGGTCATTCTTGTTAAGTCTGAATTTCAGATTTATATTTAAAGGAAAATATCTTTTTTTAATAAATTGCTGATTGGATATTGATTTAGATTTGCCTCTGCAGGTAAAATACCAGGCCTCTGCAGAAAGACCACTGCTTCCACCCAAAGTGTAAAGCTTAATCCACACTGATGGTTTTCTTAGTGCTATGCATACCCTCTCATATATGAAAACTGCATACAAAGCAATGTGTAACACTTATTACACTGGAAAGAAGGATGGTTGAACGTCAAAACTGTTACATGCAGCATCTGATGGCTGGCAAGCAACAGCAACTACATGGTTAGGTAGTTGGAGGTATTCGGCATATTTATAACAAACGCAATGTACAGCACCAAAAACTGCCTAGGAAACAGCTGTACAACCGCTGCATGTGGTTTCTACTCATTCTTTTAAAAACCATCAGTGAGAAATAGGCCAAAGGTTTCCTCTCTGCAGCATGCTGGCCATTGGTCAACTTTTTTATTCATGCTGTGGCTTTTATCTAAACCATGCAAACTGTAAGGTTTTGTACACATCAACGTCTAATTATTAATGATATAGTAGATTGTGCTAGTCTTGGGTGAAAATTTGACGTGTATGGTGGTCCCCTGCCATCAGAGCACCAGGACAGTTTAAGGAACGACCAGTTGGGAATGATCGCTGTGAATTTCAATAGAGGACAGCTTGCTCGTCCTTTCCATGGAACAGAATGGTATTTTGTGCACAGCACTTGTTCATTCGTCTACCGATGGAAACCATCATAAATGATCTTTCCAATGACAAAAATGCAACACGTGTACATAGCCCAAGCCTTTGCATATTTTTGTTATGATGAACCTCCGATTTATTTTACCCAACAATTCAACTTGACTTTATATATAATTTTTACTTATTCTACTTATTTAACTCCTCCAAACACCAGGTATAAGCAATGACCATGAAATCCATAGTGCAAGGCAGCAGTTTTTGTTTTTTTCATTTCCATGAAGTCATTGTCTTTTCTCTGTGTTCCAATTAGAAGTTCTATAAAACATTTGTAATTCAATCCGGTGTTGTGTATCAATAGGAGTAATAGGAGATTAGAATGCGGGTTTGCAGCGTGTTTCTGCTTTTTTCACTAAAAGCTGAGCAGCCAATTCCTAGGATTAGTATGATGCAGAGGTGGGCACCTCCAGCAGTAAAATCAAACAGCACACCCAGCTCTGGAGGACGGCACAGCCGCATTATGCCTAGGGAAAATTAGCTTTCAGTACAGCTAATCTTTCCATTAAGTGCTCCTTCCTTCCTGGAATCCATGTTATTTATATCCCAGGCCTCATGCATTTATATATAATGCTTACAATATTTATTACTCTGCACCATATTGCCTCTTGCAGGCCTCAATCACATTGTGCTTTTAATTACATGTAATTAATATAAATGCACTCAAGTATCCTTAGCAAAGCAGGGGATCGGGGAGAGAACAGGGGGACATGATTAATACAAATATCCCATAATATACACGAGCACATTCCTCAATTTCCTAATCGTCTCATAGACTTGTACATTTTATTCTATATTTAAAGAGCCGGTGAATCATTGAGGCCAATTTAAGTTAAATGGATCCGGGTTCCTCATGTTGGCATGGACCTTCCTCTAAAATGGAAATACGCTTATGTCGGCTAGTTCCCCTCCACAAATCAAACATTATGGGGTTTATATACTAAAGGAACTTAGTCTGCTAATTTAGCAAGCAAAATTATCATCTTGCAAGGGATAATTCACTTAGCTTAGTGAATGTGGTGAAAATTCACCTTGCAAAGAATACCCAATCACGAGCAAAGAAATCTTTAAAAAGAAAAAAGCTAGATGTTGCTTACACATAATTGCATATTTGAAGTCAGCAGAGCTTTATCTCATTTGCTAACCTAAGTGTACTGATTTTGCTATATGTGAACATTCTATATTCCTTTAGAAAATGAAACCCTATATGTAGAGGAAAATTTACCTGTTAGGGAAGATATTAGAGTTAAAGGGGAACTCACCTGTCTCTGTTCCTTTGCAGGGTCTTCTTTCTTTGGCTATTTTGATTGGCTGGCCCAGGATGACATAATGCCCACACAAGTGCGAGGGAGTTCATTAATTCCTGGCATCTGCAAGGGAAGCCGGGATTGTTGGGTATCCTACAGGAGCAAATTAAGGAATGAAAGAATAATTTAAATTGCTTCTTATATTACCCCCACACCTAGATGAGTATGTAGCCCTTGTGAAGAGGGAAAATCCCCACTGCAGGTCTAGGCCAGGAAAGTGGTGTTTTCTTCAGGAGGCCAGGAAAATCAGCATCTGTACCTCACCCTGACTTCCTGTTTAAAGGAAGATATCAATCCTGATATCCTGATCAAAACTATATATATATATCTATATAGATAGATATATATATATATATTCATATTCAGAAAGAAGACTTTTTTGTAGTTAGCTGTAGTAGAATCTTTTTGTTACCAACCATTTAATATACCAGCTTCCTAAACCTGAAGCATATTACCTTCTAAACCTGAAGCATACTGACATGTTTTTTGGCCTTTTCAAATAAATTTTGTATTTTAGGAAGAAAAGAGCAGTGGAAAAAAGTTTCAATATAATTATTTATTGTCATTTAGGGCTCAGTCTGACTCTCCAGGAAAGAGCCTCCAGTGGCTTATTTTAGAGATGACAATGCTGCCATCTAGTGGATATTTATGAGAATAACAAGCCTAGAGGAAAAAAAAAATCAAAATAGTCTAAAGATGTGAAAGAAGCATACATAAACATATTTAGTTAAAAAAAACTATAGGCATTTTAGAAAATATACTCATAGTTTATATGTCAATTTTTATGTCAAATATATATGTTAAATTATAGGTTAGCAACCTTGTTCATGTTCTGGTTCGTCCCCACTATCCTAAAAAAGTTCCCTTTATTGATGCATATATTGTATTGGATTCTTCCCTGTCACTATTATCCAAGCCTGAAATTTCTGGGCTCCATTTCCTACCTTTCCACCTACTACCTGTCATGCCTTTTTTTTTTTTTATCTCTGCCCCTTTATAGGCAGCCAGCATGTTGGGGAGGGGTTGTGGCAAGAGATGGGAGCAGAAGATGTTGATTTTATAATTAATACAATAATAATGTTGATGTACCATTTAGATTATAAATAAACAAATTGTTATATGGACATTAATGGCCAATTTTTCTATTAGGATTTACAATGTGTTTAAAGGGTCTGATTGCCTGATGAAGCAAACCATGATCCATGAAACATGTTGCAGTCAGGACTACAGAGACTTCTCCCCATGTACTTCTCTGAATGTTTCTGAAATACACACAAGCTGTATATCTGGTTTGTAAGGCCTTCAATATGAATAAAAATGTTATGCAAACTGAACAGAATGTATCCAACTTTTTTTAAATCCTTTTCCCTTCCTACAGCTAAAGGAGAAAAAAACATCCATATGTAGCTCTTGTAGATTTGCTCATGTTTTATCACTTCTGGTCAATATTTTATATATGTGTTTGATAAACTTTAGGCTGTGTTTATAAATGTTTCACCCATCAATGCAACTGTCAGATCATTTACAGCCATTCGAATCCCTATGTGTTGCTCTACTCCAGTGATTTTCAACCACTGTTCTGTGGCACACTAGTGTGCCGTGAGAGATCTTCAGGTGTACCGTGGGAAATTATCCAATTACCATTGTCGAGTGCCTGTGCTGTAGTGACTGGCAGAGTAATGTAATACTCTTCCATGTCAGTGTTTATTTTTATTATGTTTTTATTTATGTTTATTTTTAGAGGCGAGAATTAGCTACAAAGTGTAATTTTGTAACACTTTTGATTTGTGGTGTGCCGCAGGATTTTTTTAATGTAAAAAATGTGCCGTGGCTCAAAAATGGTTGAAAAACACTGATCTACTCAATGCATACTAAACCTAAGACTCATTCTGCCACCTAGTGGGCGATTATTAACAGAGCACATTACTGTATGATGTATCTTTTAAGGCAGGGGTCCCCAACCCCCGGCCCGTCTAACAGGTGGGTTGGGAGAGCATGGGGAGACCAGCGGTGGTCTGTGTCTCTGGCCAGTGCATCCCCCAGTGGGGTCAGGAGAAGGACCCCGTTTGGGAGGGTGCACCAGCCAGAGCTGCAGTCCATGTCTCCTGTATGCATCGCAGGCTCAGGGCGGTGGGCGAGTTGTGTCTCGGGCTCAGACCTGCGATGGGAGAGTGGGCGGGTTCTGGCATTATGACATCACTATGGGGGAAGTTTCTTCCCCTTTGAGTGACACAGAACACGGTCCAGAGTCCGTAGATTCAGTGGTCCGCAAGCTGCAAAAGGTTGGGAACCAGTGACCGAAGGAATAAATGGCCAAAATTTAGCTAAATTGACAGGGGAATAATTTATAAATACATCCTTATATGTTTTAAAATATACAGCGTTGTTGACAATATGTGTTTGGAGATGTATGAAGTCCCTTTTGGGTGTACCAATAATCTGATATTAGATGAGGGAAGCTGATATTTATTCTATATTATCTGAATACATAATTAGTTGTTAGTATTTCCAGGAAAGATGACAACACCGTGTGTAGCAGATCCCTGGCCATTGTAGCATTGTATCTGGAGGGTGTTTAATACCTGCTGCCCCATATGCTCTGATTCTTCTAACCACCTCCCATGGGGCTCATGAGGAGGAACCAACAACCAATGGATGAAAAGATTCTACCAGAGTTTTTTTTGGTACTCCAGCACTGCAAGCGCTAAGGCTAATAGGTTCAGAATGGCGGTGAGGTTGTGGTGCTGTTTCAGCTTCCTCGTGCCAGTGAATGGCTGCCCGAGCCGGAGACGCCACAAGTAGCTTCTACAAGCACCAGCCCTATGGAAAATGAATGGGGGTAGCAGTGAATGGTTCAGTACTGCTCACTACAGCCCGCTGTCAAAAATGCAGACACCAGGTATTTATACCAGGCAGCTGGCAAATTACCAGCCTTTGGCAGCCACACAGGAACATTTGCGCTTGCTGCAGGTCTGAACCTGCCCTTAAATCACTTTGATTACTGAATACGCTGGTTCCGTGTGACCGGTCCCCTGCAGCCTCCTCTATAAAGTGTTCAGTCTAGAGGTCCCAGATCCTTTATTTTCTAAAATGCATAATTCACTGTTGTAAAATGAACACAAAGGGCACCAGAGGGGAGAGAACATGCAAACTACAGATAGTCCCCGGGTTACATATAAGATAGGGACTGTAGGTTTGTTCTTAAGTTGAATTTGTATGTAAGTTGGAACAGGTACATTATTTTATTAAATGCAATTAGGACAGATGTTTGTTTCAACAAATTATTAGGCAGCATGGTGTCAGTTACTGTATAAAATCCTCACTGTTAATCACAAACAAAGCAAAAAAAATATTCATGGAGCCTAGACATTCATTACCTTCTGGAGCAAGCTGTGCTTTGATATGCAAAAAGAAACAACTGCAGAGTTTGTCTTGGTCATTAAAGAATTACAAGATGTTACAGATCAACTTCCCTCTTAAGATCTCCCACAACCTGTGTATGGCAAAAGATTTCCTCTGCAAGTCATGCAAACCACCCCCCCCTCAAGCCTCTGACCTGCCATTTATATCTACCCTTTGTATCTAGGAGGCTTCCATATGTCAGATGTCCTTAACTTGGGGACTACCTGTACTAGGAGATTGATGGAAGAGGTAAGTGAGGGCCAATTCCACGGTGAGTTCTGCAGTGGGCTCAACTGTGGTCCCCTAACTGCTCCTATTCAAATGAATAGGAGAGCTTGGAAAACATTATTTACATGCAGATGCCCTGCATGGATTCCAAAAGCAACCTGTGGGCCCCAGTGCAGAATGGACTTGGGCCCCCACCTAAATAGGTTGTGGCCCCTATGGAGTCCCTGTTGGCTGGCTGTTCATTTAGGTCCAGAAATAAGGGAACTTCTAGGACCCTTTCAAATCCTGTTGGCTGGGGGAAGTCTGGGGCCTTTGTGAAGTGGTACATTTTGCACCTCCCAATATCCACCCCTAGGAACATAGTGGTTTAGTGCAAATTTGGATATTCACAGTGTGGTTTGCCAATCCTGGGCACACAGCGGTAGATTTCTGTCTGTCCAGAATGGCAAATTGCAAAGTGTGCCGCTGCACAAGGGCCCCAAGTCCCCCCAGCCAACAGGATCTGAAAGGGTCCTAAAAGTTCTTTAATTTCTAAACCTAAAGGAACATTTAACTCTTGCACGGCGGTGACAATCCCATTGCAATCATAGTCTTACCCTATTCTGTGTTTAGCTTAAAAGGAATTTTTTTTTTTTTTTCACCAAAAAATTTTCACCCAAAATTCAGAAGATTTTTAAATAAATTGAATGGAAAAAAATATGAATCCTGGGACAAATCTTGAATAAAAATAATTTTATAATTAATAATAGATAGACATAAAACAGCATAGATAATAACAATCACTCACAGATAAAGTTATAACATTTTTTTATTTCCCTTCCAACAACGCAAACACATATCAAGGGAACAGATTCAGGATTTCATGTATTAAAGGAACCATAAAAATTAATTGAGACCAGAAAAAGATTTGTGCTCCAGGTGAGGCTCGAACTCACAACCTCGGCATTGCTCTGCATTGTACTGCTGTATAAGTACCGCGCGCTAACCGATTGCGCCACTGGAGCTCTGACATGTTTCCCCTCAGAACGCTTTAAGAGCCTTCTCATAGGGCGGACACGAAACGTCATTAGTCCCCACCCCCTTTTTATTGTAATCAGGAACAAGGAAAGGTGAAACAGCGAGTGCGGCGTTCATTGTTTCCCTGGCAAAGTTTGCTTATCGTCTGCAGGGACAAATATAATGCACGATAATAAATCTGCGGCCACAATACAGACTGCACCTAAAACACCCGAGGCCCCGCATTTGTAATGTATAGATTGCCGTGAGCACTAATCGGTGCAATGCTGACCTCTAGCGGCATTTTTTTAATATTACACCCCCAATATCAATAGCTGTAAAAAAAAAGATTGCATAGCAAGTCATGTGTCCAGATACTAGAAAAAAAAAAGAATGTACAGGTAGTCGTTACATAGGAGATAGGGACTGTAGGTTTGTTCTTAAGTTGAATTTGTATTTAAGTCGGAACAAGTGCATTATTTTAATAAATGCAATTAGGACAGATGTTTGTCTCAACATAATATTATTATTATTATTAATATTATTATTAATAATAATAACAAACAGGATTTGTATAGCGCCAACATATTACGCAGCGCTGTACATTGAATAGGGGTTGCAAATGACAGACTAATACAGACAGGGATACAGGAGGAGAGGACCCTGCCTGAAGAGCTTACAATCTAGTA
>NC_092861.1:139441963-139515362 GCF_032062135.1 Pyxicephalus adspersus
GGGGGTAAGGACTTATGGGTAGGGTGAATGGGTATGAGGTTAGGAGAAGGGAATGTCTTACTGAGAGTGTATGGAAGGGGGAGGCTGTGTGGGTGACCAGGGTTGGGTGAGATGTCACCAGAGAGTATCAGTAAAGTAAAAAGGTGCAGAAGTGCACACAGAAATAATGAGAGTGAAAAAGCAGAGAGACAATGAGTTATCAGACTGGGGAGTGCAGGAAGTAGTGCCAACAAAGAGAAAGCAGGGTGAATAATACATTATTACGGATAATTTCAAACCATAGGCATACAATAAACAATGTGGCAAACTGAAGTCCAAGAGAAGCAGTCAAGTAATATGGGTTGAAGTGAGGCTTGTAAACTTGCTGACTTCCAGGAGTGGGATATGATGATTCAGTCAAAGAGATGGTTTAATTAAATACCAGTTCAGAATGGCAGCAGCAGGGGATGTGTTGGAGTCCAGGGGGATAAATCAGTCCAAAGGCAGGAGATGGAGTGGTAGAGTAAAATAGAATGTCCGAATCTATTCCAATTCCTGCGTCAGATCGCTGAATTTATTGCCATTGCAGTTATAATTTGGCACTTAAGATTTGGGCACGTCACTAGGGACCTAACTGACTTTGTCTGTTGTTTATAGAGAAGTGCTTTGGGCCCTTATTATGGATGGACAGCATGGTGTTAGTCAGTTACTGTATAAAATCCTCACTGTAAGTTAATCACAAACAAAGAAAAAAAAAATTCTTTACGAAGCCTAGACATTTATTAACTTCTGGAGCAAGTTGTGCTTTGGTATGCAAAAAACAAAAAAAAAAACAACTACAGAGTTTGTCTTGATCATTAAAGAGTTACAAGAGGCTGTAGAAGAGCTCAGTCCTTGAGATCACCCACAACCTCAGCTGTGTTTAGCAAAAGATTTCTTCTGCAAGCCATGCAATCCACCCCCTAATCAAGCCTCCGTCCTGCACACGAGTGAGCAGGGAAGCCCCGCTCGTATCTAGGAGTTGTCCATATGTCGCATGTCCTTAACACGGACTGTCTGTATTGTAGTAGATGGAATTAATCTTTTGTATCTAAATATTTTTTTTTACCATAATTCTAAATCATCTGGGGAGTGTAAAAAAATGATATCCAATGAAGATTATTATTAGCAGCCCAAAGACTTCCATTGTTGGTCCGAATATTCTACAGTTCTGAACTTGGCAATACACCACTGATGATATCTTCTTATAATTTTTTTTTAAATATAGATTTTTAGGTGTCCAGGACATGGTCAGTAAAGTTGGAGGAACCAGTGCTGTGGGGAACCAGGCATTGAGGTGTGGGGGTTGTTTGCAGCAGAGACATACAAATTCTTTTCTGCAAAGAACGCTCATAGCACATACACAGAAAATGCTTTTGTGCAAACTTTTCCAAATCACATAGTAAGTCAGGCTGAAAAAAGACATACGGTAAGTCCATCAAGTTCAACCCCTAGGGAAATAAACATTTCCCTGATATAAAACCCTATAGGACATAGTTGGTCCAGAGGAAAGCAAAAAAAGCCCTAGTACAATTTGCTCCAACAGGGGGAAAAATTCCTTCCTGATCCCAAGAGGCAATCGGATGTTCCCTGGATCAACAAAACATGCAAAACATGAATTTTATGCACAGATTGTGAATTGTGTAATTTTTCATTAATCAGTATGCACATGTGCTGACATATCATGGTTTATGGCCTGCTTTGATACTTGTTGAGTTAATCATTAGTTATAAGTAAAAAATAAATAAATAAAATAAAATTACTGGGAGGAACATTTGCAGGCAAATACCTAAATCCTAGTTCTAGTCTGAAATATACAATTGGGGTGGACATAGGGAAGTGCAAAGTATGTCCTGGACCCTCCTCAGCCAACAGGGCCCTCATATGGACCCCAAGTCAGTTGGATGGGGGGGGGGGGTATTTATACCCCCCTATTTATATAGTATTTATGTAGCACCATCATATTATGCAGCGCTGTACAAAATCCATAGTCTGCAGATGTTATTTGAGAAGAAAGTGACACGCTTCCTTTAAATGTACAATCAGCTGGCTGAAACCATATGGATTAGGCCTGGTACACATGCAACAATATTTATTTCCAATCCAATATCCAATAAAATGGTCAGGGAGAAGGCTATGACTGCTGAGAATAGAACAGGTTATTGATTGGTAATTTATTATTAATCATATAAGTTAGTATTGACACTAATGATTACTTTTTAAAATCTGTTTTTATCTACCGGTTCACTTTAACAGTTGTTTCCTCATTTCTAGCTTTTACCATCCGTCTTTACCTTTGCCTCTTGTGACCTTTGTTCAGTAAACAAGCAGTGGTCTTTAAAATGCAAGGATTAGGGAAAACATTCCAATTTGATTCTATACCGACTGTATACAACTATAAGGTGCTCTGTCCGCTGTCATGGAGGTGCAGCCAATCAATGTAAACAAATGGATAGAGGAGAACAAAGCTAATTTCATACCTCCGGTGTGCAACAAGCTCATGTAAGTACATGAAATATAATATAACTGTGTGATCATTAAACATGGAGGTGTGCAGAAAAAATGTGTTGTGTACAAAAAAATGGTTATGATTCTCAGTTATTTGGAAGGGGGGTATCATCAGCCTATGATTTATGGCTCTGATAGTGTAATGTGATTCTAGCTTGGGACTATTTGCACTGTGTGTGTGAATATGAATGCATTTGTAGCCATTTTATGAACTAATTAGCACTAATTAGTTTTAATACTAATTATTGCATGCCTTGGCACCACTTTTATATATTGTATTGTTTTGTATTGTACATTTTGCATTGTACACACCTGTGTGTTTTTATACATTTTTCTTTTAGCACTTTGTCTCATTGTTAATAAAGTAAATATTCCTTGCATCAGATGAACACTAAAATGCACAATACATATAACACCATTCTTTGTTATAGAGACATGGGGTTTAAATAGTTGCATCAAATGCAGAAAGATTTTGTTACATTTACAATTACATTGCCATTCTGCACAGTATTATGTAACATACCTGGGATGGATGTCAAGGTTGATTGCCTGCATAGTGTACCAAGGACAGAAGAGTTCATTTACACCAAATCTCAGGGCCTTTGCTTTTATGGAATACTGCAAAAGCCTGGCATGAAAGGACCAGAGTACAATACTTATTGGTTTTGCATGGGCATACCTGTATGTTCTGCAAAGACAAGGGGCACTGACAAGCTATCTATATCAGTGGGCCCCAATCATTTGGAGCTTGCAGACCACTAATGTCACGAACTCCGGACCGTGATTGCGCGGGGAGCTTTGTGACATTATGATGCCAGAACCCACTCACCCTCCTATCGCAGGCTCAGACCTGAGTGGGTGGGTTGTGTCTCTGGACTGAGCCTGCGATGTGTACAGCAGACATGGTCCGCGGCTCTGGCCAGTGCGCCCCCCCAAGTTTGGGGATGGGCAGGCCAGAGCTGCGGCCCACCTGTCAGATGGCAAGGGTTTCGGGGACCCCTGATCTATATGATAGTATTGGGGTGACAACTCCTCTTTATTGAGACATCGGAGGTTTGTTAGACCCCTGGTGGCTCCCCTGCCTTCTACTCAAAGTGCTCAGAGCTCTTCCAGGTTCAGTACATAGTGGGAAGATCGGTGATGAGATTATTGCAGATCCTCTTCCTGCAGGTTGTTCTGAGTTTCTTTGCAGTAGAGGAAATGAAAACTAAGGAAAAGGAAAGGATGGATTATATGGGACAAATGTGTATCCTCATGGCCATACAGATATCACAGATCAGGATACCAAAAGACAAATACAGATCCTCAGACGCCACATTGACACTAATATTCCTTTATTTCTTATATATGAAAAGAAGTATTGCAATGTATTAACATGCACCAATACAAGTCTGCTATGTATGCACTGTGAACTGGCACTAATAGGTATTTTCCTGTACAACACTTTTCAAAATATGGTTAAATGACCACATATGGTAAAAGGCAAAGTTTTCATTTAAAACAGTATTTATATAGCCCCAACATATAATTCAGTACTGTACGTTAAATAGGGGTTTCAAATGACAGAGATACAGACAGTGACACAGGAACAGGAGAAGACTCTGCCCAAAGAGCTTACAATCTAGGAGGTGGGGGAAGTAACACACAATAGGAGGGGAGATATGTAACCGTGGGAAGTAGTGAGTGTTTTATGAGACAGAAGAAGACAGGTAGGCAAGTTTGAAAAGATGGGTTTTGAGTGTTCTTTTAAATAAGCAGAAAGTAGGAGCAAGGTAAATAGGACGAGGAAGGCCATTCCAGAGAGTTGGGGCAGCTCTAGAAAAGTTTTCGAGCCGTGCGGGTGATGAGGTTATGAGTGAGGAAGTCATTAGTAGGTCATTGGAGGAGCGGAGAGAGCGGCAGGGGGAGTATTTTTCTATCAGGACAGAAAGGTAAGTAGGACAAGAACTGTGGAGGGATTTGAAGGCAAAGCACAGGAGCTTGAATTTGATTCTAAGGTGAAATGGAAGCCAATGAAGAGAACTACAAAGAGATGCAGCAGAAGAGGAGCGGTGGGAAGGATGGATGAGTCTGGCTGCAGCATTCATAATAGATTGTACCGGAGAGAGTCGGCTTAGTGGAATACCAGAGAGGAGGAGGTTACAGTAGGGCTACAGGCCAGATTTTGGAGATGTTGCATAGGGGAAAGTGACAGGACCTGGAAATGTTCTGAATATGGGGGGTAAATAAGAGGGCAGATTTCACAGATCAAGATACCAAAGGACAGATACAATAAATCAAAGCCTCAGACGCCATATATTTCTTAAATATGAAAAGAAGCAGTGTAATGTATTTAAGCAAGACATTGCAGGGTGCATCCATAACAAGCACCAACACACCTCTGCTATGCATGCACTCTGATGCATGCGGAATCATAAAGATGGACCGATCTTACCATTGATACACAAAATATAATATATAATATAATACTTAATAATTAGAATATATATTATTATTTTCTGTATCAATATTATGAATTTGTTTTTTTCCATGCTGTACAGGTCGGGTGCAGTTTTTTCTCATCATCCTGTATATTATTCACACCTAATATACCTGAGAATCTCCACATGTAATTTGGGTATAATCACAATAAGGATAAAACATTGGCAATGGAATATATCACTGTATACTAATAATGAGCTGCCGAGGATAGAAGGAACATTGCTAATTAGAGGAGAATTCCTCAGGTCGTATTTTTGTATTAATATTTTATATTTGTTTTGAAGGCATAATAATCAGTTGAAGGTAATGTTTGTCGGAGGCCCAAACCAAAGGAAAGATTATCATATTGAGGAGGGAGAAGAGGTATCATTGTCTTATTACTTCTATAATAACTTCTTATTATTTTGTTGCATGAAATGTTATTTTTTTGCTTTAAAGGGAAATTACAATCAATTGTATTCTACTTGTTTTTAACTGTAAACTTTGTAAAGATTTTGGTTTTAAGACATTTTACATGAAGTGGATTCCCAGAGATCTACGAGGTAGCTAAACCAACAGCACAGCAAAGGAAGTGTCTGACTGAAAACTCAGTCTAAGGCTAGTTACACACGTTAGATGATTATCCGATTATTGCTTCAGGGCTAGTATCGGAGGAGAATCTGACGTGTGTACAGCAGCCTCCTGACCTAATCTATAGATCCGTTCTTGTGGATGCATGAACAACTGCAATGAAAGTGAAGGGGAGTGAAGGCAGCGGGGTGCCACTCTGTCATTTTCCCCCTCCCCTCTCTATAGAATAGAATGGTGCTGTATGTACAGCGCTCCTTCATGCATTTTTCAGTCCTTTGTCATTGGAAAGGATTGTGAAAGATCCTTTCCAACGACAAAAGTCTAATGTGTGCATGTAGCCTAAGGCAGCCAGTCAAGTTAAAGGAATCTCTAGGGAAAGATAGGAAAAAGGAAGGAAAAGAGAAGAAAGAAAAGAAGGAACAATTGCAATGGCTCATTCTTTGCCACTTCTCTTTCCCATCCTTCTCAATAGAGGAATACCAAAAACATCTTGGAGTCTATTTATAAGGCGGTGAATTTGACATTCCCTGAAATATTCCCTGATGGAGAAGCAATCACTGCCATCAAAACACACTGGACCTTGAAGATTCTCCACCAGTGAATAGCAGATCCACTGCTTTATAAATCAACCCCCTTGAGTGAAAAGGGTGCACACTAAACATTTTTACTAACATGCTATAAATGGGCTATACATATATATTCTGGGCTTCCTCCATAGCTGTTGCCGCTGTAAGATATATCGCTCAGTCCTGCTCTCGGGGTGAGGACCGCATAAATTATGCCTGTAATTCATTCGCAGGCTTTATTCATAAATACATTGTTACAATATTATGGTTACAATGTATTTTAATTATTTTTTCACACGCATACCTAGTGATTGATCCAACATTGTTCCAATGATTAAAGTACTAATGGGATAAATGACAAATATTATATATTATAATGGTTTGAGATTATACAGGATGAGCATACGGTTGCTTCCCAGGCATATATGGGCTGATATAATGTGATCAACATCAGGACGTGTGTGAATTCCCTGGGCAATTTGCAGATCGGTTCCCTCTGGTGGTGATGAGTTTATATTGGTGCAGTAAGGTACTGGTGGGGGGCCAGTGCTCGGCAAGGGAGGTCCTGATCCATGGGACCCCTACTACTTCACTTTTGTTTGTATTCCCCACAGCTTTTAAACCTATATTGTTTATGATCCATATAAGGGATTGGAAGTTATTGGTAGCACATGAAGTGGCTCGGGCCTTTGGCCTGCAGCTGTAATGGCTGAGATCCTATTCCACTGACCAGCAGAGCTGAAAACTTTTAGGTGAATTCAGTTCAAGCAGTGAAATAAATGCAGAAGTGCAGATTAATAATTAACAAAAACAGGGTAAGACAAGCATAAAAATTTTTATATTTTGGGCCTGATAATTTATACATTTGGATAATTAGGTTTGTCCTGAAGCCGGAGTTCAGGAAAATAAAAATGAAGAATAATCAAATAATTTAATTATATATTAAACAGTAGATTAAGATGGGAAATTTCATTTGCTCTGATTAAGCAGCTTTGGTTCAGCTAAAAGATTCTTATGTGCTAATATTGAACAGGCAGGATTAAAGGGCAATACAAGGAGACAAGTTCAACAAGTGAGCTGAAAGCACTCTCCATGAAATGCGTAGTGTGGCCATCCCCAGGGAAATGCCCCTAATTTCTTTCCTTTCGAACGCTAATGGCCATTTTAGACTTGCAGTGGCAAAGCACTCAGTGAGACTAAATACACACGCGCAATACTTGTCGTTGGAAAGGATCTTTCAAGATCCTTTCCAACAACAAACAACTGAACGACGCATGTAGTGCTGTACATACAGCGCCATTCTGCTCTATGTAAAGGGGAGGGGGAGAATGATGGAGCGACACCGCGCTGCAATTTTTCCTCTTCAGTTGCATTCTGCAAATGACCAGGATGGTCATTTGGACGATTGACGAGCGCTGTAAACAAGCAAGATTCTTGTCCGATATCAGGCCTGAGCTGATTATCGGACCAGAACCATTGCACGTGTGTACGTAGCTGAAGTCATGCCCAGGTGGATAGCAAACTGTTGTTATGCCCCCAGGAGCAGCAAACCACTGAAGGTAAATGCATCTGCATGTATTGCATGTTGCAAATTTTATTCCAGAGGAGGAAAAGCAAACACATTGCGAGAAGCAACATATCGCTTCCATGAACTGTTCTGCAACCCCTCCATAATGCAACCACAACTGCATGCACAAAAGGGTTCATATTCCTATTCAGTTGAATGGGAGCAAGTGGGAGCAAGGTTAAGCCTCTGGTAATCCGCTGTGGTCAACTGAAAGTCTGAAATAGCCCTTACACTGCCATGACTGCTTACATGGATCTTCATTTTTCGAGGTGGTTTAAAGCCAAACCTCAACCAAACTATTTTTTTTTGTTTTTATATAAAAAAAGAAAAGATTTAGGGCCTCTGTCAGGTTTCTTTTACCACTTGTGTCTGTATTGGAGAGGTTTTCCTTCAAACATTGTCGAGGTAAGAAGTAATGATAAATCCCTTAAACAGGGATGCAACCAAAAAGCAAAATCACATTTTCAGTTGTGCAGGTAATGGTCTGTACCAGTGAGCTCCACACAACTCATTTCCTGTACAGGAAGGACAGGGAAAGGGTGACAAAAAAGTTTAACTTTTGTTGTAACTGCTTTATAGTATTACATAGTTTGTCCCAACTTCCCAACTGCACTATACCTTTTGTTAGACAGCTTGATCTAACTGTAAATTTGGGCTAAAATATTAATCAATGAATGGTTAGAGGATGGGGTTGATGTGGCAGCATCTGGCCAATGTTGTTGCCTTCACTATAGGGCAATGGAACTGCAGACATTGCATTTTTTCCAGTTTGCAGTGTAGAAGCAAGCATGGCACGGTGATAACGCTAACACAGGATTGGTAGACTGTGGTTAGCATTGTCAGCCAAACTAACAAAGTGACCGAAAGAAACTGGCATTTCACTTTTAAAAAAATAATAAATCAAAAAACAGAATTAATATGAAATTTATTAAAACCAATTCATATTTATATTGTATAGAAATCTTAAAATTTATATTTTGGTCTTCTTTTTTAATATAGTACGTTCTCTTTTAGATGTACAGTTAGGTTAATTGGCTTTCCCTCAAAATTGGTGTGGTAAAGACATATGTCTATGGTAGGGACAGTGCTAAATAAATACTGGATAATAATATTAATGGTTAGTTTGCATGCAGCATGCTGACCAGAACTACAGGATGCTTTTCAGACTGTTTGTAGTTCTCTTATCAATTATTCAGGTAACCCACTGCCCCAGCCATGTTCTGCTGATTGAGGAACTTTTACTAACCTTTGGAGGAACCCTGGAGCTTTTCAAACCTATAGTTGAGAATATTGGTTTGACCAAAGACAACATTTTATGTGCTGGTGATCCCCTCGTGTGTATTATAAAATATACTAAGTCATCTTGTACTTATGTATTCTTTTTGTGGAAGAACAAGAAAGTACAAGAAAGTACTAGGAAGTACAAGAAGTTCTCTAACACTGTTTTTAGAACGAAACTGAAACTCAGAAGTTAGTGTAATCTTTCATTTTTCTGTTTCTAGTTATTTTACCAGGTGCAAGGAGACATGTGTCTGAAGATCATAGAGGACGGGGAACACAAAGACATCCACATACGAGAAGGAGAGGTACAGCAGGCTAGCAGCAAAAATGTTTTAGATCATTAACAGGAAATATGTTATAGTTAAAGGTAAACCCTATCCTCAAATAAAAAATAAATATAGGACCACAGTGGTTTGTATAACAACCAAAAAAAAAACAATGAGAACTGGCTATTATATAACC
The DNA here is from genome assembly GCF_032062135.1 of Pyxicephalus adspersus. Lineage (NCBI taxonomy): Eukaryota > Metazoa > Chordata > Amphibia > Anura > Pyxicephalidae > Pyxicephalus > Pyxicephalus adspersus. Next base: position 139,451,417 of record NC_092861.1, read on the forward strand.
AATCTACCTATTAATATATTCTATTCCAGCAGTTGCCAACCAAAGAAAATTTGGGTGGTCTGCGGCTCTGGCCGGTGCGCCCTAAAGTGGGGTCAGGAGGAGGACCCCGCTGGGGGGGCACACCGGCCAGAACAGCCGACTATGTCCCCTGAACAGATTGCAGGCTCGAGGAAGTGGGCGGGTTCTGGCATTAAATGTCACTATGGGCAAAGTTTCCTCCCCTTTGAGTGACTCCTGCCTCCCTGCACATGCGCGGTCTGGAGCCGGTAAATTTAGGGGTCCGTGGATTCGAAAAGTTTGGCAACCACTGATCTATTCCATATATATATAGTGAGATGGGGAGCATAGATCCACATTCATGATAACATACATTACAACCCATATTTTAATGACAATTACTGCATTAGGCCTGGCTGACATTCAAGATTCCCATCATGCTTTTCAAATCAGATTGAATTTTAAATTAGATTATGAGTGAAAATGACCAGGATAGAATGAATGAGCAGTGGTAACTACACTGAATCCCTTTTTCTGCCTCCCATGTCTGTCTTTGTAAAAGCCTCTTGATGTGGCAGTGGCTAAAAAAATAGTTTCAGGGAGTTCCATTCAGGCAGAGGTCAGCCTGAGCCAAACCAATGACTGTCTGCAGTAATCAGTTTACTGTAACTATATATTTTGTACTGGATGACTTTTCCTGTCTTTAAAAACCCATTTTCAGCAAAAAAAAAAAAAATTGAACATAAATACCCTCTACCTCTGCTAACAGCAATTAAGATTAAACAGATCTCTAATTTTCCTTAATTATATCAAATTTCCCTTGGTAAGACGAATGCTGTTTTGGCGTCTCTCCCTTATGCGGCTTTGAAAAAAGCTGCAGACTAATGCGTCCCTCAACGATCCAACTTTCTGGAGAAATTAATGGAATGAGGGCAAGGAGACATTTCACTATTTCACTCAAGGTTTTCTGGAAGTTTCCTACTCTTTGAAACTTACTGTATGGAATTTAAAGCTCAACTCCAAGTAAACATCTAAACCGGTGGATAAAATAATATATAATGAGGGGCAAATAAACTAATTAGCAGTTTGTATTCTGCTCACCAAGGCATGTTCCTTGCTAGCACATGAGCCCTACAGATTGCCTTCTTGTGCTGCTTTTCCTTCTCACAATCTGTGTACTGCTATACAGTGGATTGCAAAAGGTTGACAGCAAGTCCAGAAAAGAAAACTTTACCTACAGTCTTATACAGGTAGTCCCCAGGTTACATATGAAAAAGGGACTGTAGGTTTGTTCTTAAGTTGAATTTGTATGTAAGTCGGAACAGGTACATTATTTTAATAAATGCAATTAGGACAGATGTTTGTCTCAACATATTATTAAGCAGTGTGGTGTCAGTTACTGTATAAAATCCTCACTGTGAGTTAATCACAAACAAAGCAAAAAATTAAAGCAGGAAAAAAAAAACTTATGGAGCCTAGACATTCATTAACTTCTGGAGTAAGCTGTGCTTTGTTATGCAAAAAGAGACAACTGCAGAGTTTGTGTTGGTTATTAAAGAGTTACAAGATGTTGCAGAACAGACTCTGCAAGTCATGTGAACCGCCCTCTCCGCTCATCAAGCCTTTGTCCTGCACACAATCGAGCAGGGAAGCCCTGTTCATATCTAGGAGTTGTTTGTATGTCGGATGTTCCTAACTCTTGGATAGGGATGAGCAAGAATGCCTCTGGCATTCTCGCAAAAATTTCCTCGAACTTCCAATAGGTCTGCAAAATTTCGGCAAACAGATTTCGTGAAACCATCAAAAGATTGAGGAAATCATTAGGATCCTCGGCACTCGAGGGTAATTACCTCTACTGCCCAGGGATCGCAGTGGAACTGCAGATGAACTCTCAACGGGGAAACTCTACTGAGAGTTCATCTGCAGTTCCTCTGCAATCCCTAGGCACTAGAGGTTAATTCACCTATAGTGCCTCGGGATCGCAGTGGATTCTCAGGGCTGCAATCGTTCATGACAGTTCTCCAGAGCAGATAAGAATGATTATTGCAGAAGGGGCATTCCCTGTTCTTTTCTGGAATAATGCCCTACGCAATTAAACGTTTTTAAAAGTGGAACTTCCTAAATAGGAATGTGGATCTACAACTAAGGGGGAATGCATGGCTCGGCCCACTTAGGGTGCACCACCATGGCATGGATTATTTACAGTGTATTGGTGCAGAGAGGCAGCACTAACGTCATCATGTCAGCATTGCATTTTCATTAGTAAAACCCAGCACAGAGAAGAAAGCCAACAAAGATAAAGAGATCCCTGCAGCATAGGGCATATAAACGTTTTACAGACGTCTGATGGACATCAGATGAGTGAATACAATCTTTCTTGATCATATCCACTGACAGATGAACAAAGAGCTCTGTACACATGGTGCTGTTCTGTTCTCTGGAGAGGAGGATGAGTGAATGGCACTCCATAGGAGTGCATAGTAGTTGTTCCTGATTGGTTGTTCATCAATCTGTTATGATAGATTAATGAACAAAATTGGGGGACTGCTGAAAACATGTCAGATTTTTCTCCAAGATGAGCATGACGGTTCTTCTGAAATGAGAATCATCTGGCATGTGTAAGAAGAGATAATAAAAAATGCTACACAAAGGGATGGTTCACTGAGCGACACAGAGCCCACAATTAGCCTTTAAGCTAATTACACCCATATGGGAAAAAAAGGAAAGTTTAGAAGACTGGATCTCCTTTAAAGGTAAACTCAGTTCCATAAAGCGCACAAGCTGCATCTCAGCGGGGATAATTGTACAGTGAACAAAACACAAACATGAGTAGAGACAAAGCCAATATTGAAATGTCTTCCTGACTTGGCCTTCCCATGGACATCTGTGAGCCATTCTGCCTTTTGTGCGTTATTTATGTATTGGTAAGTTTGATTACAGAAGAAAGTATTTGTCATGTGTGAGGCCTAACTATGGCTTACAGCAGGAAGATAATGTTCTATTTGCATGAATTGTCTCCAGTCCATTCAGCAATTACACGTTCTGTCTGCACAGATGTTTCTGCTGCCTGCTCGAATTCCACATTCTCCACAAAGATTCCAAAACACCGTGGGCCTTGTGTTCGAGAGGAGGAGGTTACGTACGGAAAAAGATGGACTAAGGTAAACTATGATATAATTAGAAGTAATTTGTGCTATAGTAAATAAAATGTAAAAAAAAAATCAAAACCTCCATTCAACACCAGGTCTGGTCACCAAGATGAATATTGTCTAAGGTCATAGGCTGGAGAAAGCCAATTTTCTGTGCTTCAGGACTCAAACCTACAAGTACCCAGCACACTGTGATCCCACTACTCATGATTTAAAGGTTCCATGGCTCTCTTGCACCACCACATCTCTATTGTATCATCATGTTCCTAGTTAGGGGTTGAGCTTAAGCGACCTATCAAGTTACCAAAAATAGACATTGGTATCTTCTGCTTGGAATTGTCTTAACACTTGTGAGCAATTCAGACCAGGGGGTCAGAAAATACTCAGTGGATGATTTTAGAATAAAAAAACTATAATCATTAATTTCACATTGACAATGTCTAGGTGGCTTCTAGATGATGAGCGCAGCCATCACCATGCTGGTTTCAAAATGGACAAGCATCTAGGTGGTTTTGATGGCCATCAGTTGCTCTCCACCACCATGCTTTCGTTAGGTTGGACACGAACCAGATGCTGCTTGAACTGTGGCCCTCTGACTACAGTTAGGGGTGATTGAGGAGCACTAACTGCTCAGTTCTTGATTTCATATGTCAACCAAGATTTAGCATAAAACAAATTAGACCCAGACAGTAATCCATAACCACTCAAGGCTTTCCAATCCCTATTTTTCCTAACTGTACAGATTTGCATGTCTTAATTCCATACTGGCAGGAAAGGAGGTGAAGATTAGTTTTTCTTAAGCTGGCCACTTTTACACTGGTATATTGGTGGGCAACTAGGTAATGGTTGATATTTCCAAGACAATAATCATATATTTGGTTACCATAATGTAACCATCAAACAGTCTTGACGCCTGAATGATGCCGCCAGGCGTACCTTATCAAACCACCAACAGCAGGGAGGGATCCACCCACTATATTACATTATTGGTGGTTATAACATGGACTGGACAAAGAATGGGAAATCCATATAAGATATCCATCACTAATGCTCTTTTTTTCTAATAGATCTGTACAATAATCAGAAAAAAATAATTTTTTGAGCAGTCTATGGCCAACATAACAGAGCCCTATATAGCAGTTAGTACATGAAAGTGGTGCTAATCCTTCCTCGCTCTACCCAAAGCTTAGAAAAAAGTCTTTGCTGGACATACCCTTTTTGATATATGTTAAATGCAACAAAACCCATTGAATATGCAAACTTAGACATATAGCACACTTATGTTTCACAGTAACTAAATGTGTTACTTGCTTCTAGGAGAACATCTTCCTGGTACTGCAGCTTGACTTGGCTGTTAAAGGCAATTCAATGCACAAAAAGCTAGTACCATATAGAATTACTCTGCCTGGATAAAGATAGGCGGATGTCCCCCTAAGAGCAGTGGGCAGCACAAGACATAAAACGAATCTCATATATATCACCGGAGACCTAGGACATGCAACTTTTCTCTGACTTGGCTGGCTGACACCGGATGTAATGTGTGGATATAAGTAGCCAATTATCAGAAGGGCACAGCTATCACAATAGGAAATGTTGTATCTTCCAACAGATAAACTGATGAATCTAGGTTAAATAAACACACCAATGACGTTTTGTACACTTATAAAATGTTTATATATGGAGTTGAAAAAAGAAACTACAAATGCTTTACATAATTTATGTATTTTTTTTTAACAGATATTACGTTGACAACTCCACTGAAGTTTTGTTTGAGAGGTGGTTTTACTGTACAGATCTGGGAATACAGCTGGCTCCAGTTATTAATGAGTAGGTGAATCACCTGCTGTCCAATTTAGGAATTGCAAAGGTCGCCGTTTGTATATTTCCTATGTCTTTTAGTAGGTTAGTAAATGTTTAGTATTTTAGTAAGTTTAGTCTGCTAGAGCCATTTCTTAGTTTGTAAAACTACTCAAACCCTTGCAGAAATGAGGAATTTTGGCTATTATGTAACTTTGTATGTGTAGGCTCTGTACCAGCTGTCATGTTGGGCTGAGACATCACAATGATTAAAATGTATTTTATTACAGGACAGGAAGTCAGCTATGTCAAAAGTGTATTATGCGTTGTTCCACCTTCGGAGTTCAGATTTAGAGGTTGCCCATTGGCATAGGAAGGAGGTCAGAGTAGGGGATCAGTCCAATAGATGTTAGGGTAGGTAGAAACTTCACAAGCACAGAAGTAGAAGTCTGCCAACTTAGGAAATGTCCATATCAGTGTAGAAAGGAGGTGGAGAACAGTGCTAGTAAAGGCTGACAATATCCAGGGGTACAACAGACACCAGGGCATCATCTCTAACCTGTCTCTGATGGCAACTTTTTTGTGGCATCAGGAAAAACTCATAGACTTGGGACAGAGACCTCATCAACCAGGTGACAAGCATCTCTAATCTAAAGAGGGCCCCCAGCTATGACCCTGCCCGAAATCCAATGAGCTGATAACTTTTGCTCTCTCAATTGTTACATTTATAATTTTTCTTTATTATAAAAATAACATTATTTCTCTTTACAGATTTTTCAACTCACGGCAATATAAAACTGGAAGACCGGACCCAGGTAACAGAAATGCTAAACACTCTCATATATGGAACCAGGGATCACGTATTACATACATTACACAGAGTTAGAATAAACAGATTTATATATATATATATATATATATATATATATATATATATATATACACACATATTGTGGGGATTAGCTTCAAAGCGCACTCACTGCAGAGAGGTACTTCAGACACTTGTTCCAATTTTCCAATTTAAGGGTGCTATGCCCACTTTTATTGGCAAAAAACTCCAGCACATCAAAAAATAACCAAATTCCAGCCTTTTCTCTTGCAGGGGATCCAAGTCCTCACAACAATACGTGCAAAAAAACACAAAATTTGACCTCCTAGCTTTGGTCTATCAGACCTAAATGTGGAAGAACTACTAACAGCTTACAGGCTGCACACAGCCTTTGCAGCTGGCTCACCTGGACTCAGACTGCAACTTCCCCCCTTGTATCCAAAGACAGGTGACTTTTTAATACCAGAGGCCAGGTGCCAGAGGCCAGGTGCTTCCTAGCCATTCTAATTATCTGACCTGGAAAGGGAGCCTTGCCTGGGAATTTCTTGCAGGACACTCCAGGCCTGAATCCCAAATAAAGGGCTGCAATTCTGCAGCAATGCAATTAATTATGGCCTTCCCCAGGCCCTGTTATCCCTTTTCTAGGGGCAGATGATGCCAAATACACCCTGAATTTGGCATCGTGTCTCTGTCTGCCACAATATATATATATATATATATATATATATATATATATTACAGCTGCAAATTACTTAAATGATTTCAGTGACATTTACTGGGAGTCTCGGTAGATGAAGATTTGATCAGTGGCTCTGATTTAGTAATGAAATGCAGAACACACAGCAAGCTTTTAAACACTCAGTCTACTCTGAAAGTGGCCTCCCTCCCACTATTCACAATGAAACATAAAAACACAGAAATCCTGACTATTCCTTACAGCTGTGGCTGCTTCAGCCTCCCTGCTGGACTAAATCCCTCAGCCCCTGGTGCTGTGGCCATGCTTGCTACTTCTGTCAATGCAAGTCTTAGAGAACTCCCTAAAACAGGGGACGACAAACTCCGGCCTTTAGGCCAGATACGGTCTAGCCCGTAGTTCGTTCTGGCCTAACGCCCGCTGGCCAATCCGGCCTAATGCTCTGGAGCCGTGGGTTGCCGGTGGATCGGCCAGGGGGCATTAGGAACTACCGGAGCTGCTGGAGCTCCGAGGCCACCAAAGCTCCGGTGCTGCCCCCTTGCAGTTGCTCCACTATTTACCGCGGCCGAAGTTGATACTTCTGCCGCCGCCGTAAATATGGAAAGCTCCCTGAAGGTAAATCCCTCTCCTCCGCAATGCATACAGAGGAGAGGGATTTCACTTCAGGGGGCATTCCCTGGTGGTGGGCGGAGCCATTAGGGTAGGTCCGGCCTAGTGTGCTCCCGCTCACCCCATAAATGGCCTGATCTCTCTAGAACTGGCTGTTTGGAATGGAAGCATCATTACTGGAATGTATGCGTCCCTTAGTGTCTGATATTTCTAAAGGTACATAATACAATACCTATACTATGGAGGAGAAATGTAAATGTAATAATGATATAGAAATATATCAAAATGTTCTTCCTTGTTGAGGCACTCATGCAGTTTCTCTATAGGTGCTCATTATCCAGGTCATTATTTATTACGCTTTAGGTAGTCACAATCAACTGAACGTGTAATGTTGAAGATGTTCACCAGCTTTCCAAACTGCTTCTGCAGTTAATGAGGAGGATCCAGTGAAGTGGTTGGGAAATCCACCAAATGTCTTCAACATTACAAGAACAGTCCATTTGAATGTGACTTTTACTAGATATGGCACTCAACCATGAACTTCTGATTTCTGTAAATGGTCACAGTGGGGCAGGGCTAAGGACCCCTTATTCTCAGTTTTTTTCCATCTGTGATGGTAAACTTCCTTCTGCCCTTGGTATGATGGGGGTAAGTTCAACTAAGTCTTTTCAGCTGAGCTATGGTTGCCACCATATATATTTCTTTGTAGAATCCACTTATGAATGAGCTAGACAATACTTTTTCCAGTGGTCATAGAAATATTTAGAAAATTCCAACAGTATACCACTGATATACTGTAAAATTCACTGCCAGGATCCCAAACAATGGTAATGTAATATATTTTGATTGGTGTAGATCTTTATTGATAGATTAATCAATTCTGCATCACAAGTCTACTTTAAAATGTATGTAGATTCTCATTATAACAAATCCTGGATGTTTTGCATTCTATTATTAAATGGGAGCTACTGATCAAGTCTATGTCTCCCGAGACTCCCAGTTTGTAAATGTCACTTTCCTGAAATCATTTGAACAATTTGTTATCTTAGAACTCATTTGCATCAGCGAATCTCTCTAAAGGTTCTCTAGAAACGATGAAACCTCAATTAATGTGCCCCCTTTGTGCATTCTGAGTTCCGAACTAGTTTAGGAAAAGCATTGTGAGACTTTTCTAACTACTGGCGCCGTGCTGATACACAGATCTGGTACTGTAATATGCATTCGCTTCACAGTGTTTAAGGGAGGAATTTTCTTTTTACAATATAAGATTTTATTAGGTCAGTAAATCACAGAAACAATTATTGGGCAGAATAGGCAATAGGACCGAGATGAAACCATTGTAATAATTTTATTTCTGTTAAAATAATTGTCAGTCTGATGGTAAATCACTGAAAGGTATCAGAAAAAGAATCATGGAACAGTGAGTGATTTTGGCCTTACGTTAAGCAAAATATTACTGCAAAGGGCCACATTAGATCTACTGAGGGCCATAACTACCCAAAAAACATAATAACATTGTATAACATAAAAGTAATAAATCTGCAAATATTCCATACCAGATAAAAGCCTGGAAACATTTTTAAGGTTAGTGTTAATGGATATTCTTTCAAAAATGGTGCATTTGATATTTATAAGCAATTGCATTTGTTGACTTTTGAATAATGAACAGCATTTGATAAAAATATTTTATCTGACCTGCTTTGCATTTACATTTACTTGACTAAGGTAGAGAATATTAAAACGCTCACCCTTACAGCAATCATCCTGCCCTCACCAAACACAACCCACCGTAATAAAACACGCTATACCTTCTTTGGTATAAAATTGGCCACAGCAGCCCATTTTATTGCTAAAACCTTTAGAAATTGACAGTGCAATTTAAAAACCTTTCAAACATTTTAAAAACATTTTCCACACATTTTAAACATTTTCCAACATTTTCAAAACAGTTATAATTTATTTAAAGGTCTATGAGAGTACCCCCTCTTCTACTAACTCTTCCCAAAACTACCGTTCCCCAAAACAGGCTCTGAGCCACTACCACACTGACTCGGGAGCAGTCAGCGGGCATCTTCCTCTCCCTCCCTGCCCCCACGACAACCCAGTGTCGTGTGGGGCTCCACTTGGCAAGAACTCCATACCTTGATGGGTTCACAATCCTCAATTTTTCTGATTTTAACTCCCATGGACCAACCAAGGAACCGCCCTGCTGCCATGACTTAACCCCTTCCCCCCTGATCCGTAACCTTAGGGAGGGTGGGAAATTTTTCTTCGCTGGGTCTCTTCAGTAACTGGTCTCTCCCCCCAGCTGACCCCCCTTTATTACTGCCCTTTGACCCGCTCATCAGACCACCATCACCCCATCCCCTTCATCCAATCATTTTGAAAATAAACAAAATTAACCCTTCCTATTCCCACTTTCCCTTCTCACCCAGTCATGTGGCCCTTCGCCTATATATATATATATATATATATATATTATATACATATATATATTTATATATATATACATATATTTATTTACTTATTTTTTGCTACGGGCAATCTTTTAATTTTTGTTGGACATACTCAATCGAAAGAAACACGGTGCAGCAGAAAACAGGTCAAAGGGAACTTCCAAGAGCTCTGCTCATTAAACGTGAATGGGATTTTAGATTTCATTTTATTTTTATTTTTTTATTAGAGGAAGGCAGTATAACAAAGGTGCATAGGATACAAGAGAATCAGAAGTCACAAACAATAGTAAAAAGCAATGCAGGTCAAAATCCTTATCAAGGAAATTTAAAGTGATGGGAAAATGGGAAAAGGATAAAGTAGGTGAGTGCTACATAAAACCTTCAATAGGTAAATTGATGTAAATACCAGCTAGACATTAAAAGTTATGTGAATGTGATTTTAGACGTGATTGGGATTTTGAGGACTTACATTTAGGGCGCATTGCAAATACACTTCAAGATGACACAACACTCAGCCCATGCGCATTTACCCTCTGCAACCCAGCTGCAACTTTTTTAAAGAATGTTTGTCTGTATGTATGAGCTATTGTAGAGTCTGGGGCTGTACTCATATTAAATATTTACAAATATATAGTTTTTACATGAAATGAGTAAATGCATCATTCAATAATATTCAACTTAAAAGAAATAAAAAAACAATAAAGTACAGTGGTACCTCGGTAGAAGTCCAACTTGGTATAAGTCCTGTTTGGACACCAAAAAATTTTGCTTGGTATACAACCTTTGTGCTAGAACTTGTATGGGTCAAAATGAGTCATAACACTGCACGCTACCCTTTTTTACCTCTTTTGAGACAAAGCCACGACTGCCCATGAGCGTCACTACGTCAGTTGCTACCATTCAGTGAACAACCCGCGCTATAACTCTCTGTGAATTACATAACATCTCCACCTCCTCCCTTCTCAGCACCATCCTAGTAGGCACTCGACTCTTCTCAGCAAGGTAAAGAGAGGTTACATTTTCATTTATTTCATCCAATTGCTTTTGTATTTATGTATTTTAGTATTAAGCAGTGTTTAAATTATTTTATACATCAATGTATATGCCAATAACAATGGGATTTTTTTCATGGGAATGGAATAATTATTTTCCTTTTATTTGTTATGGGAAAAATATGTTTGGTATAAGTCCAAGGATCTGTAACGGATTAAAGACCAAGGTACCACTGTATATCTATAACAGAACCTTTTTTTTTTCATTTTGAATAAAGTTGGAAATGCATAGGCAATGCTTACAGCAGAACTTTGATAGGATCTTGCAACTGCATATTGATGGTTCTCTATTTGCTATCGATATCTGTTCCTGTAGTTTTCTCCTCAACGCAAACACTGTATAAGTATAATGTCACCTAGACCTCTGTGAATGTGAGACGTTACCCCAACATGCATATGCATTAAATATGCATAACCCTGTATAAATATAAGGTCAAATGTAAGCTGGAACAGGTACATTATTTTAGTAATTGCAATTAGGACAGATGTTTGTCTCAACATATTATTAGGCAGCAAGATGTCAGTTACTGTAATAAATCCTCACTGTGAAATAATCACAAACAAAGCAAAAAAAAAAGAAAACTTTATAAAACTTTATAGAGCCTAGACATCATTATCTTCTGGAACAGACTGTGCCTTGGTATGCAAAAAGAAACAACTGCAGAGTTTGTCTTGGTCTTTTAAGAGTTAAAAAAGTTTGCAGAAGAGATCACCCACATTCTCAGCTGTGTTTACCAAAAAACTTCTTTTGCAAGTCATGCAAACCGCCCCCTCCCCACCATCAAGCCTCTGTCCTGCACACAAGCGAGCAGGGAAGCCTGGTTCATATCTATGAGTCATCCATATGTAGGTTTGTCCTTAACTCTGGGATTACCTATACATATATATATATATATATATTGATATTAATATATAAAAACGTGAAGCAAACACATAAATGTATAGTGCAATCATTGTATCATTTGTTTTCATTTTACAGACTGGACACCACAACTTCCTTTTCCTCTCAATACTGAAAAAGTTATGGAACCATTTTCATTTCAAAGCTGGCTGGATAAACATCGTTCTGAGATAATTAAGAGAAAACACTTACCTTTATTTGCGGATCATCATGAGACAGAGGTATGCCATCTCCCCAACAAATGGAACAATTGAATGAGGGAGAATTGTACAAATAAATATTTAGGCAATGCTGGCAGGATTGTGGACGTTGTGTATGCCATGCTCATTTTCAGATTTGGAAGCTCGTTTATTTCAATGCACTTTTTACTTTACTTGCACAATGCTGGACAGACATTTCACAGAGTAGTTGGCCAGCAAATAATTGTGTGGCTATAAGTGATGGCAACAGATCATCTAACTAGGTAAGTCCAGGTGACTCATTGTGTTGTCCAGGTGAGCTCAGGTGACTCATCATAAAAAAAACAATAGTATCTTCCTGGTATCACTCTAATTGGGTTTTATGCAAGCACTGGACCCTGGTATAACAGAGCTGGGCTAACCTATCCATAAAATGAATCAACCATTGTTTTTCCAATGACATTCTACGTGAAAAACCTGTATTTTGTGTTTCAGGCTGCAATGTATGGATCAGGAGAGAGCAAACATGACGCATCAGGCACAGATACGTGGATTTGGCAATTGGTGTGTTCAACTGTAGCAAAACTGTTTTTTTTCTATAGTTTTGGATGGAGTAGGGAAGGATTTGAGGATTACAGTAGTGAAGGGTTTGAAACATTTGTCTCAAATGAGGGGAATCATATCTTTAGAATCAGCCTCACAAAAATCATCAAAACCAGTTCCAGGGAGAGTTGACTAAGGTGATTTGCCTTTGATTTTGGAGATGTTGTGTAACTTTCTTATGTATTTTTGGGACAGAAAGTGGTCATTAATTTCCCCAGTTGTACATTGTCAGCAAAAATGAACCTGGCAGAGGTTTTAACCAGCGTTACAATTGCTTAAAACCCCTCACAAACACCCCACATGCATAAAACCAGTGATATAGTTTCCAAATATGCTGAATGAAAAGCCAGGAGGGAACCCAAGCATGGAATCTTTCAAAGCCACATGACTGGCTATATTCTATTCTCCGAACTCTCTAGGCTTAACCAAGTAAAGAGAACTTAATGGGGCTTTGCTGGCTACACACCATGGTCAGAATTGGTGATGGTATGAGCCATGGTGTGCATAGTGCTGTGGTACATAACAGAAAGTGGATAGGAATGTTTGTTTTCTACTTGTATGTGAGCCCCAAAGTGTTCGCGGTATGTGAAGATGTCTGATTGGCTACATTCGGGGAAAAATTAAGCGATGTTCACACTGGCCATGAGGTTTTGGTGCAGTTACTGCTTTCTCATGCCAGTAAAATGCTGCCTCTGGGAGGGCGCTACATGTAGCTTTTCCCTGCAGTATCTCCATAGAGAATGAATGTGAACCGCTATAAATGGTACCAATACCGCTAACTGGTGCCAGCTATTTAATGTGCAGGCACGGTGCGAGTGACCAAGTGGAAGGCAAGGTGCCAGCCACTGGGAGTTGCATGGTATTGCTTGATCCCAAACCAGATCTGATCCTGCCTTACAGTTAGGGACCATGGGGGGCTAGGGAAGAAATGACCAATATCAGCACCCATTGCTGTCAGAGAGACATCTATCTGCCTGGTCATCCTTGGTTTGAGCATGGGGCTCAGGTTTATGTATTGGTATTCCCAAAGCTGTTATTTTGTATTATTATTATTATTATTAATATTATAACAGGAGGGCTCATCTGTGATAATTCTTGGTGATAAAGCTGTGCAATTATCCAATGGAGACAGTCTTCTCATCCCGGAAAAGACTCAGTAAGTACACCCATAGTATGGAGATCATTTTGATTTCTTGATGACTGAGCTTGGTCTATAAAATTAAATTAATAGTTCTTATATATTTATTTTTCCTTAATACATTCAGAGTTAACAACTAAAAATTTTATTTTTGTAATCATTTGCATTTAAATCTTTACTAGCCAGCAGGATCACTCCTTCATGAAATCTCACTGAGTCCCAAGTGCAGGCCCACCTCTTGGTTTGTCCAGGTCTACCAGTGTCAAACATACAATAATTTCTTTGCTGCACATATGGCTTCTATCCCATGATACTTTATTGAGCTTTAATTTACCTTAGATGTTCAGTTAGAATCAAAGGGAGAAGAAGCTTTATATACGCACATTGATTGAACCTAATCAGAAACAGATGTGATGACTAACAAAGCTCTCAGAATATCACCATCTGTCTGTATAACATACAAGTTATCTTTTTTAATGCTAGATCTGGTCTTATGTATTAAATAAGTGCAAAAACATACACATAACTGGCTTCCTTCCAAAATTGGCCTTAGACTGTGACTATGGTAAGGACATTAGATTGTAAGCTCCCCTGGCGGGCAGTTAGTGACATGATTACTGACTTTGTAAGCTGTCTAATATGTCTGCACTATATACAGGTGAGTGCAAGAAAGTATTTACCTAAAGCATTGTTTCTCAACTTTTTTACCATGGGGGGACCCTTAAAAATGTCACTTTCAGGTTTTAGGGAACCCCAGGAATAATTACTATATCCACAGCTCACACAACATTAGTGATGTGGTCAATAGGAAAAATCCCTCTTACATTGCTGGCCATTGGGAAGAATGTCACCCTTAAAAATAGCATTAAAAGATCTTTGGGGTCATTTGTAATGGACCTGAGAGGCAAAAATTGCTCACTAGTAAAGGAACCCATTGCAATGTTTGGAGAAACTCTGCTTGAGAAATGTTATCTAATTTAACCCATTTCCAGTTCACCTTTCACTGTACAATTGCAGGTTTGGGCAGCTTGTAAACTGCAGCAAAAAAGATTGTGCTGTGCCAGGTAAAACAGCTCCCATATATGTGTTTCTGCCATGTATATAGCTGATTTTATGGGAATCCACCTCAAATCTGGCCCTGATTTGAACAGTGAACCCCTCACGAGACATTAGTACTTTTTTGTGACAATTTGTACCTACCAAAGATGAAATTAACCACCCAAAGCATGCCAGCCTATGAAGCAAAATGTTATTGGCTGTGCTGGATGGTTATATTTCAGTGTATCCAGCAGGTGGTGCTACAAGGTTATCCTGAGATTGAAGGTAAAAAGGGATCCAGGTGGTGAAGATAGATTGGCAATAGCATTCAATGGAATGAATCAGCAGGTATCAGGTTGCATTCACTTTACTTCACCCAGCGTGTAAATCCTAAAACTTAAATTTTTTTATTTTTTCCTGTACAGTCAATGTACTGCTCACCATAATACAGATATCTTTATTATACTATTTTTCAGCATGTATTTGTTTTGTAATGTGGCTCATATATTTGAAAAGGACCATGCCATCTAAATGCATGTTGCTGGTAGTTGGTGGCCTGAGCCAAAATCGCTGCAACATCCAACTTTGCTCCATCCTCCATGTGGTCTCACTCCTCTTTCGTAGGTTTTGCTAGGGGCTTAGTCCACTCAATAACTTATTTTTGTATGTAATCTTGTAGTCTGGCTTATTAAAATTCCCAGGATGTGTTATGGTTGCCATATCTGCTCTTGCCCACCTTGTAGCCTCACAATCTTACTGTCGTATAGTATACAATTGTTGAGAAGTCTAGAAACTGCCTTATAACTGCTAGGATTTTAGGTATAACTGGAGTCCCTCCAAATATTTTTATTAGTTTTTATTTGTCCTTCCCTCTCCAACAGTGTTCATTGCTTCCTCCTTTTGCCAGAAATGATTAAAAATGATTGTTATCATTGCACACAGAGGCTGACATATGGAGGTGCAAAGTGTGATGCTGCACGAGGGATCTGCACGCTTCCCAAGCCAGTTCTGCACAATGGCCCAATGTTGAATACATCTGCACATTTGTATAGCTTAGGAGCTTTACATGTACTGTCCATTTTATAACCAATATTGCCTTATTACATGCCGTTAAAGTAAACTTTCTTTAAGGGAAATATATGGACCACTATTGCTAACGTCTTTCTAAACATGATATTAGTCTACCTGTTATGAAGACCCTCTAAACTCACTGACCCAATTGTGTTTCCTAATCTACAATTGTGTAGATTAGGAAAATCTGACTGTTCTCAAGTCTTTGTATGCATACTTGCTTTGGGTCATTGGGGCTGATTACCTAAATGAATATAGACTGTTCACATAGCAAAGTAAATTATCCCTTAAATTAATTGGCTCTGCTGACTTCACCCATCCAAACATGTGATTGAAAAGAACTTTTTTTTTTTTATAGATTTCCTTGACCATATCTGGATATTCTTTGCAAAGTAATATATTACCACATTCACTAAGCTAAGTGAAATATCCCTTGCATGGTGATAAATCACCTTGATAACTAAAATTCCTTTAGTAAATCACCACAGTTTCTCAAAGTATTAAAAATTAAAGGATTAGCTTTTGAGCCAGGCAATCAGCATTATTAGAATGAGAAGTCAGCAGTTGTGGCAGTTGTCTTTTAGGAAAGGCTTCCTTTAAACGTCATGGCATTTCACTGAGCATATGCATTGTGCTGTGAGCCTGAGTTTATAATAAGCTGAATATTTCATGCAGCATTTGTTATCCAGGATAAGTTGTAGTAACATTTTCTTAATACTTGGAACAGGTTTTTCTGGAAGAGGGAAGATGGGTGTATTGCCTTCTGTGTTTGCCAGGATCCTGCTCCAAGGGAAGGTTATAATTAATCATTTGATCACAGTGTTTTCCGAAGAGAGCAGCTGCATTTTCATCATTTCACTGAAGCCATGCAGCACACTCATGAATAAATCTGATAACTGATAATGTATTGCCTTAATATTCTTATATTGAGTATATGAAGATTAAAGAAACATTAGTTAGCTATATACAGAAGTGATAAAGTCCCAGCTGCTTCTCTAACATACTGAGCATAGAAGACGATGCAAATAATGCTCTCTGCACAGTGTTTTGTGTTATTACTATTGACTATTAAAGCCTGACTCCACTCTATTTTTATATGGTTTGTTTAGGGTGGGGATTTACTGGGATTCAATCTTGTTATCCAAACTCACATGGGATTTGTTTGCCATTATAAAACCTTAATAATTATGAAGCAATTTGCTGCAAACCCATAAAATTCACTGATGGTGATTCATTGTTTAATCAAATATTCCCAGGAATAAATTTTGCAAAAAAGTAAATGTTTGATGAATGCTTTAAACAAAACTATATCATTATGTATTAAGCAAGGCAGGGAAATTACACTATGGTATTGATGTTTCATTGGTAGGTCAACCTTCCCAAAATGCCCAGTATCTGGTATAACTACAATTGTAACCAGGGGCTTTGTATGTGATGAAACCACTCTTGGGCTCTGAGGCTTCACATGGCCCAAGCTGTAACCCACATTGCCACTGGTAAAAGGCTGCAATCTCCATTAATGTGTTGGGTATGTATGTGATGACTTTCAGCCTTCCCCTTACCACTTCCCCATGCTGTAGACCAGGCATGTCCAAAGTCTGGGCCAGGGGCCAATTGTGGCCGTGTTCAGATTTCCACCAGCCCGCAGCCTCTGTGATAAAGTCAATAATATGCAGCCCACCAGCACTGTTGACCACAGTATAAAATACACACATAAAAGTGGTATTTTATATTTCATTAGAGTTGCAATTATCATCCCGCTACTCGGCAGGCATAAGCGGCGGGACGGGAGTCCCCATGTGTGCACAGGAAATCCCCTACATCATTACAGTGGGTGTGTACTGTGCTGGACTTGCACTAACCACGTCCACTCTACATCCAAGAACGTGCTTTGCACGGAGCTTTCACTGACACCGGACTCCATACACAGGGAATCCCTCACGTCACCCTGGTCAGCGTGTGCTGTGCGGGACCGACGCTGACCACACCCACACTAACCCACAGTACGTGCTGAATGGTCCGCCCCCAGGCATTTTCACTTCATCAAATCTGGCTCTCTTTGCAAAAAGTTTAGACACCCCTGCTGTTGACTGTCTTGCTGTCCTGATGCTTCATGTTCACAATTTCTCTGTTTCTGGTGGGTAATCTGGTGGGTAGGAAGGTTTTTGAGCCAGACTATGGCATAAACCTTTGGATTTTAATAAGGCTGTTAACCAAAACCCTAAAAAATGCCTGGATTATACCAACACGATTATTTCAAATTTTATTTATTTTTTGTTCTTTTTTTATGATTATTTCTAGACATTCCTTTTATCTCAGTGAGGCAGTGTTATCAACACACATAGTAATCAACTACTGAGTTAAAATCCGTTACAGAACACATTAACTAGACACAGGTATTTGTTTAGGTGTATATAAACACAATTTTTTTTCAATATGTGGCTCTTCAGAGTCTTCTAAAACATTTTCATTGGTACAAAAGAAAAAAAAAATACTGGCTGTTTAATTGGGAACTTTCCTCAGAGGAGGCTGATACACCAATAAAATGTTGACATAACTTTAAAATCATTTATTCCAAAGAAAAGATTGTCTGGAGTTGGCCTTTAAGGATCCATAGTAGTTGATCAGTTTATTAGATATTCAGGAAATGAGTCAGCACTAACTCCTATGTACTTGCCAGTTTTTAAATCCTTTACACATTCATTTCCAAATACCCTGCAGTTCCATTTAATTAATACAGAACTAAATAACTCTTATGATCTTAATACACATTAAGAAAAAAAATTGCATTCTAGAAATGGGGAAAGATGGAACCTAAATGATTGCCATTTGTTAATGAATTAGTTAACCCAAACAATCATAATCATAAACTATATATATATATTAGAAAGTGAAGTAGAAATAAGATATTTAAGGCTAAAAACAGCTTCTTGTTGATGCATATTGATCTTCAGTACACCTGTTCCTGCAGACGCACTGAGGAAATGTGCTGGTAAACAATCAGATGGTGTTATTTAAATTAGTTGAGAATTTTCTGAAAATATGGTGTTTTCAAGGAATTAGTCATTAATTGCAATGTACAGTATTTAATAATGCATCTTGTATAGCTAGTCACCAAATATAGCATTTTAGGAGACCATATAATCAGAGCTGTTTAAGTAAATGTATGTCCTAATGTAAACACTTAAAACAGACCTAAACTAAAATTTTTACCTTGCGTTAAAGGCGACGACAACCCTTTTATAGAAGGTTGTCTAGTGGTAAAGCTGCGGCAATAAAGAAAGAATGGTGGAGCAGAGTCTCCTGGTATACATACGTCATACATCCCAGGAGGCTTCTTCAATGGGGAAAAGGAAAATGCCGCTCTCACGCATGTGCATTGAGATCGTCTCTCTTTTTTTCCCATCTATGTCACTCCATCTAGCACCTGCGCAGACCTGCAAGATCTGGTGGCGCAGGCAGAAGGCGGTAGAAGGCCAAAAAAGATGGTGGCGCCGGACGCTTCCTCCACGCCGGGATAAAAGAGTATTCCAGGATGACACAGGACTCAATCCAGAAAACCTCCAGAGGGATCGACGGATCTGCGGAAGGAGGGGGGAGGGTAGTAGAACTGGAAGTATGAACTATTTACATATTTGCATTTGCCCCCTTAGCTAGTAAAATGTAGGATAAACGAGTGGCCCTGCATTAGGAAACTTCCATTTGGATATCCATCAGAATAGCCACAGAGCCCTTGGTAGATGGAAGTCCCCCAGCATTACCATCCATTGTCCTTAAACAGGGCGGAGGTGAAGAGTGTAAGAAAATGCCTGATGTTCACTAGAACATGGATGGTGGACTTTTGCTGCTACAAAAACTGCAACAGCTGCCAGCAGGAAAAAAGAAAGCTTGTTACAAAATGAATAGTCATGATCAAAAAACAAAAGCTTAATGCAAGGAGAAAATGGAAGGGAAGAAAAAGAAAAAATGAAAAAAAGTGATTTTAATTGGAGCTTCATCTCTTTTTTTAAGCTATGCAAAATATCCCTTGCAAGGGGATAATTTACTTTGCTATGTGCACTGCTTATATTCTGTTAATAAATCAACCCCATTGTACTATGTTATATGCACTAAACCTTCACACTGAGTAACTAAATCAATTTTAGATCCAGCCCTTCCCGCCTACATCTTCTGAACAATACAAAACTGGCATTTTCCTGTAAAGAAAGTTTTAACTCATCTTCCATACTTTTATGTATTCAACAGTAAAACTGTATGTATTATGCTTAAAATATTTATACTGCTTCTTTTAGTGGTGATATATTTTGCTTTTTATTAGGCCGAATGATGCTTTAAGATTTTACAATAATGTGCTGTGTAATTTCATTTAGTTTAGTACTATGCAGTGAGAGGAGGAATTCTAATACAGCATTACAGTGAAACTCAGTAAAAAATCCCCAATGTTTCCTATGTGATTAGTCATTTAATGTAGATATATATCATTTATTTTGTTATTACCTCTTTTTATTATCTAATTACTTGCATGATCCTTAAAACCGATCTATCAGTAACTGAGTCTTAAAAAATGAATTCCTAACATGTCATAATATACAGCAACAATGTAAGAAAATCTCTAATTCTGTTGAGCAGTTCTTGAAGTAAACCTAACATTTTGGGTATTTTGGGAAAGTGACAGGCTTTTATGAGTCTGTCACTTACCCAATGTAGAAGGTCTATATTCGAGTACAGGTAGTCCCCAGGTTACATACTAGATAGGGACTGTAGGTTTGTCCTTAAGCTCAATTTGTATGTAAGACGGAACAGGTACATTATTTGAATAAATGCAGTTAGGACAGATGTTTGTCTTTACATATTATTAGGCAATGTCGTGTCAGTTACTGTATAAAATCCTCACTGTGAGTTAATCACAAACAAAGCAAAAAGCTTTATGCAGCATAGACATTTATTAACTTCTGGTGAAAGTTGTGCTTTGACATGCAAAAAGAAACAACTGCAGAGTTTGTCTTGTCAATAGTTACAGGATGTTGCAGCAAAAGATTTCTTTTGCAAGTCATACAAACCGCCCACTCCCCCATAAAGCCTCTGTCCTGCACACCAACGAGCAGGGAAGCCCTGTACGAGCAGGGAAGCCCGGTTCATATTTAGGAGTCACCCGTATGTCAGATGTCCTTAACTCTGGGACCACCTGTATTGAGGTGCATAGGTCTTTCTCCACTTCCTTCCCTGATCCACTGCTCAATACTTAAAGAAGAAGGAAACCCAATTTATACATACCTGAACCCATACCATTGCTGGCGCCAACACTTTCTTCCTTCTTCTCTCTTTATAGAGCTTTATAAACTTCTATTTCAGGGCCCCAGCAAGTGAATAAAATGAAAGAAACATGCCAAGAAGGTAGACATCAATGGTGGGCTATCAAAAGAATCTGACACCTAAGTGAAAAGTTTTCTTGAAAGGATATCCAAACACAAGAACAGAAATATAATATATTGCTGCTTATCAGTTAATACATTAGATTGACACATTTATCTTTAGTGGTGCTTAAGATAAGGACTTTGGTAGTTGGCTGTCAGTCAGGGAGGTAAAGGAATCATGAAGTAGAACTTTAAAGCAGCAAAACCAATAAATTACAAAACAAATAGCTATTTGAAAGTTAAAACAACAACAACAAAAAAAAAACAGTTTTTGCTGTAATTTTTTTTAAACTAGAGATTTCCCCAGTAGTACTTTATGTCACTAGATGTCATCAATCTGTTGGCCAGCATCATTTAACTCACTTTTTCTGAGCTCCTCTGGGGCGGGTCATTGTGGAATTTCTCTAGCAATGACAGAACAATGATGGCATGCTTTTTGTCAGCACATGAACTGATTGTTTCTTACACTTGGCTGAGGTAAAAGGTAAGTTAAAGGTAATTCCACCTTTAACAATCATAGCACTCTACCACGCAATGCATTACTGATCAATAAAGTGATACCTGCACTGCATTGTGGAATGTCATAAGCCATGAATAAGCTCGAACTCAGAGTGTGCCTACGAGAGATCTGTGACACACAGGAAAAAAAAAAGTTGAGGAACTTTTTGACTTCATTTTAGGCAGTTGTAATAAGTTATTTAATGCCCATTTTCTTTAAAAACATTTTCTCATAAACTTACTTGAAGAATATTACCTTTTGCAAAATTATGAGTTATATATACATTTCATTTTAATTGTACATCAATGTTTTTAGTGCTGAGAAATGTGGGCTTTATTTGCCTTTTCCTTTGTTTCCATCTTGAAGTAACTGTAATCTGAGTGTATATTTGATGACCACCTGTTCTGCTATCATACAGCCAAAGTACCAGGGTACTGCATATTCCAGTGTAATAAGGCCCTTGATATTTCCAGGGAAATGGGAATAGTCCCAAGGACATGCATCAAATATCCTCAGCACATAGCCGGTAGAAAATTCCCATATATACGTCCACAGGGTATATATAAGACACCGAGCAACAAGAGGACACTTCCTCTTCAGGTGAAAAGACATCTTTTCTATTAGGAAGATAGCAGTCCCATAAATCAAAATGGCCCAGATGCTGCTGACTCCGATCAGTTTGCACTTCTTCTCGGCAAAAACGTCCCAGATTGAAGTAAACAGTATTTCACACAAAATTCCATGAATGGCGTAAACATACCATCGCATTATCCCGCTAAGATACCTGGACTTCTGCATTTTGATGGCGTGGTGTTCTGCAAAATCTTGGCAAAGATGAGATAATATACTGGAACTTGCTAGGTGTTGGTATGGGGACCATAGATAATCCAATGATGAGAGGCCCACTAAACATAAATAAAAACACAAAAAGGGGTATTTTGTTTATATTTATGGGTTTATATGTAATAGTTTCATAAGAGTATAAGATCAGAAGATATTTAATTAAATTTAATTTTCAATGTATAGCAGAAATCCTGTTTCTTTGTCTTTTTGTTTACTCATAGAAGCACTTAGAGTTCTAAAAGACATTAATTTTCGGTAGAGCAGTGTTTCCCCACCAGGATTCCTCCAAGGGTTGCGAGGGTTCCTTGACGTAAATTATAGTAGGGGTTCCCTGAAGAACTAAAAATTTTTTTAGGGGTTACTCGTGTTAAAAAGGTAAAAAAAAATACCACTGTAGAGGTAGGAAGAGGTGCGTGCAGACTCTACTTATATAGCTAACTTAGTTTGACACAGCAATAGTTAGAACCATTTTTTCATGCAATTTATACATTGTCATTGAATGTCTTTCGTTACTTTGCAACATACTTTAGCAATACTATAATAACTATTAAGTGCATTGGGTTTTGAATAACAATTTTCAAGGAAAGTTGCAAGTGGCTTCTAAACTAAGTTGCAGTGTCCAGATCATTGGTATGGTTTGGGTCACCAGAAACAAATCCCCACTCCCACTATTTATATAATACAAGGAGCATCTAAATCTGTTACTTTGCACAACAACATAAATGATAAAATATACAATATACTAATCAGGAATATACTGTAGATAGGAAATTATGAAGAATACATCCTAAGAAATATAGAATAGTATTATGCAGTAGTGATAACATATTTGTGCAGTAATTTATTAGTTCTCTGTATAATACATGAACATGGTTTGCACAGCAATGACTTGCTTATTGCTTGATTGAACTTACCAATATATGGCTTTTTGTGAAAATGCTCCACACCTAAATTAACAAATGTTGTAAAGTAAAATAGGACCACCCCTGCTTTCTGTGTGAAATCAGTGATTTCTATGAAAAGGTTCAACATGCCCCTTGTTGAGTCAGACCTATAGCTCTGCAATCAGCAAAGCTCCTTGCTAAATAGGACTCTCTAACTTTGGGGAGTGGGGAGGGTTGTCAGATCATTGATTGCACACAGAGAGCAAGGGTCCTTCAATAGAGCAGCACAGCTGACTCAGAGGTTAGCTCTCTGGCCCTTGCAGCACTGGGTCCCAGGTTCAATGTTTGCCCAGGGCACTATCTGCATGGAGTTTGTATGTTCTCACCTGTCCTTGTGTGTGTTTTCTCCCACATGTCAAAAACATGCAGTTAGGGTGATTGGCTTTGCCCCAAGATTATCTTTAGATGACATATGACTATTTTAACCAAATTAGATTGTGAGGGACAGTTATTGATATGATAATGGGCTTTGCAAAGTGCAGTGTAATATGTCATTATTAAATACATAGAAAATAATACAAATAGGACATACTTGCAGTGAAATGTCTGATCTACCCAGGATGTCAGTGTTTTAAGGAAACTTTGTTTGGATAAACTGAAATTAATAGGTAGGTTAAAGTTGCTGATCTTCTTTTCAATCTGGTTTAAATGCTTTTTGAGCCACTGGTACAGAACAAGGGTTCAATTAGAAGAAAAAAGTGTGAAAAAACATTCCTCTTTTGCACACTTCATATCAGTTGTTTAGAATGAACTGAAGTCCAAGCTCTTAGATTGTAAGCTCTTTCGGACAGGGTCCTCTCCTCCTCCTGCATCATTGTTTGTATCTGTCTGTCATTTGCATTCCTATTTAATGTACAGCACTACATAATATAATCACACTATATCAATACAGTTTAATAATAATAATATTAATAATAGTAAAGTCAGAGATATTCAGGTAACTGACATCTTCAAGAGAAGACCATCGACGGCAGTCTAGAACTTTCCTTTAAGACAAAGTGGCACCTGATGATTGATCATGTTACTGAGTGGCAGTTGAATACAAATTCCATCCCCTGTTGATCTAAGTCTTTATTCTTATGTACATCACCATCTAACAGGGATCCCATGACTGGAGGAGAATTGCATTTTATTGTCAATTGTGTCCATTTCATACTGTGAAGTTGGAGATCATTTACAAGCTTGGTATATATATCTGTTGCATATACAAAGTTAGTCAAGCCCCTTCGATAATGTTAACTTGTTTCTGGTGATGCTTTTTTGATCACAAAGCTTGCGTTAGGTTTCTTTATTGTTTTACTAGCTAATTACCATGCGTTGCCCGAGCATTTGTTTATTGCAATGTTATATTATATATTTATTTATTGCAATTTTATAATATACAGGAAAGGAATCAAATAAAGCTATAGTGATTTTCTTGTCTACAGTGTTGTTTCTATTTTTTGCCTTTTATTTATTTTTTGCCTTTTATTACACTCGGCCAACTGCCTTACGTTTTCTCGAAGGCATTATTACAGGCCCGAAATATGTTAACAAGTCCAAAAAAAAGTATGTAAAAATATAAGCAAAAGGCATTCTGTCACTAAGCAATACATACACACATACATACATGAAAATATAGCTCTGACATATACCACAACGCTTTGCAAAGATCAGTGGTGCACTCACATGAGTCTGAGTCATAGCAAGTTTAATTTAAATGTCTTTGTGCGTTTCCTAGTGTTGACATACACACATACATACACACATATACACATACAAATACATATATAGATTTATATAGTTCTAACATATACCATAGTGCTGTACAATGAAACACAAAGCTAGACCCATCAGTCTCTGTACAGAGGAGCAAACACTCTAGTGTCCCCCCACGGTCACACACTATTATTGTTCAATTATATACTTCTGACATATACCACAGCGCTGTACAAAGATCAGCGGTGTCATATGTCTAGCAGTTTGGTTGAAAAGTCTCCATGTGTTTCCCAGTGATGAGTCTGAGTCATATGTTTAGCAAGTTTAGTAAAATGTGTTGATGCGTTTCCT
Source organism: Pyxicephalus adspersus (assembly GCF_032062135.1). Taxonomy (NCBI): domain Eukaryota; kingdom Metazoa; phylum Chordata; class Amphibia; order Anura; family Pyxicephalidae; genus Pyxicephalus; species Pyxicephalus adspersus. The sequence continues at coordinate 139,476,679 of NC_092861.1, forward strand.
AGTGATGGTGGAACATAGCAAGTTTGGGTGAAATGTCTCTATGCGTTTCATCCAAATATAGCTCTGACATATAGCACAGCGCTGTACAAAGATGACAGGTGCACTCACACCTGTCAGCCATATGTATATCAAGTTTGGTTGAAATGTCTCAATGCGTTTTCGAGTGATGGTGGAACATACACACACACATACATACATACATCTGATTTTATATATATAGATAACTTTTTCCTCTATACCATTGCAGAGCACTCCCTTAGTCCCTGATATCTCCATTGCATTCCTTGCCTATTGATTTATAGACATTGATCTGCAGACCTTGCAGCAGATAAGATAACTTGTACTCTGTCTGTACCATGCACCAATTTATACAGCCCTCGCCTAGACCAAAAGTCAGATTAATATTTTACTAGCACTCAAAATTTTTTGTTATTAGTAAATCAAGCTTGTCATATAAACTGACAATGTTTTTAACAATGCAGCTAATAGCAGATTAGTTCACCAAAGTGATACAATAAAGCAACATGAAAAAATATTTTATAAAGAATTAAGTATCTTTATTAAAGATAAAGTAAATACTTTACTAAATAAAGTATTTTTATTTACTACTAAATAAAGATAAATACCTAATATATCTAACATACTTAATATATACAAACATAAACATTTAAATCGTTATATACAGTATATACATAATGAAGAGCTACCTAGAACTACATCAAAGTTCCTCCTTTCCTGTATTTTCTTTTTCTCTTCTTTTCTTAAATATGTCTAAATAATCAAATTGAATTATTCTTCAAGGTTTCCTGATTTGTTTCAATTCATTAGGCCTGATTTATTAATGTTCTACAAGGCTGGAGAAGATAGACTATCATAGGAGAACCTGGGTGATTCAGAAAACCTGAGATGGATCTAGTCCAAGATTGAAAGCATGTGCCATCTTTAATGGTTTTATAAATCTACTCCAAGTTTGTCAGATCACCCTGGTTCACCAAATCTATCTTCTTCGTCTTGGAGAGCTTTAACAAATCAGGCCGGGGATGTAATCTTGGTGTCTGCTGTGGTAATCTTCTGGCTTTTGAGCATTTCTAGTCGCAGATAAAGTGAAGTTGCCTTACTGTGACTTCAATTGCTGCATATAGTCCCAGGTAAGTGACTTAGAAAGCATTGAAGCCAAAGGATTAGTAGCACCAGTCCACTATTATAAGCAATATGAGATGAACAGCACATTTCTTCTGCAATTGTTTCCTTTATAAAATAACTCCAGGTTTGCTGGATCACCTAGCTTCACTGAATAAAGTTTATCTTTTCCAGCCTTGGGGAGCTTTAATAAATCAGACCCATAGTGTTTATGCTTTTCTTTTCTTTTTTGTAAATATATATATATATATATATATATATATATATAAATATATATATATATATATATATATATATCCTAGATTGTAAGCTCTTCGGGGAAGGGTCCTCTCCTCCTCCTGTGTCGCTGTCTTTATCTGTCTGTCATTTGCAACCTCTATTTAATGTATAGGGCTGCGTAATATGTTGGCCCTAAATAAATCTTGTTTATTAATAATGATAATAATATTATTTTTAATAATAATATTAATAGTAATAATATTAATATTAATAATAATATTAATAATAATACATGCAGTAAATGTAGTATAGTATTTCAAAAATTATCTTGTGTCTTTAAAAACTGTAAAATGATCTGTTATTTAGTTATAAGATTAGGTTAACCAGCTCATAATGATTGGTGATAGATTGTGGAGATTAAGCAACTTGGCACAAAGGCTCAGTGGTTGGCACGCTGGCATTTGCAGCACTAAGATCTCAGAATCGAAGCTTGACCAGGACCCTATCATGCATGGAGTTTGTATGTTTGCATGGGCTTCCAGTGGATATTCCAGTTCTCTCCCATATTCCAAAAACATACTGATAGGTTATTTGGCTTCCCTTGAAATAGACCTTAGATTAGCTGATTAGGAACATTAGATTATAAACCCCCCAAAGGGGAAGTTGGTGACATGACAATAGACTTTGTAAAGCACTAATAATATGTCTGCTTTATAGAAATACAAGATAATATTATTATAGTGCTAAAAACATGCAAAATATTAAAAAAAAGCCTTAGTTACATAATAAGATGTAATGTGTTATGCCTCTTTTCTTGGAAATGGTAAGCATCATTGTGTACATTTCCAAGATATGACAGATATGCTGAATAAAATGTAACACTTGCTACATATTTTATTTTTAGTAAAGTACCAACCTGTTCTAACTTTTCATATCTGGTAATGGAAATAGATGCGGCTTGTTCATAGAAGAAATTATAACATTGAAGCCTTTCAAAGCCTCTCTGCTTTGCTCTGCTGCACTGTGACTTTGCGCACTATAATTTCAGCAATAAAAAGAGCCTGCAGTGGTTTTTAGAAATGTTCGTAAAGAGTCATTAAAGAAAGTTTCAGCATCGTTCAGTCAAGTGATTTTTTACTGACTTCAGGAGACTTCCTGGCGACAGCGAATGGGCTCTTCACTAGACATTTTATGTGCCTTCAATTTAGTAATGCTGTGCAAATCTTTCGAGCATTACTAACACAACACTTGTCAGTTGTAATATATTTGTCAGGGGGGATTTCAGTTAGAATATGTTTGAGCACAATGGGCTTGATTTATTAAAGCTCTTCAAAGCTGGAGAGGATACACTTTCATCAGTTTATCTGGTGATCCTGCAAACTTGAAATGGATTTATTAAAAGTAGTTTGCTATTTGTTAGCAAATGTTTTCAATCCTGGACCAGATCCATTTCAGGTTTGCTGGAGTACCCAGTTCACTGATAAAAATGTATCCTCTCCAGCCTTGAGGAGCTTTAATAAATCAGGGCCAATATGTTGAACCTTTTGCTAAAGGAGGGCCATTGGCAGGAATTTTACAAGGTCTATAAGGAAGCAAGATGGAGAACCCATGCAGTGAATAGAGACAGACAAGACATCAGTGGGCCCGCTCTCCAAGACTGAAGAAGACTGTTAGTGGAAAACCAGTGTGATCCAGCAAACTTGGAATAGATCTGGTCCAAGACTAGAAACATTTGTCAACTAATTGCAAATGATTTTACAAAATCTGTTTCAGTTTTGCTGAATCACCCCGGTTCTCTCATGACAGTCTAACTTTTCCAGTCTTGGAGAACTTTAAAAAAATCAGGTCCAGTTTGTAGGACTTCCTCTAAAAGCAGGTCATCCCTCCTCTTTAAACTGCAGGTTTCTGTCCATCCATTGGGAAGACTAGGATTCACCAATTAACAGCCAAATTCCATCCAATTTAGTCTAAAACCATTCTTAAAATAAAATGAATCTATTTAGGGCTACTAATTGAAAAGTTCTGAGATAAGTTGGGCCCAGGGTAAGTCAACTCTAAAAAAAAACATGCCTATAGGTTTCTGCACTGTGCTGTGCAGCCTTGATTGCATGCTGGCTAAGGATAGGATAAGGAGACTAATTTTAAGGAAAGATGTTATTCGGTACCCAATCATGGATTGGTGCACCATGGGGCAGATTATTGAATGAGCATAAATACCAGACCGATGTTATGGTATTCAGACCGAGAAAGATGTTTTGTCTGTTATAAAAATAGTAACTAAGAGCCTAGACCTGGACCAGTAGGGCTTGGGTACCAGTCAACCTGGAAGGGGAATAGAAGGGGATCGCTGAGGCAGATTAGCACTGGAAATACAGTATGCCTGTCAGCTAGTGTAGACAATGAAGTTGCGAAAGTCTTAATGACACCCCAGTGTGGTTCCTTACCAGATGGGGCTTGGGTACCAGTCATCCTGGAGGGGGAACATACAGACTTATAGGAGAGAGAAGAGTTATTTGTTGGGGGAGTAAAACCCTTAAGAGGATCCTAAAAGATCAAGACCTGCCTGTCCTGACTTTATGCACCCCATCCATCTCCCATTATGATTGTGATTATTTAATAAAACCTCTAGACTACATTTATAGGCTGAGGCTGTGTTTTTGTTGCCCCACCAAATGAGAAAACTCCCCAAATTTTCATTGACAGTCCAGCTTTTTAAAATGTGTTAACAATCCTATGTTTCAAAGTGTATCAGAAATAGTGGATACGACTTAGCACAGGAAGAAGCACAGAAAATTTTCAGCTTACACAACAAGATAAGCAAGTATACATACACTAATCAAACAGATATAGCAAATCATTCAATACTGTATTTAATAGACCAAAAAATAAATAATTGTTAGGGTTATTATATACTTTACCAGACATTAGATTTATGCATATTATACAAACTTTTATACAACACGTGCAGCACTTGCATGTGTGCACTCAAGTTGCATCATTTAGAAACAAAGAAGTAAAAAACACAACATAAGAGGACATTATGAATACTTGTATGAAGCTTGGTCACTGAGATCTGAGGTCTGGTGACTTGGGGGTTTCATAAAGCATACAGAAACACTGGACCACCAATATATTAAATACAGGTTTTCTTGGACCTAGCACATTATTATTATCTTTATTAAACAGGATTTATGTAGCGCCAACATATTATGCATGTTGTACATTAAATGAAGGGGAGATATGGGATGGTAGGAAGTAGTGAGGGTTTCAAAAGACAGAAGACGGGTAGGCAAGTTTGAAACAATGTGTTTTGAGTGCCGAACAGGACGAGGAAGACCATTCTGAAGAGTCGGGGCAGCTCTAGAAAAGTCTTGGAGCACACAGAGGAACAGACCTGCATTCATTTCTGCAGCACTAAAGATGTGGAATTTATAAAAGTAATAATAATAATTACACGAATGAAAAACGGGATTTTTTTATGACAGCATTGACATGATATCTATCATTTAAAAGACAATGTATTCATAATATAAATCATATTCATAAAGGTTTTTGTATATTAGTATACCCTATATAAATTATGGTTATGACTATTTTTATTATTTACTATTATTACTATTTACTATATAATTTACTATTTTTAAAATCAGATATCATAAAATAATGTGTTGGCTGGATATGTTTTAGTTCTTCAGAGTTTTCTGTATCAATTCGTAACCAAATATATAATTAGATGAAATGGGCACTTTCAAATTATTACAAAACCAACAGGATGTGTTGGCAAACGAATATATGGCATCTGCACAAGCCAGTATAAAATCCTTTGCTTCCTTTTTTTCCAGATTTTATGTTGCTTATTTAATTTTTTTTTTTGAAGCAGCAATTTATTATTATTTAATTAATATAAGTTTTATTAAAGTTAATATTGATAAAAGAAGTAGTAGCATTCATACAAAATAACTGTTATATGTTATGAGTATGATATCAGTACTATAACACTCTTTTGGGTAATAATTTGAAATAAAGGCACCATTTTCCCCCTATCATTTCACTCCATTTATTATCCAAAAAGTTTCAGAGAAAATGTGTGTTTGCCATCCTCTTAGATTGTAATCTTTTTTGGCAAAGTCCTCTCCTCCTTCTGTGTCATTGTTTCTATCCGTCTGTCAAAATCCCTATTTAATGTACAGCACTGCGTAATATGTTGATGCTATATAAATACAGTTTAATAATATTGATATTATTAATAAAAATAATAATACTATTATTAAACTTCTCTTTAATTAAATCAGGTATTTGCTGTGAACAAGATCCAGACAACAAACAAATCTTCTATCGGTATACCAGCATTAATGTCTCCATCAGTTTTTACATTTTTTGAAAAAGAAAAAGCATTGTCCTCACCTGCGTCTCTTCAATCCAAGTTCTTTATAAGTCTCTGTTCTCCGTACATAAACACCTGAGTTTTGCAGTATTTAATCTAGTTAATATTTTCTTACTCAAGAGTTTACTCAACCCAAATTGAGGTTGATCAATATCCTGCTGAAGAGCCGGCAAAGAATTGGTTGTGAAAGCCGCTGAATGCTGAGCCAAGAAGGACAGAACCATATCTACATGATGTGCACAGATCATACAAAGGTCACTAATAACTTTTACTGTCATAAAACGCACAAGTATTGAGCAGGTGTTTAATGAATGGTAGTCACTATCTGCTGCTTATCAATGTTTCAGTTGGGGACAGAGTTCTGGCTCATGTGACAATCTATTGATGGTTTTCCTTGAAGACTTAAGTGGAACTCCAGACACTTTTTCCAAAGTTGCCTTTAGGCACCAGAGCAACCTAACAGAGAAGAAAAAGTCATCAGGTTTTAACAAACATAGTATAATATGCCAATATATTTCAAGGTTTTAAAAATCTCGCTTCATCAGGGACACAACAAATTACATAAAACATACTATGTGTGCCGATATTGATGTATAACTATATTTCTGGTTTATATGGTTCACAATTGGTTGATACATATTGCTTTTGCTTCAAACACAATGGTTGCCTCAAATACACGGCAATATTAAAATAACATTTTTATAACAATGCTTTAAAATACCTATGTGAATAAATATAATATGACAATAAGTAATGTCTCTATGTACCCGCCAAAGTTTATACAAAGTTTGATTACTTTGCGGGCTAGCAGACACTTTCCCACCTCCCATCCTGTTTTTGAACCATCAACATTTTCCATAATACATTCAATTTTGATTAAATTAGAGTGAATGAATTATCCATGGGGCTGCAAATGCTGCTGTATGTTCCTCACACTCATTAAAGCTGAGGAAACTAGGTGGATAAACAATGAAACATTATGGAAGAAGTCCATTGAAAATATAAAAAGTAGTTAAAAAAATTCAGTGATTTAGAGCTAGAATCTCACTGAATCCAATCCACAGTGCTGGCAACTATATCAAAGAACAGAGCTGCCTTTTTATCACACATTTTGTGTTATTAATGCAACTTGGCTACAAGTTCTGGACACATTTCTTCATTATGGGTGCTGACCAGAGTCCTAGCCTTGTGTTGAAAAACTAATATATCATTTTTTGTGTTTGATATCATTTGGTAATAAATTGTATGATAATTTTGGGAACATGAGACTTTGATCCTTTGTTTCATGATATGTACCTTTAAAATCCCTTGAACGTTTTTTGCTTTGTTGATTTTTCATATTGTGGGTTGTGGTATGTTCTTTCTGAGACCATATTTATACTGTAAGTTATATGTGTTTGGAGGGCCTGGCAGTAAAGAATCCAATCTGAGTTTTCTGTGTTTTAGTTATACTGCTTTGCCTGGAAGGATGATACTACAATTATCCTTGAAGTTTAGGAAAGGATTAACACCTTACCATTATTTAAAGTGGTTTACTAGAACATGTGTCCCCACAGTAACAACTGTGAAATGTTAGATGTTCTCCAATGGCCTCCAGGATAGATAGTAAGAGTGTATTTCTGCACTGCACCAGTAATTGCTAACATGATAAGCACCAGACGTATCAAAGAGCCCCCATTTATGCAGAAAAGAAAATAAACTGCACTTTGAATGTTTATGTATAACTCATAATTTAGAGAAACAGTTTGTAACTAAATCTTCTTACTCCCTTAGTTGTTCTTTTTTTCAACTACAGTTTTAAGGGCTTGTTGTGGTTTGCGTACTGCTTTCCTATTACAGGCCTTCCTTTATACTCCCAAAAGTGTCAAAAATGCATTTTACCGCCACCTAAAGCGGACCTTTAATCAAAATTTTTACTTAGGCAACCCTTTTATGAAAAATAAAAATGTAATTTTTATTACTTAACACATAGCCAGAAGAATGAAGAAGAAACATTAAAATGGCAGTGCCCGGCATTTCCTCCGCACCAGGACGAACACGGATAGCAGGATGGCGCGGGACCCAATTGAAAACATCTCCAGCGGGATCAAGGGATCTGAGGATTTAAAGGTATGTGAGGGTTTTTTTTATTTTCAGATGAGTTCTGCCCTTGAAAAAATGCATTTTTTGTTTATCAGATGTTTGAAATACATGTTGACAGGACACATGACCATGACATGCTGCACAAAACTTCTTAAAATTGTGACCAAACAACTTCTCTTCAGCAATAATAAATCTTCCTTGGTCATTAATTAATTAATGATGAGAGGTCCAAACTGTTCTTTGCCATTGGAAGGCCACTGGTTCTATAACGCAGGGAATTTACCTTGTCTCCAGCATCTAGGTTTTATTCTGGCAGTGTCATGAACAGAGCCAGGCTCTACATCTACCATGCAGTGTAAGCAAAGGAAATAAAAAAACATCAAGAGCAAAGAAAAAGTGTTTTTTTTTTTGGCAAATGGGACTTTGCATATCTTTTCTGCCAAAAATCTCTACCTGCTGTTGATTTTCCATTTTTACATCTAGTTCTTTTTTTTTTTTTAAAGAAAAGACTATTTAGCATCTCAGTATAAGCTTTTTAGAACATGCTGCTCTAATGCTAATGTCTTTAAAAGTTATTTAAATTTTTGAAACTATGTAGTAAATCCTTGGAGATTAGACAGGTTGAAGGCCAGGAAATCCACACTTTCTTAAATTGAAAAGTAATTTTTTAAAAGTTCTTTCTTCTCTAGTTTGAGATCTGAAATTCCTTCCATTTCCTTTTTCTACAATAATGCAGGTAGATTTACGATGTCTCAGAAAGCCATATTCCTCTAGGTCATGCTAATAAGTGAATACGCTCAAGGAGCACACTGATATGGATCTGTGAAAGTGACTGAAAGAGATAACGACATACTAAAAGAATTGTACCAAGCAATACAAAAATCTATCAAAGTGTTAGTTTTGTTCTTTACGATGAGTTGACCTTAGCCCAAAATGTTCTCTTACTTTAACAGCTTGTTAGATTAAAATTATATGTCCCAGCAATCTGGGCTTCTGGAACTGTGAAAAATGTGATTAAGTTCTTGACTGTGATATAATCACGTAGGATAAAGTGGTTCAGCTTTAGATTCAAATCTGGAGCCTGCAAAGATATTTGCTCTGTTTTTTTTTTTTTTTTTATCTCTTCCTGTCTGAGATGTTCTGAGTGCCAGGAAATGTCAAGCCCCCGTGTATTTTTTAATGATTGTATACTGGAGGATAGGTTATTAGGAATACATACACAGTAAAGTAAAGTATTACTCTCTTTATACTTTCTTTTACAAATGAAATGTCAGTCTTTTCTGTTCTACAACTGTAGAACTTTCCAATTTCCAATTCCAATTTCCAAACTTCACATAAAATGCAGCTGTTTTTACTTTTGATTCGGTTTACTAACCTGAAATGTACAAACATTTGAAAAAATCTGATGCAGCAACCAAGGTTTATGAAAGCAGAAAAATGTATTGTTACTCCAGTAATGAGCAGTTTGGTCATCTGTAAGGATGGCAGCCTTCCCACTGGCCAGTGATGGAAGAGGCATTGATCCCAATGACTACTAAGCTAATGTACTGTGAGCTGTGGATATAGTAATTATAGAAGGGTTCCTTACATACCTGAACACACTTTCAATGGGTTCCCCCATGTTAAAAAGTTTGAGAAACTGCTCCAACGCATACAAATCTGCTATGTTAAAGACAACATTTAAACCCTTTTTTTACCAAGGCAAATGGTTCCTGTACACAAAGGCTGCCTTTAGAATTTTCGCTGGAGTTCCCCTGAGAAAGTTATATAAAGAAATCCACAATATTTGTGAAACTGGTATTGGATTCCTTTATTGAGCGTTGGATATAACAATGGATGGATGAAAGTTTTTCTGAAGTTTTTACCACCTACCTTCCCAACATTATACAGACCTTTATGTACATTGCACTTAATGTTGGTCCAACTAGGTTTCATGAGCCCTATTGTATGATAAACAAATGTGTATATATTATAGTATATTAGATTATATAGGAGCTTAAATTATAGCTACTTAATATTAGCATCATTATTTTTATAGTGTCAACATTTTACGCAATGCTTATTGCATTGTGATGTTTTGTGTTGGTTGATTATACTGGTTATTGTCTCATCCTTTTGTTTGTACAAATCATGTCCTTCCAAATAAGGTTAGGAATAAATACAATATGGGGCAGCATGGTTGGCTCAGTGACTAGCAATCATGACTTTGCAGCACTAGTTCCCAGGTTCAAATTTTTTTTGCATCTGTTTCTTCTGGGATCTCTGGTTTCCTTCCACATACCAAAAACCTGCAGGTAGGTTAATTAGGTTTTGCTCACAAAAAATAAAAAAAAATAAAAAATTGGCTTTAGATTTTGAACTTCAGATTGTGAGCCCCTTTGAGGGAGAGTTACTGACATGACAATGGACTTTATACGGTGCTGCTTAATATGTTGCTGCTATATAAATACAAGTAAATAAATCAGGTCTCCATACCTCCCCCTTCACCCTGTTTAGCGCTAACACAATTATTAGAGTTCATCCATCATTTATCTATCTGACTAGAGCAGAACCAACCCTAAGATTGATGTCCTTGGGGCATTACAGCATATAGTATACTTGGACAATCACAGTGTGTTTGCAGTGACTACTTTGAGTGGCAACAATTGGGCATTAGGTTTGTATACCACAAATGAAGATAATTGACCAGAGAATGATGAATCCATCATCCAACCTGACTTTGTAGTAGCTAAAGCAGTCAGCTAGAAACAGAATTGCTGGCCCTTCTTTTGCAATATTATTGCTTGCAATATTATTAATATATTAGTGTATCCTATATTAGATAATATATATATAATATATTAGTGTACCCATATATTAGTGTATCCTGAAGCAATTGCTAAACAGAAAACCAAATATTCACCAACACGGCCTATGGTATATCAGTGGCAATGTTCCACTATCTAATCTCACTTCCATTAGACTCGTCAGGCCTTCAATATTCTTCTGTTGTTATCTGTTGCACACACATTTTATACTGAGAATGTCTTTTCGATATCCTACACTTGTTCATTCTCACACTTTATATTATACTGTTTATCAAATCCTTATTTTAAATCTAATCTGCACACAAAGGCAATATCAGCGCTGCAGAAATGTCATTTTTTCAGCTGTAATGAAAAGTCGCACTCATAAGCCATGCCTGGCTGCTGTATCCAACATTTATAATCCTAAAATTGTGTTTGTAAACTTAAGGATCAGAACGGATGGCATTGTTCTGTTCTAACCCTCCAAACTTAATACCGCACTAAGTCATCTGTAAGCAGCAAAAACCTCAGCTCAAAACAACACACAACGGCGGATGATGGAAGAGGAGACACAGAGGCGCCTGTGTTTCAAATGCTATAGAACAGACTATACTGATAGTAATAACTAACGAAATAAGAGGGAAAACTAATCAATGCTTGTTTTTTTCAGTTTTATTGATCTCTAAGGGATTCTGAGACAAGAGCTGAGCCTCAGTAAGGATGTAAAAAAGCACAAAATAAATATGAACAACACAAAATGTTCTGGTTATCCTAAAACTTCTCAAATCCTCATAGCCCTGGTTGGTGACTACTGAAGTTATGCTTGATGTAGACCTCCACTGAAAGATCCTTTGTAAAGTTTTTATTGTCTTATTTTTTGGGTCGCCTTTGGGGAAACCTACCCTTTTTGTTTGTCCTGGTAACCTTTATTACCAAAACAAAAACTGAGGCCTCATCCAAAATGTTATAAGAAATCTCCTATTGTGGACACATGATATGGAAAGTATTGTCCATATTTCCACTCACTTTTTCTTGTGTCTCTAGGAAAGAAAAGAAAGTTTACCCAATGCTAACACAATGACAAATACATTTTTAACAGAGTATCAAACAGAGTATCAAAAAAATGGTTAGTGTGGTTTGGTTCAATCCCCCATCGAAATTTTTTTATGCCCAAACAAGAAAATCTTTAACATCTGGTTTTGAGGTGACCACCAGGGTGAGTGAGTGAATTCTGGTTATCCTAATCCTTCTCAAATCCTCATAAAGTCCTGGTTTTATTTCCTCTAAGGTTGGTGGCTCCTGAAGTTCTGCTTGATGTAGATCTCCTTTTTGAAGTTTTTATTGTTTTATGGGTCTCTTGGAAAAACCCAACATTTTTTGCCCTGGTAACCTTTGTTACCAAAACCAAAATTGAAGCCAGATCCAAAATATTACAGGAAAACTTCCATAGTGCACACCTGGTATGGTCCACTAAAAAAATGGTTTGGGTGGGTTGGTTCATCCACCACCAGGATTTTGTTCATCCACCACCAGGATCTATTGTCTGTAACTGAAATAAGAAAATTTTTCCCATCTTTTGATCATGGGATGACCTCCAGGGTTGGGCTATAGGCTATCCTAAGTGTGCAATCTCCATAAAATTATATTTACCACTTAATTATTAACCACTTAATTTAGTAAGCAACTTGCATTTGCTACACCCTAATATTTTACTCATACAAAATTGTACTATTTGGACCAATGCATTGTGGGAACACACGGGTGTTTTCTCTTGATTGTGCAGGACAGAAATGTGTATGGCATCAGGCAGCTCTTTCACTTAAGTAGGCTGCCTAATGACTCAAAGAGCATTGGGCTGACATTAGAAATGAATGGCACCTCACCACACAAACCATGATGCAAATCATTTGTATGAACATGCACATTATTTTAGCCAATATGTAGTTACTGTAGAAAACAAATTTTTATTTTCTTTGAAAAATAACCTATTGTGGCAGTTTATAGCCATCAAATGGACACACAAAAAGCCATTAAAGAATAGAAAAAGAGGCACATTTTAATAGTTTTGGAAACCATTCACTGGAAAAGTTGGTCTAACCTGGGGTTTCACCTTATATATCTTTTATATCTACGGGAAGGGTTCAGGTTTGGATGTGTGTCAGCGAATTTGCAAACATCTTTTGCTCAAACCTTTTTGAACTTTCAATTTGCAGCGTAGTATAATTACAGTCCATTTAAAATTCTACAAATTTTACAGCCCAATATGAATACCTTCCAAAGCAATAGGTAGAAGCAAAGAGAAGATTGTGGTTTTCTGCATTGTCAAGCACTTCTAGTGTTCATCATGTTTAAAGCAGTTCATCTGATTATGTTCTGCTCATTGACTGCTGATTAGTTAGAAAAGCTGGGTGAGCAATAAAATAACAAACATGTCAAACATTATCACTTCTGCTTATGGAATTTGTGAGGCTGATCAGAGACAATTTTGGCATTAAAATGATATGACTTCCCACCCACAGTTCTTCCTAAGTTGTGAATGCCATAGGTATTATAGCGACAACCAGTAGGTACAGTGAGAATGGGGCACTGGGTGTCCTATTTTATTGGTGGTGGTAAGGTGGGTGGTTGCAGGCTCAGTATGGTGTAGTGCTTTGTGAGTAGCTGGCAAGTGTGGTTCTACATGCAGCAGCAAAAGTAAGACAGGGAAGTTTTAAGTGTGAGGTGCCTGGCCCAAGGTTACAGTGCCTACATAAACTGTTGCAGAATATTGGGGGTAGAAAGGTGATGTGAGTTTTAGAAAACACTTACCCAGGCTGGTGATTCTGTGCTGTGTGCCACCACAGTATCCCACACAGCCTATTTTGCCCTGCAATGTCACTTGCAACAGCAAAGAGAATAAAGAAATAGCAGAAGCCCCTGTTTACCTTTAGGGGATTTTTTAGGTTGATCAGTTTCTGATTCTATTCTGCGCTGCCATTGGCTGATGGGACTTTATAGTCTCCCTCTTCCCAGTCACCAGAGCCTGTTGTAGCGCTAACCTAGGATGACTTGCTGCTGGTGTGTATTTGTGTGATATACTGTTGCTGACCTTGCCTGTTTTTGATCCAATGAGTTTTTGCTGCCTGAAATGACCTTTTGCATGTGACCCCGACTTTTGCCTTGCCCTCATGTACCTCGTCTGGTGGATCGATTACCTGTGCATGACCTCTTGCTCTATATTGTGGACTTGTCTCTGTTGGAATCTTGGTACTGTTTATCTCTGGGTTCCTGGTCCTCTGCCAGTCCTTTTCCAGACACCTTCCCTTGCGCACTAAGTCCTGGGGGCAACTGTGTCCTGGGAAACGCAACCAGTCTCTTGAGGCTGAGCAGGAGCTTGCTGTAGGTGAAGAGTGCGGCATTAGATTGGGGGACTGCTGTCTGCCGAGTACTGTTGCTTAACCAGGGCCTTACAGTGAGTTGACGGGTCCACACACTAGAATGCCTCATTGCAGCCCAGTCTTACGTCTTCTAGTTGTGCATTCTGCTGGGTATGGCTGTTGTGGATGCTAATGGTCTACATTTAAATGTCCACTCTATTGTGTAGAAAAGACACAAAGTTATTACCTGCTATTACTGCACATATTCCAGGTAATTTTGGTTTATCCCAGTGACTAAGTTATCAGTTAACCTGGTATTTCACTTCCTGTAGTTTTCTTTCACAATACAGATAGGATATATACACATCTTGACTTGTAACCACTTTATTTTAAAGAGAACCTATGACCTGTAAAACTAAATAATTGCCCATATGACCCTTACCTTTAAAACTTGTTTCTCTAAGGAATATATACTTATGAGCCCAGCTAATCACACTGCTCCTTTGCTAAATACCACATGCCGCCATATTTTGGTCCCACTCTCTTTCTGCTTCCCTAGACCAAACTTACTGCTAATTTGCATCTGTGCATATGTGAGATTCACCGATTGTGGGAACACTGTCATGGAATATCTGTGTAAGTGGGGGATGACCAAGGGCTATGTCATCCTTGACTAGGTGGTAATAAACATGCAGGATTTATTACCCCACTAAAAAGGTAGGTACTCCAAAAGAAGTCATCATGTAAATTTTCAACTGGGTGAGGGCAGAAGCAGAGAGGAGAAAACCACATTTAAGCTGTAAGGTCTGCTTAAAGGATTTAAAATTTTGTTTACATCACAAAACTGCATTTACAAGAAATGAGTGCCTTAGGTACACACTGTGCATGCATTGGCTATACAACTGCAGTTGGTTCTGAGTTTCTTGTATCTTGTAATCTGTATAATTTTAAGTAGAACATAGGATTTAACATTCATTTAATGTATAATGTGGTAATTACTACTATTCAGGCTTTGCCAGACCCAAAGGAGCGGATAAGCCATGAGTCACAGCTAAATGTATCGTGTAAGTGTGCCCAATTATGAAAGATCCGCTACAACCTAAATTCTTAGTAAGATATCCAGGCAGAGATTGAATATTTCTGATTGCCAATATCACGTCTGAGGAGGTGTTCTTAAGAATATTCCTGTGGTTTGTAATACACAATCGTTCATTTTGCAAATGTATCACTCCTGCTGCTTTTACCCCTAAACGTCATTCTTTGGTGTAGGAAATGCGTAAATTGGTGAGATCAGACACAAGAGGTTGACACACCTGGAAATGTCAAGAATCTTTTCTTCTTTAGATATAAATGACAAAGTTTCTGTAGCGAATATGTACTTTGAGGTTTTTGGTATTTCTCTGAAACTCAGCCTTTTTGTTAATGGAAAAGTTATGAGTTGCATTGAACATGGCCCATCTACGGGATGTCACCAGGCAACCGATGACCGCTGCTTTGTATACTAAGAACAAAGGAAGCTATTATATGTATGTAGGATCATCCATAGTATCATCCATAGTACCTTATGGGGTGTATAAAATCTTGGAACAAATGTAATCCTTTCTGTAATTGTTGCTATTTATCTAGACAACTATTGACTGTTTTTTATTTCTTTACTTACATATCCTTAATCCGCTTATCAAAATTAATGCTTGCCTCAATGCTCTTCAGATGGCTTCTAAAATACCCAAAAGTCATTGCTACAATAAATCATTATTCCTTTATTGGAGATTTCATAAAGCTAAAAAACTACAAAGGCTGACTCTGTCTTCCTCCCAATACTTTGTCTTTCTCTGCATAAAATCAGCTTTGCAATGTAATTTTAAAAGCTTAGCAGACAGCCGGGCAAGCTGCAGCGAATCTATTCATTCTGCTTTTAATCCTTTCCCCCAACTTTAGTTAAGTGTCTTCCTTCTAGTGGCTGTGGAGTGATTATAGGACTGGTATCCCCCTGCTGAACAGGAATTTTTAATATTAGGATTTATGTACCTGTCACTAGAATATATTGCACATTGGGGATAAATGTACGAACATGTGGGAGGATAAGGCATTCTTTGTGGTGTGAATATGGACAGAGACCTGAATTAGAAGAACCAGACAAAAAGCAAGATTGAAACAGCAACCAGTCTGCCCCACATAATTGGATTATTATGGGGAGTGCTACCTGCAGAAACCCATAACCCTTTTAAGATAAAAAAATTTATATGGTATGCAATTATAACTTCCATTTGCCTACTTCAATATATGTACAGTGCAGACAAATCATCTGTATGGAAGGTTTTGCCTTAACTCTGCAATTTAAAGATATTTTCTTTCTTCAATTTTTATGGAAGCAATAAAAGAAAACATTGAATTTTATTTATTGAAACCAAAAAGGTGCTACCAGTGCTCATCTGCAAAATAAAAGACAGTCCTACAACTGTAATATTCCTCTTCTACTGTTACTACCCATGGTATGAAGATAAAGTGTTCTGAATTTACCCTAAATCACAATGCTTTACACAAGCTCCGGTTGTATTGAAGCCATAGGTGGCCAGGCAAATATAATTTTAGAAAAGATGGTATGCCCGTCCTTTAAACATTTCACCCTACCATCTGAATGATGTGGCAGAAACCTTGTTTTTTTTCCAATCTTCTCTTGTCCAATATTGGTAAGGCCATGTACCTTGTAGCCCCAGGTGCCTGTTCTTAGCTGACAGGAGAGGTGTATTCCTTAAAACAGATCTGCATCAAGGTTGGTATGGTGTTGGTTGTGGGGTGGTTGTGGTGTTGGTTGTGTTAAGAGATGCTTTTCCATTTTACTGGGTTGTAACAAGTGGTTATTTAGGTTAGTGTTGCCTCTCAATAAACTCAAACCAGTCTGGCCGGTCACATCACTGGATGTTTTCCCTTTTTCAAACCATTTCCTGAAAACCATAGAGATGATTGTGTTTAAAAACCCTAGCAGATCAGCAGTTTCCAAAATATTTAGACCTCCTGGCTCCTTTTACCATGCCATGTTCTAAATCAACTTTTGCCCCATTATGATGCATGGTTTGAACTTTAGCAAGTTTTCTTTACAATTTCCATATGCCTAAATATATTGAGTTGCTGCCATGTGATTGGCTAATTAGATATCAAAATTAACAAGCAGTTGAACAGGTGTACCTAATATACTGGCCAGTGGCAACATGTTTTACCTTATGTGGTGGATAAGCCCTGAGTGAATAAACCCCCCTAGTGGTATTCCCGAGTATGACTCGGGGTGGAGTTTCCATGCAAAAAGCGGTATTCCCAAATCACATATGGGGTACCTAAAAACATAATAAAACCCCACTTACTTTGCTCTGTCGTCATCCCCTGTTGTCTTGCTGGTCCCTGCAGGTCCTGGGGACACGTCCTACTCCTCCGATCTGCCGCGAAGTGCAGAGACGATCTCCAGGGTTTCCCGGTGACGCCGGTGCATGCGTCAGTGCGGGCGGGAGGATTGGCGGGAAATTCAAAAATTTTGTAGTGGATTCAATACAAAATAGCTGTATTGAGTTCAATACAAATAAATCTTCATATTATATATATAATATAATATATATATATATTTATATGATGCTGTACAGTTATATCACATATTTAACTATTTCATTTATTTTTTTTACAGATTTTTGTGTTTTTTAAAGTTTATTATTACATTTAATAAAATTATTACCTATTGGACAAATTTTAGTGAGTTATGCCTAAGAAATTTAGGCCTACAATGTAAAATAAAGGACAGATAGAGTAAAACTCACAGAGTATATTAACCCCCCTAGCTGTCTAATTCTGTTCGTATTTCCATGGAAAAAGTTTTATTGCTTTTTTGCATGGAAATACCAACAGAATTAGACAGCTAGGGGGGTTAATATACTCTGTGAGTTTTACTCTATCTGTCCTTTTATGGAGTAAATTAATGAATCAAATAGGATAAAATATTGCCGTAAAAGTATAAATGTGATTGGCAAAGCAAAAATAGTACAAGTTTTAAAACAGGCTAGAAGAACTTTACTTTAGTGAGGTTCTGCCTGGAATCTGGCTGCAGATAACAGTAAACACAGGTTGAGGATATTTTAGTAATTTTCTGATATAAGCATAGCTGTAGCTTTAGCAGCTATGTATCATTTGCTGCTTAATTTACTTTTTTGTGCAGAACTGACCATTTTTTCTGTGCTTCCACTTGGACCCCTATGTTGCAGCACAGACTACACTACTATATATACTACACAGACTTTATTTCTTTTTTCATTTGGATGAGATCTGTTGGTAATAGTATAGCCAAATGCAATTCTTGGTAGTAAAATCACATTTGGCATAAAGTGGTGAATATGTGCTTTAAACTTGCATTATATTGCAGTGCAATTCCAAATATTTGGACCCAAATCAGTAGGCCAAGCCGGGTAATTTTTTTCTATGTGTAAGATCTTACTAAAGAAATACCAATCATGCTTTATGGAGAAATTCAGTTTATTACCAAAGACAGTTTGAACAATTTATTACACTTAGATGAAAGGAGAGAGCCACATGCATGTAAATAGAAATCTATCACTGGAAATTCCTTGGTAATGGCTGCAGGTTTATTCAATAAAACAGTACAGAGAACATAGCTAAAGATGAAACCACATAAGCAACTTGTAAGGGAATCAGCAATGAAGACCTTGTCATATAATAAAAACCTCTGTGCAAAGAATATTAATGTAAAGAAAAAAAATACTTACCTCTCTTGCTGCCTTCCTAACTTAACACCATTTTGATTGAGAGAAATGTTCCCCCAGAGACCACTTTAGACTTCCACAATGACCTCCTGGTTCCCCAGTAGTTCTTGATGGGTCCTCCTGTTGATGTCCTAGTCCATGCTGTATCCTTTAATGAGCAGAGGTCAATGGAAACACAAGCGAGTGCTACAGAGGACAGAGAAAATAAGGGTTTGACCCTTTCACAGAACTAAAGACCAAAAAAAAAAAATAAACAAAATATTTCATATACATATTATATAAAATATGTTTTTACACTAAAATATAGACACCTTTAAAATATTAAAAAAGAAATACAGGATAAAGCAACAGGAGGAAACTTTTACCAACTATTTTTTTTAAAAATGGCATGGAAGCATCAGACCTCTAAATCTTTTTTTGGATGACGGGATATGGTAAAGACTAAAGTCCCTTGAGTTTCACACATCCCATCATTGAGGAAAGGCCTGTGGTCTGCTGTGACTCCCTTCCCTAGCCACCAAGGGTGTAGGCTTGGATGGGAGCCTGCAGAGTTTGTCTTGGTCATTAAAGAGTTACAAGTGTCTGCAGAAAGAGCTCAGTCCTTAGGATCACCCACAACCTCAGCTGTGTTTAGCAAAAGATTTCTTCTACAAGTCATGCAATCCCCCCCTCCCCTCTTCAAGCTTTGTCCTGCACAGGAGTGAGCAGGGAATCCCCCATTCATATCTAGGAGGCGTTCATATGTTGGATGTCCTTAACCTGGGGATTACCTGTAAACACCACAGTGGTAGATTATGAGAATGAATTGACCAATCAGTTTTGGATGTCATTAATTCATGCATATCACTTTTACCTCTAGGGACTGTTTGATACATTTCAAAAGTCTGCTTGGTTGAATATATTGTGCAAATTCCAATGAAATGTACTAGTTTCTTCATATGACTGTAAAAATATGCTTTTTTAAATAAAGATATAATCATATGAAAAGAAACGTGTGACATACACAACAGTGTCTAAAGAAATGTAGAGAGTTGATGACTTTGATGGAAAGTGCTTCTGGGATTAATTGGCTCCCTGGGTATCCTGAAGACAAACACTAATTAATTTGGATCCTTTCAATTATTTTGTGATATTTGCTTTTTAATTATAGTTCACGTTGTGCAAAATGTGGGTGAAACTGAAGTAAAAAAAAGAAAGAGGCACCCAAATGTGCCTACACACACATACTGATATTCTTTTCATCATACTTTAAAAGCACTAATATGCAAATAATTTGGGAAACAAAGTAAAGATCATGACTGCCATATCTATGTTTGGGCCAAGCCGTTTGTTATTGACTATGGGAACCAATAGCCAGACACGAGACATGGCAAGTCATATGAATCCTATTATTACAACATTGAAGCTAAGATGTTTTTACATGAGAAATATCCAACTTCACTCTAATGTATGGCCCCATGATTTTTATTGAAAAAGTTTTAAATACAAAAACAGTCTTCTAATGCGTTTTAGGGGTTAGAGCGCCCCTCCCCCCACCTTCTTCAGAGTTTGTCAAGGTTTATGCAACCTAAAACAAGAGTTTAAGATCACAAACTTCATTTGGAGAAAAACAGACAGCTCTTTCCAAAGTAAGCTCATAGTTCTAAACTTTATTTTTAGGTTGTATTAACCATGTATAAGCCCTTACGAAGGGGGTTGCTGAAACCCACAAAATGCTTGCCAGACTGTCTAATATGAAAGAACTTTTTCAATAAAAATCATTGGACCTTGCATCAGAGTGAAGTTTTTGAACTCTGGCAGTAGCCATGGCATCAAAAAATGATGTTACCTCAAAGTGTAAGGAAACCAAAACACAAAAAGTCTGAGGAGAAATGCAAAGTCTCCTTTGCCAAAACTCATTTTCCCTGCTCCTGGTGGATTTTGTTTTGTTTCTTACACTGCACAGTGCTGTCAAGAATAGCCCTAGACCTAAACAGCACAATTTAACATGCAGGGAAAAACCAGACTGGGCAAAAAGGGGTTAACACAGGAGCTGAACAGGGAGTAAACTGAATTAAACAGCAGCTGTAGAGGAAATGCTCAGCAGAGCTAGGAGGCTCGGTACTAGACATGTTGCACGAATGCTGAGTGCTGTGTCTGAACTAGCTAAATATCCAGGGATAATTAAGAGGCTATTTCCTGATTGGCCGGCGGGATGGGCGAAACTGATGAAACTTGGGAGAGCAGGCACTCCCAGGTTCAGTACTGCCTGCATGCGCAGGAGAGGGGTGCCTGCGCTTTAGCGAGAAAGATGTAAGTGTGACACAGAGCACTTACTGAAAGGTAATTATGCTGTGCATTCATGCTTATTATGGCAAAAGCTCAACCTTACCCACAATAATTTAGTTTTGCTTTAAGTAATAAGGCAGCAGCCATGTGTAAAATGTATAATTTTAATTATATAAAATTGCTGTTTCAAACAATACACATCTAAGTAAAATGTAAAAATATCATTTAGAGTTCCTCATAGTTGCTAAATAAAACTCATATTGTAAAGAACATGTGCACTTGAAAATGTTTCCCATTGTCAGAGAAAGGATTTTTTTCCCACTAGACTTTTATTGGAATATTATTTTCTTCTACCTAGCTGTGCATGAAACACAACTAAATTGCTTTGTGTGTTACAAACCAGTAAACGTTTTTAGGAGGTAATCTTGCTGGAGATGTCTGGAGAGTTCTGCATGAGGACAAGTTTTTGAAGAACCATTTCATGATTGATGGCTATGGTCCAAAGCAGCAGAATTTTCCTGGCAAAGATTGTTCATGTGATTTTAGAAGACATAAAGATCAGGTTATTGACTGGTCAGGAGTATACAAACCATAGGTTGTAAAAAGAGAGAGGGGGACATTATTGAGTTGTAAAAGTTTTTGCATGATATATTAGATTTTCTGCAAATAGTAATAAAATAAAACAAAATTTAAAGAGAAAAAGGTAACATCCATAAAAAAAATTTGTGTACACAATTTGTTTTGCATTCTCAGTCTTTTTAACATTTATTTTCACTTAGTAATAACGTTAGAATGTACAATCACCTGCTATTTTATCTTTGAAGCACCAGCGTAATCACTCTAGGGCAGGACTGCAGGGCACCCCTACCTCTTCTCTATAACATTGGGGAAATGTTGAGTGGACCGCAAAGAATATGGGAAATATTATAAATAAGGCCATCAGAGCTGCAGCAAAAAAACGGTAGAAATAACAAACACAGTTTTTTTTCTTATTTACTATGTAAAAATGATAAATATGTTTTTATGGTTTATGTGCACTTTAATAAAGTTTATAAATCAATTACTTAAAAATTAAATGCAAAGCAGAAGTAAACCCAAAGTTACAAAAAGTCACCCATAGGTAGAGGTATTTTGTCAGACAAGAAATGCAAAGTCTGTTTTGCCCCTTTCCCTTCTGGAGGCTTTTTGTTTTTTATCTTACATTGCCATGCAGTATAGGACAATGTAACTCCTGCACTCTTGGTATCAGTAGCCATCCAATGGCTGAAGAGGATCAGCATGGACCTGGAGGAGTTGACAGCAAAGATGGCAGCAGTGATTGATGCAGGGGGAAACAGGTTACTGGATCTGTCATTATTGAAGATCACCTACAAAAAGGTAAGTGTAAGGGAAATAATGCTAACTAATAGGAGATGCAGCGTAGGCAGAGAGCACAGAAAGGAAGGATTACCATGCACTTTCTAATGTATTTACTTATGTGAAAAAAAAATACTTTGGTAAGGTTTACATACATTTTAATAAAGTTCAAAACCAATTACTTAAAAATTAAATACACCTCTGGTGCAGTTACATGCATTAAAGCAGAACTAAACCCACCAACTAAATTGTTTCCCAAAACAGATATATTTAAGGCACTTAACTGCCTGCATGTAGAGTAAATCAATGAATTCTTGAAATTTAATTACTGTGGATAATAAGGTTTGCAATGACTTTTTATTTTAGTGTTTAATGCTGCAAATCATAGCATCCAATCAGCATTTTGCACCTTGTGCATTACTACTTGCACTTTTTATTAACTAAATGTATTTCACATCAAAAGGCCTTAGTCTTGGTTTTTAGGTTGGATTAGGAAAAGTATCATCTATAAAATAAGAACTTTTATATTTCATAAGGATAAGAGGTTTTATGTTTAATTTACATTGTTGAAAATATTGGACACTATATTCTCTGAGCCAGTAATACTGCACTGGATATTTGCACAAGCTCTTTATGTTATTAAACATCATTGGACTGCTTCTTAGTAATGTGTACATTGTATCATTCTGGTCAAGCCTTTTACAATTTTGCTAAATCTTATTTATTGAAATTGCATAGAAAACTCATATCTACAGCTCTAGATTTGTTTTTATAAAATAAGTCTCCACCTGTTACCTACAAAAAAAATGAAAAAACATGTTTTCTATAAAGTCATGTCATCTATATTTCATTTTATTAAAATATTAACTAATAATTCTGCCATGCATTCAGTCATCACCAGAAATCACGCTGATGGCAAAGAGGTTGCAATGGGCATATTGCTTAGATGCAACAAAGGATGAAGAAAAGCTGAAAGGAGGTATTTGAGAAAATAGATGGCAACAGTTTATGATAAACAGAACAGAACCTGGTAAAATAAACCTAATTAACAATCTTAGTTAATGCAGCTGTTTTAATTTTATATGTCCTTTGATCTCTTTAAATCCTTAATTAAAAATTATAAAGTGGTTTCTAAGCCAAAAGTTTTTTTTGCTTTTTTGTGTTTTTTTTTGCAACACCTATCTTAAAGAGTTATGGATTAGGAGTTAATGTGAATCTGGAGGTCTGCTTGAAAGCTAATCTAAAAAATAGAAAATATTAATAAAAAGTTACCTTTGCATTAAGAATATAAAGATGTTAAACTTACCTTATTTTTACGCCTATTTTTCTGCCAGCTGCACCACTTATTCCCATGATGCCACTTTCATTTACTTCTTTGCTGGTAGTAGGAAATCTTGACCTGCAGTCATAAGTATTTAACCATTGCAGTGTGGGGAGAGCCACACTGTGATGGCAACATTTTATTTTAAAAAGAGAAATCTTCCCAATTGGTGCACATGTTAAATGGACTGCCACATTGCAAAAACATCAACAATAAACAAAACATAACCATAAAATGAACTTTCAAGGCACCAAAAAATTATACTTAACCAAATAAAATCAAACCATAAAAATATTGTTTTTATTATTAGTAATGAAAGCCAATAAAAACAGATCACCATCTTAGGTATTCAATTAGTAACAAACTATTAAACAGGATCTCTAAGTAATGTTATTCTTTACACATGTTGCAGTAATTGATCTAGAGATCTAGAGAACTTACATATGAGAAAAGTGTAAGGTAATCGTTCTACATCAATCACAAACAATCACATAATAATTCAAATTTATAATCTACAATTACATTTTTAGTAACATACTATTTTTAAAGAAATTTTGACTTACCTCTCATTTCCTCTCCCCTCTACACCACAATATACCAAAGATGTTCTCTCAAATTTGACTCCAGAGTTCAAAGGAAGCTAAGACCGCAAAGCAATTGACCCTGGAAACAACATACGTTATAGTATGGACAAACTATTACAACTCTAACACAAATAAACTATAAACAAATATTTTAATGGGAACAACAGGAAACTAAATATTAATTGCCCCAAGTGTAACAATCCCTATAAAACATCTTTAACTTGTAAATTGGTTTCTGGTCCATAGAACATCAGCTTCCTGCTTGGTATCCAAAAAACTAGTTACTATGCTGAGAAGTATCAACCACAACATCCGCAGTTGATTTTTGGACAACTTTCCCAGCATTACTGGTCACCGAGCACATTGGGTGTGAAGGAATCAACCACATACTGATTATGGAACATAGCACTGTCAACAACAGAAATTTCTAATTTTAGAGCACCCTAAAGATAAAGCAAACATGAGACTAAAGCTACGTACACACGTCAGATTTTTATCGCCCGATAATCGGCATCGGCCAATTATCGGGCGAAAATCTGCCGACGACAACCGATCCTAATGAAAGGGAAGGGGAGAGCGCGCAGCAGGGTGCCGCTCCGTCACTCTCCCCCTCCCCTCTCCATAGAGCATGAACGGTGCTGTATGTACAGCACCGTTCATGCATCGTGCACTCCCTTGTCGTTGGCCAATGACAAAAATTGCAAGTGTGTACGCAGCTTAAGGAATTCATCTCTGCACACCAGCAACCACCATACAAGATAAGCACAAAAGTGCATATCAGTTACATAAAAGTACAAGGAACTGACAATGTCCCAGTTGAACAAACAACTGATGATAACAATTGTATGAACCAAGAAACAAAAGTTTTTTGTATCTCTGGGCTACAGACTAGGATATCAAAGCAAACTTGGATAGATGTGTGTAGCCACTTAATGGAGTCTAGTAATAGACCTTTCCCCAAAAATGTGCACACCTAGGATGCCTTCAAGTGATGGTGCAATTGGGGTTTTAGGCATGTCACCCTATGCACCTAGCTAGGTTTATGTATGCTTATGTATAAGAGGCAACCAAGATAGCATCTTAAATGTTTTATAGACTGGATATCTAAAAGGCTTTAAAGGAATAGTTAAAAAAAAATAAGTGATAAGATATAGATAGATTAGACATTAGTGATGCCCCAGTATTTAAGCATTTCCTCCAATAACCAGAATGCTTCTAATTATTCAAGTCTCAAGAATCTCCAGGAGTTGGAGGCACTTGTTCTGCACAGGGCCGGATCCCTTACTCTCTGTTCCTCAGAAATAATCTGTAACTCCGAAATAAAGTATTGCATGTGCCACTAGGTTATCTGTTATGTATCTCATAAGGATAAGACACTTAAAGAACTCAAGCCAGATAAGAAGATTTATGGAACAATATTAAGACAGCTTAACCACCAATGGTGATGATAACAAGCACCGCTTTTATAAAAGGGAAAATACTACTTTTCTTCACAGCACAATACCAGTCATATGCATACAATCTTGAACATAAAAGTTAATTTGTTTTAATGATCATATAAACATCAAGAAAACTAGTTGCACAGCTGAGCCTATGAGATATAGAGTTGATTAAGGATTTGGACATTTAACACATTTTGGCTCGGTTGTGACTTGGGAAAAATCTCCCCTCCCATCATGGAAAGATCTGTGCTCATCCTAAAAACATCATCTTATTCAATCTTCTCTCATTCTTATTTTATGTCAGGTCATTTAATCACAACTTAGAATTTAATATTCTAGTTTCTTTTATAAACAAGGATAATAGACTCACTGTACCCGTCTGGACTTGATTTTTATTTTTTTCCAGTTAAATAGTGAGATAACAGAAGACTAAAGGTGATAATTGATAGAATATCCTTTGATCCCAGTCTGAACATCAACTATTAATGGAAGCAAACATACTCATGAATTAATAAATGCTGATTACATGTTAAATATTTCAAAAGGTATTCCCCCTTCCAGATGCGCTCTGTTTGCTTGGTATTAAATGTCATGTTGCTCACTGATAAAGTACACAATGGTATGCAGGGAAGCTAAATTTATCACCAGTCACCAATACTCTTTTGTGGTTTTTTTAATGTGCTTTGTGAACACTGCTTGTATTATTGAACAGGGTACATGAAGTTTTGCTTTTGTTCTGACACGAGGCTGCCAAGTAATGTACCAATACCAAGATTAATTATTATCTACTGATTTAATTTATTTGAAGCTCAGACACAACACTTGCTGTAGGGAAAACTCTGTTTTTAACTTATCTAAGTATGATGAATAAAATTATATAAAACTTGAATATAGTCTTCTATAATAATTAAACAACTGAGTTGCTAGTACCACCTCTTGGAATACAAAACAGGGATTAGTGCAAACTAAAGCATTACTAATTTTGCAATGTTAATGGATGTGGTAGACCCACTGTGTTACTAGGGGTGACAGCCAACTAACTAACAGGCAGGACAGAAGATAATTTCTTTAATTATAAATGCTAATCATAAAAGATGTTTTGCATTATTCCTCATTTGATGCATCACAGTCCACGTTACTTCTGCATTGTTAGAAATCTAAAAATAAGATTGCCCCACTGTGCAAGGCTTCAGCTTCCACATTCCAACGTTAGGGCTTGGTATGGTAAAGGAAGGGAATGGTAACATGCTTTTTTTTCTCCTCTTTCTGGCCACCTAGACTGCATACCACTTTCATTGACTTCAAAATCAAATTTCAGGTTTGTAGAGCATCGGGACATTGAACTAGGGCAGGTTCAATAATCCCTAAATCTCTGTAGTATGGAGAAATCTGTAGACAGATTTCAAGACAACACATTTTTTTCTGTCCTAAGTAGACAGTAGGCATGATTTATTAAAGCTCTTAAAGCTCTCCAAGGCTGGAGAATATACACTTTCATCAGTAAAGCTGGGTGATCCAGCAAACCTGTATTGGATCTGGTCCAAGATTGAAAATACTTGCTAACAAATAGCAGATACCTTTGAAGAAATCCATTCCAGGTTTGCTGAATCACCCAAGTTCACCGTTGAAAGTGTATCCTTTCCAGCTTTGGAGAGCATAATAAATCAGGCCCATTGCATCTAGACTGCTCTCCTAGTAAATTCTGCAAATCCCTACTCCTCATTTCCATCACATAAGGTGGGTATAATTCCCTGCAATCCACATCTATAAATGTAGTAACTAGAAGGCTGCGGGAAGGCTAAAAACATTGTGCAGGATTTATTTTTACCACAGTAGACATTACAATGCGTTTCAGTTAGGATCAATGGTATTTCTCTGTATTTAGAGAAAAGATACTTAGTTTATGAAAGTATTGTTGCCACCTAATCTAAGGACTGGCAAGCTGCAACTTTATATATTTTGTTCTGAGGCTCAGATATTCTACTCCTGGCCAACATACTCATTTGGTGCTGATGTTTGAAAGATCAGTGAGAGTTTTCTGCTGTAAAGCCCACAGGAAAGAACACAGAACCAGTCTGGCCATGTTTGATGATCTGAATCCTGTACAATGAAGTGTTTTTCTAGTTAAATCATCATGAGGTTGAATAAAGAACTGGGAATATCTACAAGGAAAGTTTAAGAAAAGGAATAGAAAAGGAATCTCAATAATGTAAAGAGTTGCAAGTTTCAATAGACCTAACTTTAGATTATTACTTATTTCTTTTCTTAAAATATTGATAAAGAATCTTTGTAATTAAACAAAGAAGACTCAGATTTCTTTTAGGCAGAGAGGAACTTTAGAAGGTAAGATTAACAAAGGTTATAACAAAGTCCAGGAAGCCAATTATTTGAACAGAACATGGGATTTGTGAAGGTGAATTTAACATTTAATTCTTTCTACCACTTAATAACCACAATAAAATGTATTTCTGTTAACAATACAAGTGACACGTGTAAGTATATATATATATATATATATATATGTAAAAATAGAGCAATATTAAATAGCACAAGATAAACTTACTATTTATGCTACACATTATGTTGTATTTTATCATAAATATTTCCGTGCTTTCATTTTGCTTTAACTATGTTTAACTGTGGTACATGTCCCATCATGTAATGCAGTGCTAATTGGCTAAAATAATTATGCAGCAGCTAGAAATTTGATGATAATTAGCTTTATCTCTGGTATTCTTCAAAACTACATTAAAATGAAGGTGGATGTGTCATGGCACAGGCTTTGTGGTTAGAAGCATTGTAAAAAAACAAGGGGGAGCTTCACTTCATTACAGTGACACAAAGTTAATTAAGTAGCTCTGAACAGTTTTTAATAAGGGGCTGGTCAACTATTTTAAACAGAGTCATAAGGACCAAAGCTTGTCTGTTATTAAACAATGAGAAGTGCCCATGTATTATTATGTATTAGTGATTATGGGTTTAGTTGGAATGGTAACATGTAATTGAAAAGTTGACTACTGACAACCTGACAGAAGCTGATTCACTAAAAGAGTCATTTTTATATTCATTTTATATATATTCATGTTGACTTTGAATTACCCTATTGGACTAAGGAATTATTCACTGAACATTGGTGGGAATCAATTTGTTCTTGCTGTTGTCTGGGTCCCTTTTGCATCTATTTATCTAGGGATCTATTTTTGAAACAGGGAATATGACATTACCAATTAAAACATTTAGACCTGGAATATTTCTACTAGGGAATGTTTGAGGGAATGTCTGATTCCCTGCTTTATAAATAGAGCCTTTAGAAAACTCAAAACATTTTTAGTAGAGCAGTAAGGGGTTAGAACTTCTGTTTTTATGTTTTTATATATATATGTGTGTTGCTCTCCGGATTATGACCACACTCCCCTTTTCTTGTACAATTGCCACAGGGTCAGTTATTAAGGTAAAATGGGGTCACATACAAAATGAAATACCCTTCAGACTTTTTTTCTATTTCTTCATTCTTTCCTCCCTTTCTTGCTTCATCTTATATTTCTGTTTTCTCACTCACATTCCATTCTTTATATCCTTTGACATGATATAGACTTTACAAGGTAATGGAGAGAAAAAGCCCTCCCAATGGGGTTAAATAGTTGAAAAACATTTTTACACTTCAGTTTTGTTTGTGAATAGTAAAGTGGTAATTCTGCTTTTCTTTTTTCCTTCCTTTCTTTCTTACTTTTTTTTCTTGCTTCCCTCTTCCCTCCTTTCCTGGTTTTGTTCCCTTTTCATTCTTCCCTTCATTTCTTTTTTATTAATTAGACTCCTTCATTTTTCCCTCCTTCTTTATACTTCCTTCATTCATTCTTTTCTCCTTTACTTCCTTCCGTCCTTTCTTCTTTCATTTTCCCTTTGCTTGATTTAGTCCTCCTTCGCTTCCTTCCTTCCTTCGCTTCCTTCCTTCCTTCCTTCCTTCCTTCCTTCCTTCCTTCTTTCTTTCTTTCCTGCCTTCCTTCCTTCTTTCCTCAGTTCACGCATTCATTCCTCCCATCTGTGTTCCCTTATTCTTCCTCTCCACTTCCATTCTATCCTTCCTCCTTTCATCCCTCTCTTCTTTTTTTTCTTCCTTCCTCCCTTTCTCTTACTTTATTTACAATATACTCTGGTATAGGGAAAAAATAAATGTTACTAACTTAACAACGCCATATAGGCTTCAGATGACAATGGATTTAAGATACTATTGTCAGAATATTTTTGATGCATCAGTTGAAAGAACACAATGATTATTTCACTGGGGTGATAGAAAGGGCAGCGGGAAAATGATGAAGTGTATTTGTAAACAAGACAGAATACCCAGTGGATTGACAAAAGAAAAAATAAAGCTTAAGAAAGTGTTATTTATGAGTTAAGAAAGTGATTGAAGTTTCTGAAAGTAAAATTACACAATCAAGAATCTCGCAGGCAGAGGAAGCATCTCGCAGAGTTATGGCTAATGATTATTTTAGAAAGACAGCTGAGAACTACCTGGAAAGAATGTAATTAAAAGCGCCTTTTCAATCCACCTAAATAGAGAATGAAAAATCAGAAGTCTGTGAAATAGCTGGACTGGGCAAAGTAGCAGCGCAGATCATTCAGATATATTTATCTGTCAACTGAAAGCCATTTAATTTCGTTTTATTTGGAGAAATGCATTGACATAAATGACTTGTCATTTATCATTTAAACAAAAAACAATTACTGTATACTACAGAGTTAGTAAAAGTTTGACTTTATTCTACCATTCTTTGCATTTGGTCCCATAAAATCTTATAGCTGTGATCTCTGATGCAAAAATGGAGAATATAGCTGCAGTACATAATGCACAAGGGCTTTCGCTGAATCTGAATGTGGTCCTAAAGGTGAAGTATCTTCATGCAAGGCTACCAACCAAACATATATTTCTTGTAGTTGTACAGGGGATGAATCCTGCCTTGCCCATCAAGTCCCCCCTATCATATCCCAGTCCTCTTTTGTTAAATGCACATAAACAGAAGGTAAAGGGAAACCAATAATTATCATCCATCACCATAATGACCTCAATCTCTATATTTAAATAAAATGTGAGTTTCTGGTTATGAATGTATGAGTACAGTCAATGACAAATAAAGCCAATGGTAAGGCCCCTTAACTATTTGCCTCCCCTCCAACACCCCACTATGATGAGGAACAAAGCAAAAACCCATAAAATTAAAGGGCCCTAAGAGGAAGAAGCAGCAGGTCTAGGGATTGCTGGGAGAAATTATTCACCTGCCAAAGACACAGATGCAAATCTCTTCTCTAGCCCGGTGCCAAGGGAGGTATTGCGGGGCTAAGCAATCAAGGATTCAGGAACTGGGAAAATGTCAGGCTCCTGCTGGCTGAGGAATGTCTGGGGCCCACTTTGCACACTACCGTGTTTCCCCGAAAATAAGACCTACCCCGAAAGTAAGACCTAGCACTATTTTGTAAACCTGCCCTAATATAAGACCTACCCCGAAAATAAGACCTATGAGAAAAAGAAAATAAAAGCATACATACCGGTAAATTAAAAAAGTACTCACCGAGACAGCTCCAGATATCTGATCCTGCGTGTGTGTCCTTTATGCTGGCTGCAGCGTGTGTGTCTTTGATGCTGGCTGCAGGCCATGTCTATTCCTGAGCCAAACTGAAAGTAAAAAGCCTGCACACGTGCCCCCGCGATTTTGAACAAGGAATCAAGCTGCTGATCCCTGCCCTAACGGAGATCCCTGCACTTAATTACGGGTAAGTGATCAGAAGGGGACAATCATTTCATAGTGATCAGAAGGGGACAATCATTTCATAGTGATCAGAAGGGGACAATCATTTCATAGTGATCAGAAGGGGACAATCATTTCATAGTGATCAGAAGGGGACAATCATTTCATAGTGATCAGAAGGGGACAATCATTTCATAGTGATCAGAAGGGGACAATCATTTCATAGAGTGATCAGAAGGGGACAGTCAATGGCATAGAGTGATCAGAAGGGGAATATGAACGGCACATGAGTGATCAGAAGGGGACAATCAATGGAACATGAGTGATCATGAGTGACTTTCAACAATAAATGTGTACTGTAGTCTTCTTCATGGAAAAATAAGACATCCCCTGAAAATAAGACCTAGTGTGTTTTGGGGAGCCAAAAAAAATATAAGACAGTGTCTTATTTTCGGGGAAACACGGTATGTCTGCCCTGAGTCTATTTCTGTACATAAACAGTATGCCCATCACAGCTGTCCCATCCGATTGCATATGCAGAACGAAAAAATGTGCAGGAAGGTGTATCTTTATACAAAGTACAGAAGAATGTGTCCAAAGGGTTTGCACATGTATCAACTGTGGAAAAGGCTCCTAATTTGTTACAGAGCATGTAGGAATTTCCCTCTTCTAGGGTACATGAGCAATTTCAAATATCAATAGACAAAGTTCTCTAACCTACTGGAACTAATCAGCATTCATCTTTCATCCTTGTTCCTAGGGAAATGTAAATTCTAATTAGTTGCTTATATTCCCACCTCATCTCTTCATGAATGTAAGTGTATATGTCTGTATACAATCATTGACAAGGCACTGGAGTCGGTATATTTATTGCTGTTGTCCTTTCTGATTGCATTTTAAGTATGGTAAGGCATGGGAGAAGGTTTACCACTTTATGAAATGTAGACAAATGGGGTGGTCAACTGGATCATAATAGTTAGGAGTGAGTTACTTACCTTGTGTAAAAGTGTCCCTTGGGAGTGCACCTTTCTAGAGTTTGAAATTGTGTAAAACCTGGATAAGGAACCTAAGCATTAGGGAACAGAAATTGCATGGTGGAGCTACCGGAACAGTACACCTCATATGCAACCTTCAAATAAATTAAACTTGTTTATTCCCACAACCTACTTCAAAATTGGCACAGCAGCCTTCTCTTGTCAAGTCCCAACTCTATGGAACTCACTTACCTAGTAAGTTTGCAAGACTCCATCCCTGGACATATTCAAAAACATGAAGGAGCTTATTTATCTTCCTGAGCCTGTGAAAATATATAATTTATGCATACAGATTGAATCCCGAGGGAGAAAACTTCTATAAAGACTGGCAATCTTTAATCAGTGGAATATGGCTGTGTACTGTTTAATTATATCAGTTCTAAATAATTGTATTACTAGCATTTACTAAGAAAGAGAACATTAACATTTATAGAGAAATAAGAAAACAGAAAATGCATTTTTTACAATATTTTGTTTTTTCATATATTCTCATGGGTGGTATTTTCACATATTCTCAATAATTGGCCAGAAATTACTGTGATCGTCTTTATCCCCCTGGACAAAATAGTGATTGCTAAAGCAGAGCTCAGGGAACCTCACACTTTGGTAAATTAGTCCAAATCACTGGAACTTATTTAGAACTCCAAAAAAACTAAACATATAAACATTTGACGTATAAACATTTTTGACATTGGAAAAAAGCCCTGGAACGGTGGAACGTAGTGAGGGCTAGTGGAAGGCCTTCATGACTGGGATATGATAGAGAGCAGGCAGTAAAAGGGTTAAATTTAGGGTGGTCTTTGGGGGGCAGGAGTTAGTCAGAGTAAGGGGTGACGTAGTAGTGGGAAAGGAGAAGAAGAGTTTTAAGAAGTGGAAACGGAAGAGGTGGAGTATTTAGCAGCAGGATAGCCGCCTGCCCTGACCTGTGCCTGGAACCTGACTGCTTCCGCCTGCCATCTGTCTCTACACCGAGGCTGCTCCTGCCTTCCTCCTCAGGTAGGGTGACCCCCAGCAGCAAAGAGCCCCCAGAAGACCTTGTGTCACTTAGACTCCGTGCCTTGGGTGATCCTGTGCTACCTGCCTGAGGAGATCCTGACAGGGTGAGAGACCCATCCATGGTGTGGGAGTCTCTGGAATTATGTTGGTATCTGAAGGATTGAATAGTTTTGGATTAAAGGGCTGTGAGTATTGCTGGTATCATTCCCTAATAGGGAGAGCAAGATGATGATGATGATGGCCTTTCTTGCATCTCCAGATCAAGCTCCAATGAGCAACATAGCCCTGGAGTTGGAGGAGTATGAGGACCTGATAAAGTTGTCCTGGACAGAACAGGAACTTGTAGGATCAGTAGTTAGGAACCAGTGAAATGCAATGGTGAATGTTTCAGTCATGGGAGACTTGTTAGAGACAAGTGGTGTAGACAGCAAATAGACATCAGCATGGACAAAGACATTAACCAGATCAGGAACATGAATGTTCTCATAGGGCAGGCCAAGTTTGCTCCCAAGAGGAGACCTGATTGAAGACAAGAGCAGGGTCAGGAAAAGGTTGGCAGCAAGTGAGTGATAAACTAAAAATATAGGAGACACATTCACATGTAAGCTTTGTCACAGCTCAACAAAGATCTGAGCTCATTCAATGTATAATCTGCATAGGAAAATTCAAGGAATGGGTACTTGGATGAGTAACAAAATATATTTCACATAAACTGTGTCAGATCAGATCATAAGGAAAGCTAAAGATCAGTCAGGACTGACCATGGGTCAAACTGAACTCAAATAGCCTGTTTGGTGCCTTGTCCCAAGGAATATAAATTACATTCCCTCTTTCTTTTAGGCAGAGAATTCTTTCTTATTAGCTGGAGGCCTTGTAATGGCTCACTATAAAGTTATTATTGAAACCAAAGAATCTTAGCTTGTCATAAATCATCATAGTACTGGAATGAATAGAATTATGTAGGCAAGTTTAGCCAGAGGTATAAACAAACAGAACTATCCTAAGACAAACAAACTGCCCCCTTGTCTGAGTTTGTCCATCGGTTTATGGGTGATATATATAAGACATACACAGTGCTAAGTTGCATATCCTGGAAAACAATCTTCCAAATTTTTTACTGGGAACTCCAAGACATACATAATAAAAATGTCAAATCCAGAGGCAGGTTGAGACCGTGAGACAATATTTCCAATGGGGAAACAAATAGAAACCAAAAAGCACATTCTGATCAAGCTTACAGGTCCTGGTGACAAGCCCATCCCAACTTGCAAACCCAGATATCACTTTGTAAAAGAAGTGGTGATATCATTGCTTTGCTGTTCATAGATGAATTCCATATAACACAAGTAACAATAGGCATGCTCCTTATATTTAAACAATATTTTATTTTTCCCTTGTTCTGTTTTTAATTCTATGGATCACCAAGGACGCTGCTGACACATAACTTACTGCAAAACTCTACAATTATTCCATAATTACAATACAGAATTTAGGTACAGTGCAGAAAATCGCATGCTACTTTTTAATTGATAGTTTCCATTTAGCGAATACATTTTCTTCCTTATCATTCTGGTGCTTTTATTAAACCAAGTACAGGAACAATAATGTATCAAGCTCCGAGTAACTTTTTATCTGTGACATTGACTTTGTTTAATTACCAAGCATAAAACTTTTAGGATAATTCAGGTGAATAATTAAACCCATCTTCAAATGACTTAACTATCTTGTAATGGTAATTTGCTATGCATCAAAGGCGCTGGCGGAGCGTAGAACCTATTTTAGATGGCTCTGAATTGATTGGAATAATTGAAGTAGTTCCTACAATACATGCATTTGTTTAGCAAATTGTTCCGGGTAAGTTGAGACATTTTTTTTTTATGCTGCCTCAGTTGTTCTTTTTTCTATTATTGCTGCACAAGAATTTTTAAGAGATAATTCATCTTAAAGTAGTAACAGGAAACAAAAAATGTAAAACAAACATGGCACATAACCATAGGCACCATATGGTGCTATCACATGCCCTCAGTGGGTAAATGCAACGGGCAGCTTTACATCCCACAATGCAATGCTGGAGAGTTTTTTGCAGCCCTGGAAATTGCCATGTAGGAGTTAGGGGTGTGTGAGTGGCTTGATTTGATGAAAGAGGGGTGTACCTTCTTTATAGGCTTTGATTCTTGAGTGCTTGTGGCTTCCCACATATTTCTCTTAAAATTTAAAGTTATATTTTTTTGGTTTTGGAAAGGGTGGGGAAGGGTTAAAACCATGTCAGGTAATTTTTTTGGTTTGCTTTAATTGTCCTGTTGTTGAGATCCCTTTCACTGGTCAATTCTCCAGGAGACCCAACAGAAGGTGATTAGGAAAGTCTACAAAGTTCACATAATTCCCCCCTTAGACAATTGCCTCCATGACAAATGAATTACCTTGACGCCTTCTGGGGTAAATTTTGGATTTCCCATAATTTTCTATTTTCATAAAATTGGGTGACCAATACAAAAAAAGAGGGTGACTCTCCCCAGCAAATACATAAGTGGTAATTAAAACTAGAGGGGTTCTTATTCCACCATATTTTACCAAAAAAAAAAACCATATACTTAAATATAAATAGCAGCTTTATCAGTGGGCTCTGATAATTACACTACATATTGGTTTGCCTCATCCATTCCAAAATATTTTAGTGGAATAAACAAACTTAATGTCTTTATTTGACCAAACAAAACTACCTGACTAAATTGTATTCATGATTTATTCCTTTAATTCTCCTTTGAGAACTTGTGCATGTGATGGCTGTCTGGTTTAGCCTAAGGAGCTGCTTTATTCAGGGGTTGCATATCTGGAGGCTTTAACACCTTCCAGAATCTCGGATCTCAGATTAAAGAAGTCAGTGCATTAATACATCACACAATTCTAACCCAGCAGATGTGCGTTTGTTCTGTGCGGTCAGCATCAGAAGAATTCTTTGATTTTTTTTTTTTTACTTTTCTGTTTAAAAAGATACATATTTATATTTACATGTGCATGGTTTGATAACCTTGTTTCTGTGCAGAGTTTTGTAGTTATAGAAATGCTTTTCTTCCAGTTTAGTGGTGCAGCACAGCCATTGTGCTTACTGCTCATCACATTACAGTGCAAGTATGGAGGCATATGTTAATATGCTTTAAACTAACAGTATAATAATAGTTCAGAAAAAATTACTGGCAACAAATTATTTAATAAAATGCATAGTCTAGTTTGAATAAAAGGGAAATATAAATGTTTTGTGTTATTTGTGCTATATTATTTCCTCTTTTTATATTTATATAAAATGCAGGTCTCACTGATGACACTAATCCTTTAGTGCAGTGGTCGCCAACCAGTGATCCACAGGAGGTGGTCTGCGGCTCTGACCAGTGCTCCTCCCAGGGGGGTCAGGATAAGGACCCCGCTGAGGGGGTGCACCGGCCAGAGCTGCTGACCATGTCTCCCATACGGATCGCAGCCTCAGGGTGGTGGGCGGGTTGTGGCTCAGACCTGCGATGGGAGAGTAGGCGGGTTCTGGCATCAAGACGTCACTATGGGGGGAAGTTTCTTCCCCTTTAAGTGACACACGGTTTCCCACACATCCATGGTCTGAAGCCCATAAGTTTAGTGGTCTGTAGGTCCAAAAAGGTTGCGACTATTGCT
Source organism: Pyxicephalus adspersus (assembly GCF_032062135.1). Taxonomy (NCBI): domain Eukaryota; kingdom Metazoa; phylum Chordata; class Amphibia; order Anura; family Pyxicephalidae; genus Pyxicephalus; species Pyxicephalus adspersus. Next base: position 139,513,811 of record NC_092861.1, read on the forward strand.
ATAGAGCAAAATATATTATATAAAGGGGACATAGCAGAACCTGCTTTCTTTCAGACTCTATCTAAACAGAGAAAGCAAAAACAAGAAGAAGTAGGGAGTAGTCAACACACTGCCTATTTAGTAAATCTAAGATAAGGCTTACATCAATTTGCAATTTACATAGATATCACTATACCCTGTTTAAAACAAAAGTGTTGTTATCTTGTTTGTGTCTTTCCCTGATTCAATGTAACCTACCTTTTCTCTGCTCAGATGCATACCTACCTAGATTTGATGGCTGCAGCTTCAAGTTTGCTTATACCCAGCACTATTCTGATCATGTCTGCTTATTCCAGTTCCATAGACTTCTATTTGTTCTGTATCCCTGGTGGAGAGAGACCCATAGAAGTGTAAGGCGCTGTAATGTTCAGGACCAGAACTGTAATCATCTGGAGTCATCATCATCAGATCTAGGTAACCATACATCCTTGGAGGTGGATGCTAACCCACCCTTGGGTCAGATAAATGGGGTAAACAGGATAAGTGCACTTTGTTTAGTTATCCTTGGTGTATGTAAAGCCTAATCCCACATTTCAAGGGTAAATTCTTGTTTATGGCTAAAGGCATGTCAAAGGCAAGATTAATTTTTTTTTCTTACTTCTTCAATCTCTTTCTTCATGCCACGGGTCCCCCACAATCTCTTCCATAAGCTGCTCTGTGCTACAATCATAGGCACTGAAGTCATGCTTTACAATAATGGGCTAATAACACCAAGGAGATGGCTCCCTCTTTACCTAGCAATTTATGATGATTGTTGCTTTGATAAGCCTGTCTTTTTGAATTAGTTTTGTAACCAATGGCTAAATGATTATTATTGCTGTGAGACATAGGGCCAATTATTAACCACCATGTTACTCACTAGATTAGTGTTTCCTGATCTTTTTAACATGGAGAAACCAATAAAATAACTTTCAGGTCTTCAGGGAACCCCTGCTATAATTACTATATCCACAACTCACAGTACATTAGTTTGGTGGTCAGTGGGAAGAATTCCTCTTACATTGCTGGCCAGTGGGAAAAACAGAAAATATCAATGATATCACTAAAACGTATATAAAATAGGTTTCATTTAAATCTTTTTGAATTTTTGTGAGTATAAATATGAGCTGTGACACAAGGTATATTCATTTCTTTTATTAAAAGAAAAGAAGCCTTGAAAAGCATCATTGTACCAGTATTTTAAGAAGCAAAACCCATTTTTCTCCGACACATAGTAATGACCTCGCGTGTCCTTTATGTAAAGCACAAGATGATGGCACAAGGCTGGCGGCATGTCAGGCACTTCAGCTGTCAAAGTAGCTTTTCACAGTCAAGCAGCTTTCTTCAACAAACAAAACTTTGGAGTCAAAGAAGAAATCTCCATCATCAAAAAACGGAGAAAAATGGAAGTCAAGGCAGTGGGATGAGAAGAACCGATGGAGCATTCTTTGAGTCAATACTAAATTTCAAATAGGAAGATGTTTATTTAATAAAGCAATAGAAAGCATTAGAAAATGAAAGCAGCTTTAGCTTT